>NC_063441.1:16677663-17006725 GCF_020379485.1 Brassica napus
TCGCTGCTTGGGCTGATTCTTGATCCAGTCTAATGTCTAACTATGGTTTTCTTGGTTTAGCTGCTAAGTGTTTCAGTTTATCGAGGGTTTTAGCCGGTTTAAATTTGGATTCGGTTATAAATAGTTTATGCTTAGGAGCGGTATATGTTTCTTTTGATTAGTATTCATGTGAAACAGAATGAATCTAACATATGATTTTAACGCCTTTTACTACCCTCTAAGTTACTTATATATAAGAGCACTCGATCCCTATCAATAGTGGTCATGTGATTAAAAACTAAATGGATTTGGTAAAATCATAGAAAATGAGTTGGGAAAATACAATCAACCCGAACTGGTTATTAATAGTACTGTATTATGAGCATGAATATTCAGAAGCGCTGCAAGATTAGTAACTGATAAGAATGTTAATTCATGTAAATATATGGTAAGAAAATATTAAAAGAGACGGAGACGAAATATGACTCATATCTAATAATTAGGTTTCTTCTCACTTTAATTTTTGTTGTTGATGTATTGTTCTTTTTTGTTCAGAGAAATAATAAGATAAAGTAAGTAATATACGTAATTTCTCTTCAATAATGCGATTTGCTTTATTGACCATGTCGTCCCACAGCAATCCAACATACATCACCACCTCATTTCAAAATTCCCTACTTTGTCTCTTTTAACCTAAAGTTTCACCAAAATATTAGGTTGTAACTGATAATTCATTTTAGGAATGTATGGAATAAACGGAATAAAAAAGAAACAGAAAAGTGATAGTTTGATTTTTTTTTAAATTATATATATATATTCATATTTTTCAATTATATTTAAATTATCATTTTCCATCAATTTTTCTATTATTCTTTTTGATCATAAATGTAATGCATAATTATTTTTCAGTTTTTTTTTAAATACTCATTGATAGAAATACATACAAAAAAAATTATTACGTGAAAACTTACAAAAACCAGTTAATATTAAATAATAACCCATATTTCAGATAAATGAATGAGTGGTGTAGTGTTAAACTTGAACTGCACATTTTTTTTTACAAAAAAATAAATCATTCAAAAAAAAACACTCATTTTAATATTTTTTTATCCTTGAAAATACTAGTATTGATATTGTGGTAAATTAAAAAGAATCTTGAATCGTTCTCTTAGTTTGAAAGAGAGTGTATCGAAGATTATATTTTCAATAATAAAAGCCGAAGGTGTGAGCAGTGCCAATCTAAGACGGTTAGATGCCCCAAGCAAGTTTTAACAACATATATTTATATTTTTCCTAATAACAATATATAAATATATATAACATAAAATATCACATTAATTTTTAACTAATTAAACTGGATTAATAATTATTAAAAATAAATCTATAAAGTTAATTGTATATTATATTAATATTAATAATTAAAGAAGCGTTAGTTGCACTAGTGTCATAGAATATTAGATTTTATTCACTGGTTAATAATTCTCAATAAGTAATATTTATCTAAAAATTCTGCATATTTATAAATACTAATAAAAAAATTCAGAAGTATGCCTTCTCAATTTAGATGTCCTAATCTGGTGGCTTGGGTGGCTATCCCTCTGGACCAGCCTTCAGTGTGAGGCAAATGTTCTTCTCTCAAACTATTCGTGCTACAAAGCTCCTCATACTCTTCCTTCATATGAATCAGAAGCATTGTTTGACAACTTTTCATGTATGTTTGATTTGATGTCTGACATTAACGGATATAAACACACATAAAACTTGTAATGGGCTATATAATGTATAGTTTCATGGGCCATTAGACAGTCTTATGAGTATAAATTGTCATGTAGTCTTCCGGCTTTACTACGAAATTCATTTTTCCTTTTACTTCTTTATTGTTTAACAAAACCTTATGCACAATCAAATGATGAATTGAGTGTTAATCACCTTCAATTAAGAAACAAGAGGGGATGGGCGTTGATGATATGAAAACAATTGAAAGGAGTGAAAGATGGATTGGAGCTATATACATTAAGGACTAGATCCCATTAATAGCCCAAATCAAAATGCCACGTCTTAAAACCTACCATTCTTTTTTTTTATCAAGTTAAACCTATGTTGAGTCTCTTTATACCCTTCATTTTCAACTTCCTAAGGGCGGAGTTAGATTGTTTTCTTTTAAGTTTGGGGTAACGTTTAGTCGTTTTTTTTTTAACGTTTAGTCGTTTATTGTTAATAATTTTACTGTCAAAAATAATATTATAAAAAGATAGTAATAAGTGTTTGCCAAGAAAAAGTAATAAGAAAAAATGAATAATATTATTCAAATTTATATTAATTTTGACTCGAGGTTTATTTGGTTATTAGAATATCTCCCATGCTAAGCACATATCATTTTTTTTGCGTTTAAATTATATTTAACAATAATTTTAAATTTTTTTAATCAAAATTAAACTTACTTGAGGCACATTTCTAGAGATGGATAACACCTAAAAATATCATAACTGATACTTTCAGTTTTATTTGTATTTTATATATAAGTACATTTTTAAATAGAATTTTTAAAATTTAATATCATAAAAATGAAATTAAACATGAATGTTAAATATTTGATTTTTATATAATGACTTACAAATAATTGTAAGATACTAGAATATGATCTTTTATTAAAAAAACAGATATGTGAAATAGTAACCAAACCAAAACAAATCTGTAAATACCTGATTTGCATTATCATAACTGTTAATACATTTTTTCTCGGTGGGGTGGTATCACATCATTTGCTAATCATGGGCTGCTATTTCTTTCAAGTTACAAAACAAAACACAGTTTTGTCAAAGAGTTACATAAAAGAGATCGAATCAAAGAAGAATTAAACATACCATTTGTTTTGTTTTTGGATTGTGTACAGTTCTGCTTTTATTCTAAGTTTGCTTCAAAGAAAACTTTTTTTTAATCAAACACATTAATTTCATGTCATAAAGAGTTTACACTCCATTAGAGGAAGAGAAGTTTAACAATGAGAGAGCTAATTTTACCACCGAATCAGCCATCACATTACTCAAACGAAGCACATACCAAAAAGAAACAACATCAAAAGAAGAGCTAAACTGATAGATATTGAATAAAATACCGAACAAAACTGGAACCAAACTTTCTCTCTTCAACAACTTCACCAGGGACTGAGAATCAGACATGATCATCAAGGATTTAACATTCGAAGAGGCATCATACATAACCACCGAACGGATGGCGAGGGCTTCAGCCATTAACGTTGATGAGAAAAAGCTGCAAGACTCGCAGATGGGATCCAGTTTAGAGCGCGGACTCCAGCCTGAGAAAATGCCACCGATACCATAATTAATATCTAGTTCAGGCATCCCATGCTGCAACTACATTGCAGATCACAGTGCTAGGGCCGGCAGCAGGAGGAGTTCGCGACACACGAGGAAGACCAGTATTTGCCAGTACTTTGGCAGTGGGGAGATGGGTATGTGCCGATTGTCATTCTCTTGCATCAAAAATGAACATATGCAAGTATCCACTTTTTAGATAAGAGTTAAAATTGTTTATTATTACTTTCATTGGTGGCAAAGCTTTAATTTTTCAAACTTCTATTGAAAAATCAAGCTTTGAAGCAAAATATATTCAAGTGTCACTTTAACCTGAGATGAACTATTAAAATATTATTAATTGAAAAATAAGAGGAAGCTGCATCTAAATTAAGAGTAACCATAAATTTGTATGAATTTTTTAATATAGAAAAATTGAATAGTAAAAGAATGAATCGATGGAAAGTAAGAAAAGGAGATGAAAAGAGAAAGAGAGAGAATTTATGGAGTAAAATATTTTGATCCAAAAAAGATAAAACAGTTTATACAGCATATAAAACAGTTTTATATGTGATTTAAGAAACTTGAGAGTAATAATGCGAAAAAATTTAGAGATCACATTTTATTTTATCAAAAACAAATTTTGTAAGCACATGCTATGCCATGTGTAAAAAATTTGATTGCTCATGTGACTTTAGTATAAAGGATCCTAAGTAAAACTAATATATATAACTTATAATGAATACTAGAACGATAACTTATATAATATGAAAAGAATACTAGGTTTTTTTTTTTAAGCACGAAAAGAATACTAGGTTCAAAGATAATATTACATCGATTTTAATCTATCACTCCCATACATAAACAATCCCCCACGCACGCACCTTCGTAACGTCTCCCATTCCCTTACTGTTTGTTGTTTTTTTTTTGAGAAAACATACTGTTTGTTTTTAGCTGTAAACAGTGACGGTCCAATATCCTCAATTTTTTTTTGATGCCCTAATATGCATAATGCATTTGTTATTCATGTAAAAAAAATTTATGTCTTATATACAACTAAATTTTTTGCTTAAAATATGATGTTCTAAACGGTCGGTTCCCTCGCCTATGCTTGAGACCGGCCCTGGCTGTAAAAGAGAATGCATTCCAGAGAGATGCTACTGAATAATGATGTGATAAGAGTTATTGGTTCTATTAGAAATTTTGATAATTGATTATATATCTCAACAGGTCGAAAAATAAAATGGTTTAGACTTTATGGATAATATAAGGACTTAGTTTTACACGGAAAAAATATAAGGAGTTAGTTGACATAATATGTGTAGTTTTCGTTGACTTGGACAATGTAGGTACATATCCACCAATTATGCAACTTGTTAACGACACACAAGAGGGACTTCAAAGCCTAAACGCTATATATATATATGCGCTTCAAAGATATCACGTCTAGTTACTGGAATAACTCCGTGTGTTGCGTGTTTTAATTTCCTCCAGCTTGCACGGACATTAATTAACTCAACTGAAAATAAACTTCACATTTTATTGGGTTATAAGATCCAGTAAATTCAATCTCAAAGAAATCTCGAGACCTAAAATTTGTTACGAGGATCACTCAACTATAAAGAATGGATGTAAAAAAATACTAGTCAATGTGTGCAACATAATGAACTTGAACTTTATGGACCTAACTACTTGATTAACCACCGTATATAAGTTAAAATTATCTTTACGAAAAAAAGTTTGCAATCAAATATTGTTATGGTTATTTGAACACATTTATAGTTCTCATGTTTACCAAAAATAAAATTATGCAATCAAATATATATATTTTTGTCCGAGATTTTGTAGTCGAGTGGTAAAGGAAATGGTTTGGGACGCCAACACATTTCATGTTCGATTCGGCTTGCTGTGCGAAACTACTTCACATTATTTTAGACATCCACATGGATATAAGTCTTTGCTTTCGATCCATTTGAACATCGGAAGAGAGAATCTATCCGTAGGCTAGACCTTTCCTTAATGATTAATCTAGGTTTTTCATATGTCCGAAACACTTCAGATTAATAAAAAAATTATATATATATAATTTTTGTTTGCTGACAAAAAAATGAAATCAATTTTTGACTTCAGCTAAAATAAAGACCAATTGAATTGAAGATCGAGTTTATTCAACGGTAGTGATTAACATTGTCGGATTTTTAAGCCCTTTATCAAAAAAAAAAAAAACATTGTCGGATTTTTTGGTTGCTTATGAAACACTATGGCCATCCGAGTCAAAAGTAAGACATAAAAATTGGATAAATATGTTTTCCTTGTCAAAATGAAAAATATCGAGCTGTTTTTGTTTTTATTTAGAAAGGAAGAAGAGACAAAAGAAGTCATGTAAAATTGACGATGGAGGGGATGAAGAAGGGTCCTACGTTATGGAAGAGGTGAAGCAAATTGGTCCATAGAGTGTCTCTCGTAGAAAATTCTTGAGG
Source organism: Brassica napus (assembly GCF_020379485.1). Lineage (NCBI taxonomy): Eukaryota > Viridiplantae > Streptophyta > Magnoliopsida > Brassicales > Brassicaceae > Brassica > Brassica napus. Next base: position 16,683,437 of record NC_063441.1, read on the forward strand.
ATCGAGGCAACGTGAACGTCACGTTAATTGTCACTCAATCTGAATTGGACCCAAGTCGATTAGTAGAAAATGACAATGATTATTTATAGATTGGCAATACTATAAACCCCACTCCATAGAAATTCACATCGTGACTATTAATCTTGTATAGATATATATTGCATTCACGGATAATATGTGACATTTTCGTTGTGGGACATATATGCGTTTGGGCTTTCACGTGCTTATTAATTATTATTCCCTTATATCCCTAAACATGTAGTCTCTGTTCCCTAAATTAAGATTTTTTTAGAGTTTATTTTTGTTCCAAATAAATAAATTTTCTATATTTTTAAGGTATTTTTGTATTCTTCTGAGAAACATTAATTGTGAATATTTGAATTGATTAAATTTTATTGGTGGATAGTTATTGAAAAATGTATAAAAAATAAATTTTAAATTAAATTGTAAATATTTATTGTATTCTTAATAAACGTGAAAACTCTAAAAAAATTTACTTTCGAAAACAGATGAATTATTTCGTAAAATTTTGATTACTGATCGCACTAGAATATTTTCTGAAACATGTGCATTTCTTTTATAAAGGAACAGTTTACACAACAAATCACTAAAACTAAAGCAATACACTTTTACCAAAAAACTAAAGCAATAAACCGTAGTTTGAATATTATGCCATTCACATAAGTAAAACCGATCCCATTAATCTATAATTGATCGTTACCCAATGATTTGGTTAGATCGAGTGAACACAATTTAGTCTTCGAACGATAACGGGTCACACTGCCGTAAATAGTAACAAAAACTTTTACATGTTTATATATTTTTGTTACTATTACAACTATATCGCACTTGTCCCGCATGTTACCATTCAGAGGTTTACTTTCATTCATTAAACTTTAACTTACAAACTACAATAACAAGAAAAAATTATCCACCCTCTACGATAAATAGCATTTGGTTATTATCGACGATAATAACCAAATGCTACAACATCAAAATAAGTTAAACAAGATAGATATTCAAAAAAAATTGAGAAACAAGTAATAATCAAATTTGAAATGTTTTATTACTCTTCCACATATTCAACAAGATATATAGCACTACTATGTGGAAGAGTAATAAAACATTTCAAATTTGATTATTACTTGTTTCTCAATTTTTTTTGTTATTATATGTATATTACCATTTTATCTATTTAATAAGATATACTTGTTTAATTATGAATATCAAAATTAGATAATTAAGATATTTAAAACATGTGATTACATATATCACATATGTTATACTAGATTTCAGTAGGCTAAAAGTATAAAAATTTAATTTGACCTGACTAATTGACTATAACTTGGCAGCATGTCGAAGAAGCTAATTCTGAAGTAGAAATTCCCAAAATAGTGAAGAAGGGAAAAATATCAATACAGGATAACATTAATGCAGTTTGACAAATGATACTACATGTGTACCTCTAGCTGAATATATTTAATGGCAATGTATTAAATGTTTTGATTGTGAACACGGTTTGACTAAATCAAAGAAGAAGGTTTGGAGACTTAAGGCGCCGCGGAAAATCAAGCATTTTCTGTGGCAAGCTCTGTCTGGATATGTCGCCTCAGCGAGCAAGCTAAAAGAAAGACATTGCGGTAACGACTCGGTCTGTCAACGCTGTGGTGCGGAGAATGAAACGATTAACCATATCATCTTTGAATGCCCGCCAGCGATTCAAAGTTGGGCATTATCGACAGTCCCGACGTCTCCGGGGGTCTTCCCGAGTTCCTCAATCTTTGTTAACTTTGATATGCTACTGAATTTGCAAACAGATCCTAGCAGAGCTGAGAGCACGGCCTTCTTTCCATGGTTGATCTGGTACTTATGGAAGGCACGAAACGATAAATGTTTTAATAACAAGGATACATCACCTGTGGATACCCTGCAACTAGCGGTTTCGGAAGCTACAACATGGAAGCTAGCGCAGATCCTGCCGGACATCTTGGAAGCAGCAGACGACGGGAATGAGAGGATAGCGGAAGTGGAGGAACAAGAAAGGGTGGGACGATGGAGATGCCAGCTCGACGCGTCTTGGGTCCTAGAAGATACTGGAGTGGGGCTGAGTTTTATTGTGTTCGATGGCGACATGGAGGTAATGCGAGGGCAAAGGAAACTAATCAACGTCCCATCCCCACTACATGCGGAAGCGGAGAGTTTAGTGTGGGCTATGGAGGAGCTTAGTAGCCGTGGGTTCCAGCAGGTACGCTTGGAATCAGACTGTCAACAGCTGGTACACATCATCAACTTCTCTAAGAAGTGGCCAGCACTTGATCCAGAGCTTGATGCCATTGAGGCACTGAGAACTTCTTTTATTTCCTTTTCGCTGAGTTTTTTACCTCGTTCTTTGAACTTCCGTGCGGATGCTCTTGCAAAAGAGGCCCGATCACGTGATTTACACTACATGTTGGTTGACAGTATGGTCTCTATTCCGCTAGCTCACGAGGCTAGTACGATAGGACCGGTTTAAGTTTGAAATAAAGCTTTTGATGACAAAAAAAAAAAAAAAAAAAAGGTTTGACTAAATCGACCTATAATCAATGAAATGATGAATTATCAAACTAAACATACATATATTTGGCAATTCTGATCGTTCGAAAGAGCACTTTGTAAAAGAGCATTGTATAAATAGTCAAAAGTTTTCGCGAGATACATAACTTCTAATCGGCAAACTCTGAAAGTCAAAAAGTGTGAGAAAGATTGTTTTTCTTCTAATACGGATGAAAATAGAGTACAAGTCATATGAACTCTTTGTACAAGAGATTTTTTTTTTTTGAGTACCAGTGTTTTTTATTAAGATGGAATCACAAGAAAAAAGTAATAGATCAAAAACTAAAAAATAAAGGGGAAATTGTTTTTTTAGGCCAAAAAATAGTAAGTATGTCACATTAGACTAATCTTATATATTTTATGTCCTATTAGGCTAAGTATTTTCAAAATGACAATAATGCATTCAATTTCAATTATAAATTCAAAATTACAATTAACAAAACAATTTTTTAATATTAAAATATAATAAATAGTTAAAGTAATTAAAATAAAAGAAAACATTAAAAATCCTTTTAAAAAACTAAACATTATGTCCCACAATTTTTTTTTAAAAAAAAATTCTGAAAAATTGATTTTTCATATATGAAAACTGAATATTTCCAAATATTTTCTTTCCATGTTTTTCAGAGCTGATTATTGTTATCCGTAGAATACAGTAAATCTATAGGACTCTGTTCTACAAGTTTTTAGATTTATAATAATGTGTAGATTTTGATTTCTGCAAATTTTAGATTTACAGCAAATTTGTAGAACTCTTTTTCTACAGGTTTTTAGATTTATAGTAATATGTAGATTTCGATTTTTACAGATTTTAGATTTATAATAATTTGTAGATTCTGATTTCTACATACTACAGAGTGATAAGTTAAGCGCATAATGTGCATTCGAAATATTTAGAGTGTTATTATTTACGTAGATCATATATTAAAAACTGGATTTTATTTTTTACTTCATAGAATATCATTTCTACTTTAAGTAAAATAGAATCTGAAATTATGATTTAAATATTTTTAAAACTGAAAAAAATATCACTAAATTCATATAGGTATTTCGTTAGTAGTTACTATTTTTTCAATTTTTTTTGTTTGTAAAAATATTTATTTAATTTATTTTCAAAAAATATTAAAGGACATTAAAAACATAAATGGTACAAAATGGAAATTAGTCTAGTGAGACATAGTTACCATTTTTTTGGCCTAAAAATAATTTTCCCAAAAATAAATGATCACAAGAAAAAGTAATATTGGATCCGTTTATAAGATGTCGTGATCTATGCGTACAAGTTACTACGGAAAACTTGATTAATCAGAGAGTTAAAAACTATGCGCGAGTTGAACAATAACTATTGTTGTCCCATTTTTAATTATATTTTCATCATTGTTTTCGGCATTTTACCAGCTGGGACAACATACGCACACTAAGTAAAATTAAAGTAGATTTTTGAAAAGATAGAAGCAAAAGCGATCGTTGAGACGACATCTGTTTAAGCTTTAAACTGATAAACACGATGTGATTCGGCATCACAAGATGGATTAACTATTCAATTTTGGGAAATACAAGTTGAGAACGACATATAGAATGAAATAAAAAAGACAAGTACTACGAAGTTTTTTGGGAAAACTGTTTTTTTAGAGCAAAAAAAATGGTAACTATGTCCTTTTAGACTAATCTATATTTTGTGTCATATTTTCCTATAACACTCTTTAATATTTTTGAAAATAAATTTAATAAATAATTTTACAAACAAATTTTTTTTGGAAAAATAGTAACTTTTGATAAAATACCTATATGAACTTAGTCATATTTTTTCCAGTTATAAAAAAGTTAAAATTATCAATTTCATATTATATTCTAAATAAAGTAAAAATGACATTCTACGAAGTAGAAAACGAAATCCATTTTTTTCATTGAATCTACAATGTTTAGAATACGTGATCTACGTAAATAGGAGTATTCTAAAAATATTTAGAATACACATTCCGCGCTTAACCTATCGTTCTAAAATCTTTAGAAATCAAAATCTACACATTAATATAAATCTAAAACACGTAGAAACCGACTTCTACAGATTTACTATAAATCTAAAACATGTAGAAATCAAAATCTAAACATCACTATAATTCTAAAAAACTGTAGAAACCGTTTTCTACATATTAGTTGTATTTTACAGATAAAAAATCAGTTCCTAAAAATATGGAAACAAAATATTTGAGAATATTCACTTTTATATTTTGAAAAAAAAATTGATTTTTTTAAAAAAAAAATAAAAAAAACGAAAAAGGAACAAAAAAATAAAAAAAAAACGAAAAAAGAATAAAAATTATAATTTTAAGGGCATTACTGGCATTTTGAAAAAAATTAGTCTAATAGGACATAAAGTAATATAGATTAATATAAAGGGACATAGTTACCATTTTTTTGCTCTAAAAAAACAATTTTCTCAATTTTTTTTTCTTTGTAAAAAAGTACTACGATTTTCACACCTCAAAACAGTTAGTTAATTACTGGTTCGATATCCAACCATATTAGTTTCCGAAAATAGACTTATCCATTTATTATTAATATAATTTGTAAATTTAATTTAGTGGTTATCATTATGCAAAAAGAAGAAGAAAAACTTGAATTAAACTTTGTATGTTCCGACACATTTCCGGCGATAGAACTAACTATATAATTCGTTCAAAGATTTCATCTTGTTCTTGTTCCCATTGGTTTTAAAATGTTTTAATTTCGTTTGTATAGGTCATCAATCATATTTTGATTTGGTTATAAAATATTACTTCGGTTTTATCAAGTTTGAAAATAAGACAGACTATGTAATGCAATCAACATAATCGCATGCGTTGAAACTCTCTATCCGATGTGTAGAGAATATCCTCATGTCTTTCTATATATTAAAAACTAGTATATTCTAAAACGTGCACCAAAAAATAATGTATATTCTAAATTTTCATTTGTGTTAAAATTTAGCACCTGATTTAGAAACTAAAGAATGAAATAGTTTTCTATTTAATTATTGTTTTAATACTTTTGTTATATTCTCAAATTTGGAAATAAATTAATTATATATATAGATCTAAAGATGTAAGGATTTGTTTTTGTTCGTAAGTAACACTTTTAATGAGTCTTAGAACCTAGCTTAAACGTGAATGTTAATTTTAATTCCAGTATTTTTCAAGCCTTCCAGTTGTAATATTGTGAAATTTTGTAGATATATATTTGAAAATATAATTTAGATTACAATTTAGATTACATAAATAAATATATCTATTAAAGGATATATAAAAAATACAGCCGACAACGTTCACAACATGTATAGATTGTGAAGCAGCCTGGACCAACATTAACATGGTCCAAAGAGTTCCTAAATGCAACAATGGCAATTTCACATTCCTTTTTTAATTATTCGTACTACTTGTTGCCAATATATTTTAATATGTGGTATATCCCATTTTACAAGTTGATTTTCCTGTCGCTATTGCTACTCATTACTGTTTCTCTCTTTGTTCTACATGGTTTTTTATTAACTATCCAAATAATTTTACTCTTAACGGTAAAATAACTTAAACGCACAAACGGCCTTTAGAAGAGAAAGGCATAACATAAACCGTTGTGGTAAGCGTGGTAATAACTCTTTAAGCTGAGCTTATTTGAGTGATTAGGGACGGTGGATGGAAACGCGTGAATTGATTAACATTCTTTTAATTCTCTTGATTAATCATTAAAACAAAAATTGTTGAAAATTTGAATATCTGACTGGTCAAATTTCTGTCGTGGCGTAGCATGAAAACTATATATAAACATCCACACATGCCTAGTGACCCTCTCCATCGTAGCTTACCTACAACATCTGCCACAATCCAATCAAAACACCTCTTTTCATTCTCTCTCAAATCTTCATTTCCATATCTACTTTTTCTCTCCACTTTATTCTCCTACCCCTTCTCTCTCTCTAGAGCTAAAGAAAATGGGTATTTTATCAAGAAAAGCTACTTGCAACACTCATGGCCAAGATTCTTCGTATTTCCTGGGCTGGGAAGAGTACGAGAAGAACCCTTACGACGAGGTCAAGAACCCTGATGGCATTATCCAAACGGGTCTCGCAGAAAATCAGGTAACTAGTTAACACTAATCATAAAACAGATTTTGACAATTAATGTATAGCAAAATGTTATAAATCTTATGGATTGGTTCGCTCTTGCAGTTATCTTTCGATCTTATTGAGTCATGGCTTGCCAAGAACCCTGAAGCAGCAAACTTCGAAAGAGAAGGCCAATCTATTTTCCGGGAACTAGCTCTCTTCCAAGATTACCATGGCCTTCCTTCCTTCAAGAATGTAGGATTATATAAGTATTTAAAATGATCGGATAAATATTATTAACTATTATCATATTAAACCAAAATTTTCTAAATCGGTTGTTTTTGTCATAACTATTCTTCAGGCTATGGCGGATTTCATGTCGGAAAATAGAGGAAACCGAGTTTCTTTTGATCCTAAAAAGCTTGTCCTCACCGCGGGTGCTACTTCGGCTAACGAAACTCTTATGTTCTGTCTCGCTGATCCTGGAGATGCTTTCTTGCTCCCTACTCCATATTATCCAGGGTTAGTTCACTTTTCTGGGGTCAAATTATTGCTTTTTTCACAAGTAACATGAAAACTTACGCTAACTAAAACCCTTTTCTATTTACATTTATCATTTGCAGATTTGATAGGGATTTGAAATGGCGAACCGGAGTTGAGATTGTACCAATCCAATGCACAAGTGCAAACGGATTCCGCATCACCAAATCCGCACTCGAAGAAGCCTACAAGCAAGCGCAAAAGCTTAACCTAAAAGTTAAAGGAGTCCTTATAACCAACCCATCTAACCCGTTGGGTACTACAACAACCCGAACCGAACTAAACCGTCTCTTAGATTTCGTGTCACGTAAGAATATACATTTGATAAGCGACGAGATCTACTCGGGTACTGTTTTCACTTCTACTGGTTTCATCAGCGTATTGGAAGTCCTCAAAGAAAAAAAACTCGAAAACACCGATGTTTCTAAACGTGTCCACATCGTTTACAGTTTGTCTAAAGATCTAGGCCTACCTGGTTTTCGCGTTGGAGTTATTTACTCCAACGATGATATTGTTGTGGCTGCAGCGACAAAAATGTCTAGTTTCGGTCTAATATCTTCTCAAACACAGTACCTCTTATCCGCATTATTATCCGACAAAAACTTCACTAAGAACTACCTCAAAGAGAATCAAATCCGACTCAAAAATCGACACGATAAGCTTGTGTCTGGTCTAGAGGCTGTAGGTATCGAGTGTCTCAAGAGCAATGCTGGACTCTTCTGCTGGGTCGACATGAGACACCTATTGAGATCTAACACGTTTGAAGCCGAGATTGAGCTATGGAAAAAGATCGTTTACGAGGTTAAGCTCAATATCTCTCCCGGTTCTTCGTGCCATTGCAACGAACCGGGTTGGTTTAGGGTTTGTTTCGCGAATATGAGCGAGGAAACACTAAAGGTTGCTTTGATTAGATTGAAGATGTTCGTTGATGGACCGTCATCTACTACAAGAAGTCAAAGTGAGCATCAAAGGCTAAAGACTTTAACAAAGATGAAAGTCTCTAATTGGGTTTTACGGCTATCATTTCAGGACCGTGAACCCGAGGAACGATAGTCTGGTTTATTTTTATAATAAAAGTGTAATAAATATGATTGGTTTTCATTATTTTTAGTGATTTATTCGTCAGATGTATCTTTTTATCAGAATTCTATATTTTGGTAAAGTTTATAGAGAAAAGTTCATGCAGTGTAGCTTTTTGTATAATTTGTTTAGTGAGATTTGAAAAGAAAAACAAAATTGTCAAAAATTGCTTCAGTATTACGCTAAAACATGTCACGTGTTAAATAATTGCTGGCGACATTTCTGGTTGAGAAGCCGTAATTTGGGTCCGACCAATAAATCCGCTCATCAATACTATTAAAATGGAAGCAGTCTAAAAAAATCTACTTATAAAAGTTGTTTAGACCCTTTCATTTCTCATTATTTTTTGGTTTACCTTAAATTTATACTAACAATATGTTACCATATATTTCTCTAACAATAATTTAGTCAGTTCTTTTATTTATTTAAATCTCACTCCTAAATCCTAATCATTACTATTACTATATTTATTATTTTGATTTTTAATCGTAAAAGCATTGAAACTAATGTTTTATATTATTATTTTTATCATATAATATATGATTTAAAGCAAGATAAATTACAAGACATATATGTGTACATTCTAACTTCCTCTTTTGTTTATAATAAAGTAATCATATCATATATAAACTTTCCCACTAAAATCTCATATCATATACTAAATTTTCAACCGTCTATAGTTTGATAATATTTTCATATTTAAAAATGATTTTTCTGAATATTCATGTTACCTTCACAAAAATGAAGAAATTCATTGGTTCTAAAGCTAACCTGACTTCACGATATCAGTATTGATTATTCAAGATTTTGAAAATTATTTTTTTAGATATTATACTTTTAAATACTTTTCACTTAAAACGAATCAATACTATTAAAAAGAAAAGAGTTCTAAAAAATCTAATATAAAAAAGTTGTTGAAGTTATGTATAACTATTTATTATTTTTCTGATAATACATTAATCATTCTAAACATACAATATTTTAAATATTTTTTACAGATCTTATTATTATATCTTATGATACTTTTACTTAGAAAAATATTTCATCAACCATGTTTTTGTACAATAACGTTAAAAATCTATATCAAAAGGTTGTTGGACCTGATATGGACGTAATGGGTCCACATCTGTTTGGGTATTTAAGATCCTAAAAGAATTTGAAATATATGAAAAATCTGAAAAATATCCAAAACACGAAAAGTATTTGAAACTCCAAACAAATGCCAAAAAAATTCAAATACCTAAAAATTTAAAATCTTATTCAAAATCTGACACGATGAACTGAAAAATACCCAAAATTTTATCCAAATACCCAAATTTTTTTTTAATTTGAAAAATTTACCTGAAATCAAAACTCTAATCGTAAACCAAAAACTTAAAAACAATATCCACAATACCGGAAACATATTCGGAATATCTAAATATACCTAATAAACACATATTTATGATCGGGTCTAGGGTAGGACCCGAACTCAAACAAAGACCTGCGGGTCAAAAAAAAAACCTAATATGTTATCTTCTCTGGACCTGAACTAAACCTATAATTTTGGGTCGGTTCGGTTTGTTTTTTTTGATCCGGATATAATTCTTATGTCGAAAAAAACTTACGTAAAAGTGTACATATTAAATCTCAAATAAACTAATTTGTAGATTATATAGCTGTTAAAAAATATGTTTTTCAATATAATAAAACTTTTTATTATAATATAATCCAACAGAAAGCGCGGATCAAAATCTAGTTTATTATTATTTAATTAACTTGAACCTACTTCTGAGCACTATAGTAGTAGAATATGTTCACATTGTTAATCATTATTATCCTTTTGAACAGCTACGAGAATTTATTCATTACTCTACTAGTTGACAATAAGATAAATTAGTGCATTCAATATTCAATTCTTGGTTTAGAAGTGATCGATTTCGTTGTAGTGACTTTTACGTAAGTCAACGAAAACTACCATTGTAATTCAATAGATGAACCCATTTATTGACTCACAGCCACGTAGACAGACGTGGCGAGCGAGATATCTTTATTCATGTATCGAGTTAATCTTAAGTAGTAGATTGTTGATTCTTTTTAAAAGTAAGAAAGGAACAATTGAGTCAATTTGCTGATTTGTCTTGTTGTCCATAATTTTAGATAATTTTGTTTATTAATCATTTTTATTAGGTTTTAGCTAAATCATTGATTTATTATTAGTTTTAGCTAAATCATTAATTTATTAATTTAAAAATATCCTTAATGAATCTTATATATTATTAAAACCGAATTTCATGTTAATAATATTAAAATTATATGTTATATTAAATATTTAGTTAGTTTTTCTTATTTGTCATATTCTTATTAGGTTTTAGACTTTTAGCTAATTTTTTGATTTATTATTAGTTACTAACTGATTATTAGTTTCTAACTGATTCACTAATTTGAGAAGTAAATTTGATGATTTTTCATATTCTCCATAATTTTAATTATTTTTGCTTATTTGTCATGTTTTTATTATGTTTTAGCTAAATCATTAATTTATTATTAGTTTTTAGCTGAGTCACTAATTTATTAATTTTAAAAATACCCTTAATGAATCTTATACATAACTAAAAACGAATTTCATTTTTTTATTTGTCATATTCTTATCAGGTTTTAGACTTTTAGCTAACTTATTGATTTATTATTATTTTCTAACTGATTCACTAATTTATTAATTTAAAAATATCCTTAATAAATTTTATATATAATCAAAAAGAATTTTATATTAATAATATTAAATTTTTTATATTATATTAAATAACTGATTATAAAATAATGTAATAAAAATACCAAATAATATATTTTAAAAATAAGATAATTCTTATATATATATTATTGTGTTGCTATCTGAAAATAATATTTTATTATAAAATTAAAAAAAAATTAAGATATAAAACAATTTATAATTAAATATTAGTCAAGCAAAATATAAAAATAAAGATATTTTCTAAACTTTCTAGGATATGAATGTTTTGAGAAATTTAGCACAATAATAAGTATATATTTTGATGAAAAATATTTGACATGCATAAATACATTGGTGTTTGATTTAACTATTTGAAAATATAAATAATAACTTATTATGCTGGTTTTAGATTAATAAGTATTAATAAGAAAATTATGTCTAGACTATTAAAATACAATGTCAAGATAGTATTTCTTGGAATTTGAAGTAATCTCAAGTAAGACACCAACTGAAATTATTACATTGTTAGTGTGTATGTGTTAAGGCATTAATGAGTTTTTTTATGAGTATAATCTAATGTGTGTGTTAAGAGCATCATTAGCAAGGATATCTTACCCAGTATTTTACAAATAAAATAATTAAAAAAATCAAAAAGTGATGAGAGAGATGATGAAAAAAATCAAAAAGTGATGAGAGAGATGATGAAATATTCAGAGACGTCTTTAGGAGAAGAAACTATTGGCTTTTGCTAAGAGCATCTCCAACCCATTGCTATTTTCACCTCTATAATAGCATTTAGAGGTGAAATTGCTCCAACCCACCTCTATTTCTTCCTCTATAATAGAGATCTCTATTTTTTCCTCTATTTATAGAGGAAGAAATAGCATTCCTCTATTTTTTACTCTATATTTTAGAAATTGCTATTTTAGGGGAATACATTGGAGCATATCTCACCTCTATTATAGAGTTCCCCTATTTTAGAGGTGAAAATAACAAAATACATTGGAGATGGTCTAAGAGACTACTTTTATCATGCGTCATCACATGATTGAAGTTATTTCCTTCTGTAATAAAATTTAATTACATTATTAGATAATACTATTAAAATATTGCTTAGGTACTCTTTCAAGAATATTTGTCAATGTGGATGTTCTAAGACATTAATAATAGATACTCCATCCATTTTAGAAAGATATATGTTTTTGGTGTTTTACACTTAAAAAAAAAACATATCAGATTTTAGTTACTAATGTATTATTTTTCATTATCAATTATTCCCCATAATTTTTAACCTACTTTTTTACGAACACCATTATGTATTTTGAAATTTACGCATTGAAAATGTAAGATATATATATTTTGAAATGGAAAGAGTATTATATAATCGAATCACGACGGAGTACTAAGTTACTAACCGGTAAATAGTGCAAAGATGCGAAATGAAAAGAAATTACAAAGGATGGATGTCTCGGGGATAGTTGCAAATGTTGTGCATGTGGGTGGGATTCACATGGCAAAAGAAACAGAGAACATCTGCTAATATTTTCTGATTGGTCGCTTCCGCAAATATTCCACCATTTATTGTATATTTTCGACCAACCTTGTATTTGTATATTTCTATTGGTGTTGATATGTTATGTTTGTGTTGATCGACGCATCCGGGGACCACATGACCAGTGCTCCACGGGATTTGTTCCATGTCTTCAACCTCAAAGTATATTAAAAGAAAACGAAAAAACTTTTTTTTGGTGTAAAAAACGAAAAAAACTTCAAGTTGTATTTGAATTTTACATTTTTTTTTATTATCACATATGAATTTTTTTTTCCGAAAAATATCACATATGAATGTTAAGTCTTCTTATAGATCTGTTAATTACTAGCTATATGTTATCATGCAGTATTATAAAATACAATCATGATAGCAGTGCCATCCATTTAATATATTTTCGTTTTGTATTAAAATGAAAAAAAATGTTTTTTTTACTGAAAAATGAAATAAGTGCGCATTTGACAAAATGTTTAGTGGTTATATATGTCAAACCATTCCGCATATATTTTATACAACTCTTTCACTATAAAATACAATCATTATAGCAATAAGACTGCGCATTTGGTTTGTTAATGGTAGTAAGTAATAGCAGTATGATCTGTTTTTCATTAACTCGCGTATTTTTTATAAGTTTTTCAGTATGTTGAGTGTTATGCCTAGAACCAAAATCTAAGTACCATTTGTAGTAAAGAACATAAGATAGACAACAATTTCATAGTTACATTTTTGTGTTGGAGACTAATGGCTTTGTTTTCTCTTCGTAGAATAGTATATGTTTTGATGTTTTGAACTTGGAGGACCTGACGCTATGTTTTTTCAAAGCTTTAAGCTTTGTTGGTTTACAGTTGTTCCTTATCATTTCAGTATTTGAAGTTAGTTTGTATTAGGTTAATATTAAACTCTGGATTTGAAGTCTGATTAATGTAAATTCTGCTGATAATATATATATAGTTCTTTTAACTACGTTGTATGTACCAAATCATAATAATTCTGCATATATTGTTGTAAGGTGAACTTGAAATCATGTTGTAGAAAAGGGATATGCACTCAATAAGCAATCTTTAGGTTGATGGTGCTTGGAATGATTTTACTAAGAATGGTGGTTTGGGTTGTATTCTTCGTTTAAAAGATCAAACAATTGTAAAGGTTCAGCGAGTAGAACCTTTGTTGGCTCAGTCTTGATAGCTGAAGCTTTGGCACTCAAGGAAGCAATTCAAATGGCAGCTAATGCAGATTTCAAGAGCCTCCAAGTTTTTTTGGACTTGTCAATCCTTATCTCTTCCATGTGATCAAGGTTGGAACAGAATGAGATCCCAGGCATTCTACCTTGCAACTCTCTTCTCTCCGTTATATTTTAGCGAACTTTAATCATGCTCTTGTTGTATTTTGATCGAAAGTTTAGTGATATAAATGTTGACAAAAAAACATATTATCCAACAACATTGGCATGGCATGAGGATTCAAAGTTGGATTAAATAATTCAAAAACAAAGGCCGAAAAATTCTTGTCTTTGTAGAAGCTTTCTCCAACACATAAGTATTTGTGTTTTCAAATATATAGACTAATATCCTTTATGCATATGTATCGTGAATTCATGATAAAAGACTTATGTTTCCTGATCGTTTTCAAATATTTTACTAAACATGTATGTATGTGTGATGTAAAATATGCGATTTTATCAAATGGTAAAACGACATTTTTACGTAGTCTTACACAATACTCTCATACATTAAAAACTCTATAAATTAATAATACCAAGACAATATTATTTTATTGATGTATAAAAAGTTCTTTTTAGATTTTTACATTTAGAATATATATATATATATATATACATAAAAATATTTAACTTTGCAGTTTATATATTGATTAAATTTTATAAACTCATCTTTCAAATTATTTTACTATATTATTTGGTGTATATAAAATATGTAACATAAAATTTAAATGTGTTTGTAAATATAATTTTATTAAATTTTTCAAAATATTTTAAAGTGTTAAGAAAGTAGAAATAGATTTCATTGTGAATATAAAACAAATAATAATATTTTTTATTTTATAAAAAATAATATATATTAATATATTTTATTAAATTATTATTTTATTATTTTATCGATTTGTGTTATATTTTCCATCTATCTAATTCCAGGCCGATGAAATTTATTAATTTATAATATTTATTAATTTATAATTTTATACAGTTTATTAAAAATGGTAAAACTGTAAAAGTAAAAGAAGTCTTACCCCTGCGATTTCGAATATGTAATTATGTAAAGACCCATTAGGTGCTGGGTCTTACATTATGCAGTTAGAGGCCTATTTACAACTGTTTGAAAATTTGAAAGATTATGGGCCTTTTACAGAATTGACGAGTTGAGGCCATTTTAAAAGCCTTTTACAGAATTGACGAGTTGAGGCCATTTTAAAAGCCTTTTACAGAATTGACAGAATTGCTTTTTAAACATTGCAAAAACAAAAAGTTTGTTTTCCTAAATAACTCGGTATATGATAATATCATAATACCATTTTCAGTTTGTATTTTATGCCCCAATATCCTAAAGTAATAATAGCGTGATAGTGACAATTAATGTGAAGAAGACAATGGGCACCAAAAGATAATCGATGTGAAAATCAGCGTCAAGAGTAAGGACCAAGATATATATTTTTTGCTAAGACGGACCCATTTATCTTATAAATCTCGGGTTGCGAAAGGACAAAACTGTACTGTGTTTCTATTGGAATGGCTTCCGTTCATGTTACGTGCTAGAATACTAGCTAGTTTTTTTTTTTCCAACACGGGAGACTTTCTATTAAAATATAAACGTCCGCATACAGACTATGATTCCAAACAGCAACAAGGGGATGAAACTAGTTCATTATGCATATATTGTTTTACCTAATGGGCTTTGTCTTTTTACCCCCTTCCTTTTTTTTACAAAAAAATTTAACATTAGATAAACGTAAAACAATCTCTAAATGGCAGCTTATTTAAGCCTAAAATTTAAAACAAAACATACATGGTAGCTTACTCGCGAAAGCAACCAACCAGTCCGGTGGTACAAGGGAGTATGGTTCACGCAAGCTACCCCAAATATGATGTTCTTGTCTGAAATACAATTTATGATAGTGAAAAAGAAAAAAAAACATGAGTGGTGATTGGATTGATGATAAAATAGAATTTTGTCTACAGTAACCAAGATGAAGAGTTAGAATACTCAGACAGATGCTTCTTGTATTCTAGGCAACGCTTCATTAGAGACACTAGATCACCTATTTTTCCAATGTAACCTTTGTCGAAAGTTAATGGGCATGGAATAAACGACAAAATGGAATAAGATTCTACAAATATTGGTTGATAAGGCTCAAGATAGTGTCCTTCTCTTCTTTATCCGCTAAACTTTTCAAGTCACCCTTTATACCAGCAGCTCAAATTACTCCCAACCAGTGGTGAAGCTAGCGTGTAATTAGGGTGGTCAAAGGACCTATATGATAAAAAATTTTACTTGTATTTTCCTTTTCAAATTTGATGAAATTTAAACAAATAAATTGTAACCCTTGTTATGCCTCCGCTAGTCCGTGTCCCCCATATAATAATAATTAAATAGCCAATTTTTTTTAAAAAAATCTATATTTTTATATATAAAAAAAATTATAAATATAATAAATAAAATTGAAAAGGGCTCAAAATTATTTGATATGTGTATAGTTTTATTTTCATTACAAAATATAAAAAAATATTACTGATTGAACTTTAAAAAATATTTTAAACATTATATGTACATAAACTTTAAAGGATAAATTTTTTTTTTTTGCCCTAGGATCTCTAACAGTGTTGAGCCGGCTCTGGCTACTGTTCACAACGTTGATATGATGGTACACAACATAATCTCTTCGTTCTGAGAGATGAAAAGGAACCCATACAAAGGTGCTATTGTTCATGGTGCGCTTCACCATAACCATCTCAACCACCGATCTCTATCTGTTCAATCTTTTTATTTTAAAAAAGTTCAGTATCAGTCACAACTATTGTTTCTTTTTTGATAATTGTGGTGTGATCTTAAAAGTTTTTTAGTCCTAATGACTAATCAATACGAGATCCATAGAAATCTGGATTTTCGTGCCACTTAAGGAATCAATGGGTGGCCAAGAGAAATCGAATTCATTGTAGAAACTCCAACCGTAGCTCCTTTACCACTAGACCGAAACGACTTGGTTAAGTCACAACTATTGTATAAACAATTTTTTTGCTCTAAATTAATTTAACATATATTAAAAAAAAGCTAAAACTATCTAAGAATCTAACTATAAGTCTATAACCACCATCAATCAAAACGAAAATTTGTAGTGGTTATATACACCAATAGTTTGATTACAAATATTTATTTGACAAATAACATGAAGATTATCTGTAAAATATCAAACAATTTGAAGACATATTAGATTTATGAAAATGACGCAGAAAATAATCGTGCTAACTAAAACATTCAGATATAGTTCAAATTTCCACTATGTAATGCTTATATATATTTTTAATGACAATTTCATGA
The DNA here is from genome assembly GCF_020379485.1 of Brassica napus. Lineage (NCBI taxonomy): Eukaryota > Viridiplantae > Streptophyta > Magnoliopsida > Brassicales > Brassicaceae > Brassica > Brassica napus. The sequence continues at coordinate 16,700,536 of NC_063441.1, forward strand.
GTAAGCAAAACAAAAACATAAAGTTCGTATATATTATATATCAGGGGGCCTATTTATAAAAACGAAGGAAAGATTGTGATACCTAACAAAATGGGAAGACTTGGTGATGATAAGAGACTAGAAGGACGAAGATGCGAAGAGACATACCAACTTTTTTTTTTTGTTTAATCTGAGAGAATTCCGGACCGAAAAACATATTAATCTTTAAGAAGATATGCAGTCTATGGATGAATCTTCTTTTTGAGTATTTAAATAGAATCCAAAATATGATCATATATCTGCGTGACTACACGTTAAAGTAAATTGAGTAGTAACATATTTAAACTCAGCTTATTAGAGATGCTAAAACGCCATGTACCACCCGACCACTAACGCGTGGTTGACGCACCAACTTTACTATGCCGAATCAAAAGAGAAAAGAAAAATCATCTTTTTATCTTACCTCTCTCTCTCTCTTTTAACTTGCTTTCAACCATACACACATATACGCACACTCATGCAAACAAAGACCTTTAGTAGTGTAAAACTATATATATTTAGTAGACAAAGCTTGCATCATGGCTTGCCTTTGCAAATCTTTTGATTCACGATCAAAAATGTATACTTCTTTGTTTTTGAAAGATGTATGTTTGTATTTTCCCTAAATGTATTATATGTTTGTTTTTGAGTAGTGAAAAAAGACATGAAACATCGAGTTATTATTTTCCCTAAATGTATATTACTCTTTCGAATCATAGTCACTAATCCACTACAGTGGCTTACCCTTTTTACTAAATATATACTTCTTTGTTTTTGAAAGATGTATGTTTGTATTTTTTTACACATAATAATAACATATTATAAATTTTAATAAACTTATATTTTTTTTGTATTTATAAATTTCCTGTAATTCTAAAACAATAGTGTTTGAAAAAGTACAATTAATCTTTGTGAAGTTTGCGATTTACCAATATTAACTAATAAAAATCTCATATAAAACTTTATACATGCATTTAAAAAATAATTTTTATTTTAAAACATTTATCTTTTTAGAGACAGAGTGAATATATTACAACCCAACAATTTAAAAATCGTATGTGCCTTATTTGTATAATTGAGTTCAAAATAAATTATAGTAGCCTAGTATATTAGTTTTTTTTTGTTTGTTCATTCAATCACCATAGCGTAGAATATCAGTTGAATGAAGAGAGATGAAACATTTTACAATCAATTTAATCATTATTCATTACTTTTTTCTCACATAAGTTTTTATGAAAGAGCCGATAAGCTTTAAAATAATTACGTTGCTTGCACATTTAGGTATATATATGCATGCAGAATTTTGGTATTAGGACCAGTTTTGGTATCGATTTAACTTGGTTTGAAAAGATTTGATATGATTTTATTTGGCTCTTTTCCTTTTTCTATAAATGTTTATTTAATAACAACAAAATTATCTGATTGAAATGGTAAATCGGATATGATGTATTTAAGTTTTGTTCAACTGATTTGAAAATTTTGGCTCTTTTCCTTTTTCTATAATTTTTTATTCGACGACAGTAAAAATATTTTATTTAAAAATTGAATACTATCAGGATATATTAGTAAAACAGTGAAAAGGTTATATAAAAGCAGTTTGCTAAATTTTAAAATTAGTAACGATACTAATTGAAAAACATGAGTTTGCCGCTCTATAAGTAAAGTCAATATCAAACTAACAGAATAATTTATATATATTATTCATGAAAAGGAGGAACACATGACTAATAGAGTACATAAGAATAAACGAAGAAGAAAATCAACAAGAAAAATATAACAATATGAAAAATAACGTATTAAAACATGATGATAGAAGGATTGTCTATCCTTTTTTGCCACCTCCGCGGCTCTACGGCCAACCAGACATGTTGCTTTTCGTGTCTTCATACTTTTCTATTCTTTTCCTTTTAGTTTATACTATAATTGTGGGCGTTTGTCAAATCATGGATTATGCTTCTTTATTTGCTATAATCCCATTTCAAGTATCTACTCGGATATAATAACAATGACAAAAAAAGATCCGTCAATCATAGCTTTAGATTTTAACAAAGCCACCAAAATTGACGGTGTGGTATTATCTGTATCAATCAGAATATAATCCTGAATTATATATAGGTATCCGAGATGGATTTCTGTCTTAATGATTCTTTGCAGAATGTCAGAAGGAATATTATGATGTTATCGTACATTTTTGTCGACAATGTTTTTACTACTACTACTCCTTCATTTTTTTTTTATATTTGACGCTTTAGGATTGTACGCATAGATTAAAAAACATTTAATTTTTTAAACAAAAACATTATTAATTGTTAACCTAACTATAATTTAACTAATAATAAAATAGAAACTATAATACCATTAGTCATCTAACATTAATTAGTAATAAATTTTATATAGAAAATTGAAAACGTCAAATATAAAAAAACGGAAGGAGTATTAATTAAGAAAACCCAGAGGGCAAGAAAAACTATTATGGAAAGAAAATCATTCAACTTGTATATCATTTTGTTTTTGTAAATAAAGGCAATAAATATAATGACCAAACTAGACATTTTTAAGTTTTTTCCACAAAAATAGAATTCAAAAACTAAAATGACCAAAATAACATTTTTATTTTAAAAATTTTAAATTTTTTAAATTTTTAAAAATTTGAAATCATATCCCTAAAATCCCACTACTCAACTCTAAACCCTAAACTCTAAACTCTAGACTTTAAACCCTAAACCTTAAACCCTAAACCCTACACCCCACCTTAACTATAAACCATAATGTATAGATTAATTAACCCTAGGAGTATAAGTGTATATTTACTTCTTTTGATAAAATATTTAAGTCTATTTAGGTCATTTTTATTTTTAAGGTCTATATTTATGAAAAAAAATTTTAGGTCTATCCTAAAAAATTTATCTATAATGTTTATATTAAAATCGTGATATTTAACATATACTAGATGATTTCACCGTGCTCATGCACGTGTATAAATATTTCTAAAGTAAATATATTATAGTAATTTATTAATATTTAATTTTTATTTTAAATAATTTTAGTTGACAATAATATATATCTTTTGAATAGAAGATTATTTTGTGAAATTTCCTTTTTATAAATCACATTACATAAAAAAATCTATTTTCGTTTTTAAATTTTATAAATGTTATTTTATTTTTTTGGTCAAAATTTTATAAATGTTATTTATTCTAAGGTTATCTGAAAAAAAAAGAAACCTAAATAAAATAAGGAAAAGGAAAAAATAGAATATTTAATAATGACAATTAGACATATTTGATTCATTCAGGATACAATTGTAAATAACCGTTGTTAGAATTAACGTGAGAGCGACACGTGGGAAACTGACTTCTCAAACAATATTATAGAGATATTTTGCACAGTTAATAGACCATACAAATTCTATTTTTTTTTGTTAATTTTTTTTTGTGTTGACTAATTGAAAAGCATCTAAAACAGAGACTCTTCCTTTGTTTTTTTATGAAGAATTATTAATTTTTCATATTTAAGATTTTTAGAGAAAATTCTTATTTTACCTCAAATCTGATACTATTTTTAAATTTACTTTTAAATAATAAGTATTTCATAAATGTTTTAATTTATTATGAAAAAGATAAAACTAATCCTCTTAAATCATTTCTAAATATTTTAAAGTTATTTATAAAATTTATAAACTCAATTTTACTCACTAATATTAAATCCTAAGTTTTGAATAATTGAGTCTATTTTTCGAAAATCGGTATCTAACTTAGTGTATTTTAAGTAATTTTTTTTAACATATGAGTTATGTTTTAAAAGTTAAAAGATCATAAAGAATAATATCCTCGAGGCCTTAAATGTAAACGAATGCGAATAATTCAACCATATTTGGGAAAAATAAGGAAATGTTTTTTGATTATTTAAATGTATAGCCAGATTTATTTTTTTCTTTTCTTTCTCCTTTTTTTCCCTATTCAGAGACTTCTACTTTTCACAGAGAGAAAAAGTGAGAGATTTGTCTTATGTTTTTTGATGTATAAATCTTTTCTTTGACCAATAGATCAATTTGTTTTGTTTCGCTTAGGCAATTGTAACTTCTGGTTATCGGATTTTCAGTTTTCGTTTGGCGATTTTTGATGTGTTCTTAAAACTTTATCTTTTTTTATTTATTTCATATGTATCCCGTAAGATTTCCAAGAGTCTTTTCCATTTTGTTAGAAAGCTTTGTTCTTGATTCTGGATAGGAATCAATCTTCGCCTCAGCTCAAGTGGAGTTTCCCAAAAGATCAAAACCGAAGATGAGGCGGAGCTTTCCGTATAGGAAAGTGATTCGACAAGGTGCTGAATTTGATTCTCTTTGAAGTTTTTCTTGGATCAATATCTAGCAAGTGATGAGAAGTTTTTGGTGAATCGGTGGCGATTAGAGCATCTTCAATGAAACATTAATTTTTCCTATATATTTTATATTAAAATAGAATAATTTTATTATAAAGTTAAATTTGCTCCAATAGTTTACTCTATAATAGAGTTACATTATAATAGAATGTAATATAGATGAATGTCGCACATGCCGCAATCGTGATCTTCTGTGTTTAGGTTTCGTAATGGGCCGACTATATTAATCTTAGGTTTGTATGTTTGTAAATTCGGCCTATTGGACCTTAATAAAAGACAGTTTACAAAAATATAAATAAATGAATAGCCACATGAATTCACAGGATAAAAGAACTGCATGATTAACAGGAATAAAAGTAAATATTCTGTCACACAAGTAGATACTGTAAAGAAACAATCATGGAGTCTGAGACATCAAAAGTCTACTTTAAGAATATATCATTCGTTATGAAGAAATAATAATCCGGTTAAATAGATATGAATAAATTACGAGTTCTTGAGTGCATCAGTGGGAGAAAATAGACGTATTAGATTAGAGCAATCAGAGATTCAGAGTTTTTGAAAAAAAAATACGTAATACAAAAAATCTATAAATTAATATTGAATAAATTAATAAACATGATAAATTAATATATATATTTAATTTTGAATTAACTAATCCAAAATATGACATAAATTGGTAAAATAATAAAATAATATTTTTAAACAAAATCCTATGTCAATATATGGTCCTACTAAAATTACAAATGAACAGATTTTATATATAATTTTATATAAATATAAAAAAATTGTATTATTTTAATTTTCATAAAGGAGTTCATCTATATTTTTATAACACCTTTATTTTGATAATATTTGGTAAAATTATATCAAAATTACATATAAATTTTAGGAAAAATATTTTATATACACTAAATATATAAAAAATAAAATGAAACTCAAATTTCTAAATTTTAATAATGTATAGAAATATTATAAAATTTACATAATTTTTGTAACTCTGTTTTCTTATAAAATTTAAATGTAAGTTAATAACTCTATAAACTAATAAAATATAATAATCCTAATATTATTATAATAAAATTTTGAATATATATTATGTAAATTATATCTTTGGAACATTATACTACTTTATATAATTAAAATATTTAATTAATACAGATATATAAAAAGAGTTGAACCACTAAGAAAGTATGGTAAGTGTTAAACCACCATTTGTTTTGTGAACTAAGACGACCACCATTTTTATTCTCACCCTTTTGCCATCTTCCCTCCTAGTCGTTTTCAACTCTTTTATTCCAATTTGGTTATTAATACTTTTGTTTAGGGCTGGGCAAATAAACCGAACCCGAAAACTCGAACCGAATCCGATCTGATAAAAATGAATCCGAACCGATCCGAACCCGACGTAAATACCGAATGGGTCTTGTTTTGTGGTATTTCGGGTTATGGGTATCATCCGAACCGAACCTGAATCTAAATGGATATCCGATAGAACCCGAAACATTCAAAACCTCGAAAAGATCTTGTACCAAACATGATCTCAATTTCTAATATGTATCCAAAATACACTAACAAATATTGAACATCTAAAATACTTATGTATTACATGAAGATTGGTGGTTCTATTACATGAAGGTTGATGGTTAAAGATGGCCGTTGAATCTTGAAGTATTTAGATTTAGATTTTGTTTTCTTTAAACAATGTTTCTCATTTCATGAGAACTTGATTTTTCGTTTTATGCTTTTATTTATTTGGTTTTCTTTTTATCAGTAAATATATTTACTTTTCGTTTGATTTTGAATGATCACAGTTGATGTTCCTTATTTTTGAATCGATTTTACTTAAGTTTTGGTTACAAAATAGGTACAAATCAGATATTTTAAAACTGAAGAACCGATTTTACTCATGTTTTGGTTATAAAATAGGTAAAAATCAGGTACTTTTAAACCGAAAAACCGATTGGGACCCTAACCCGAAAGTATATTGGGTTGTACCGGTTTTTTGAAGATTTACTAATCCTGACCCGAATCTGATAGAAACCGAACCGGTCCCGAACCGAACTTTCATATAATCCGAATGAGACTGATTTTTATAAATCCGAAAAACCAAAACCCGATTGGGATCCCGAATGCCCAGGCCTACTTTTGTTATAAGCAAATGTATACTATACATATTTAATGATTTTGCGGTGGATGAGGTGTTGATTAATCCAAACCTATTGTTCTTTATTGTCTTCCAAGCATCTAGACCCATCCGATATTTTACAAATTCTGGTCACATCGTTATTTAAATATTTTTAGTATGCACATCGTATTATAATTGTATAACTAGATTTTGATTCGTGCTTCAAGGTGTGTACTTTTTAAAAAAAATATGATACTATTTATTTTTTAGGTCACTAGTTAAAGTTGGGCAAAAAACTCGAATTCGAAGAATCAAACCGAACCCAATTCAAATAAGTAGTACTAAATCATAACCGAAATTGATTAAATATCCAAATTACTCAAAATTATGGTATTTGAAGAACTGCAACCTAATCTGATCCGAACCGAAGTATCTTAGGTATTCAAAATAGATTTATATACTTATATATATATTAATTATTTTTAGATTTAATATATATAAAACATACATAATATATATATGATACTTTTAAGTTCGTTTAAATACTTGAAAATATATACAAATAATCAAACGTAAATATCTAGAATAGTTAAAATATACTCAAAACTCCAAAAATACTTAAATAATTATTAATTCTCTATCCAAATATTTAAACCAACCAATTTAAATTGGTTATCCAAATCCGAACCGAATCCTCAAAGATCTAAACTGAACACGAAATCCCAAACATACCCGAAAATAAATTCGAACGCCTACACCTAATCACTATTATATATCATGTATGTGTCATTAGAGATTACAAAAATATGTGTTATCATATAATTAATCATATTTTATATGTATCATAAAATAATTTTCTTATAATTAATAATATTTTATACGTACAATGATATAAATAATCACATATATTATATTTTTCTTTAAATTTTAATGTGAAATATAAAAACCATAATTAAAGTTGGTGTTTGAAAATGAGCTTTGTATTGTATTTTTCTTATGTATATTGAAAATATTTTTATAATGGTTATTGAAAAATATGTTAGTAAAAATCAAATTTTGAATATATGTATATTTTTGAATGATTTTTTGATATAAATCAATTTTAAATTATTATTTTGATTTGAATATGTATATCAAGTAACATAAACCCATTACTTTTTAATATAACTTCCAATTTTTTTAATAGTATAAATTTTTTTTTTTTTGCTAACTTACTGCTATCCATATTACAAACAACAATATTTTTTTAAATGTTATATATGTTTTTAACCAAAAACTTAAAATATTTTTGTTTTAATAAGATAGATATAACATCTTTTACCCCTTTGCCTTTATTCTCCTTTCACATTCATTTTTTGGTTTAATTTGCCCAACACTTTTTAGAAGTCAATAGATAGATATCTATATTCCTCATTTAAAATCAGGTTACCTATAACTTAACGAATTCTTCATTTAAAATGAAGGTATATAGCTAACATGTATATTTGAAAAATATACAATCATAAAGTGGCTTGAGAATAAAATATTTCCCCCGACTTTTTACAGATCTTTGTCTGTTCTTCAACAGAATATTTTTTAAAAAAGATTTCCACCCAAAAACACTTTATTTGTTGTCAAAATTTATACTTTCAAAAATTTAAAGTGACAAAAAAATTATTAAAATTTAATATTTAATTCCTCGTTATATGAGGTTGATTGTTTCTCGTTTTTGCTTTAGTTTTTGGTTTTTGTTTTTGTAGAAATTATTTTTCATCCAATCAAGTTTTTGGTTTTTGTTTTTGTAAAAACCATTTGAGTTGCCAATCAAGATTTTCAATTAATAGATTCTCTAAAATTTAGGGAAACTAGTTTTTGAAAAGTGTAACCAATTTATGAAGAAAAACCAAAAACCCAACTTTTGTGAGCTTTTATGAAGAAAAACGAATTTTGATTTTTTTTTGTAAAAACTACTACATTTTAATTTATTAATAATTAAAAATTAATATTTTCATAAAAATAAAATTATCATAAAATATTGTTTACATTAGATAGCATTTAAACAATAATGTGAAATATTTTAATTTGTGTTTCATATCTGAAAACAAATTTATATATTTTATAAATAATATATTTAATTTTAAAACTTAGTCTTTGATTTTTATATTTTTCACGTTCAATCTTTCTCTCTTTTTTCACTCTATTTTCTATCCTACAATTAATGTGATTATTTTATATGATTGTGCATGTCATATATAGAACACACCCAAAACATAATGGAATGACATTTAAATTATTGGAAAAAAACAAATAAGATAAAACAAAAACTTACACAAAAAAAAAAAAGATAAAACAAAAACAGTCAAGATGTGTGGTTATTGGAGATCGCCTTAAACATTAAATTATCTTATCGGTCAGTCCAACTACTAATTCGTCTTCTCGTCATTCCTTTGAAAGTTCTAGTCTTCTAGATATTGTGTCTTTGTTGAGAAAATAAATATTGGATCCTTTAATCATGAGTCTTGATTTTTTCTTGTGTTGACACATTGAGTCTAAAATACTAATTGTTAACAATGTTAAATACAGCTGCCGACTTGTTAATGAGTTTGCCACACCTTTCCCCCATAGGAGACTTGTCTGGCCGTCGGAACCGATACCATGAGAAGCAAACTTATTTGTGTAAATGGATTTATGTTACGTATTATTTCCTTGTTGAATGATGACTATAAAGTATAATCTAACACCTCAAAACTTATTTGTTTTGTGATTAGTAAAAAACTTTTGGGTTATTTGGTTTGGTTTGGATGTAGTTAGAAAATCCAATTCACTCTAACATTTTATATATCAATTCAATCAGTTGTTTTCGCATTTTTTGGTCATCTCTCTCTAGTAAGATCATCTCTAATAAAACTCTATTTTTCTCTTTATAATTTATGATAAAATAAAATAATTCTATTATAATGTAATTTTTACTCCAATAAAGAGTGAAGTATAAAAAAATGTCATATTTTACTTTATATTTAAAGTAAAAAAGTGACATTTCTCTATATTTTACTTTATAATATAATAACATTCTTATGTATTTCACTTTATAATATAATAACTCTATTATAGAATAACACCATTAAAACAAAATTACACTATAATAAAATTACTTTATTTTTGTATAAATTATAGAGTAAAAAATAAAGTTTCATTGGAGATACCCTAAATTTTACATTTGTTTTTCTTTGCTATTTTTAAAAGCTAATAAGTTTTTACAGAATCTTACAAATCGTCAAATTTTCTTATATGTATCGTGATCAATCATATTTGTACTACAATGTTTTTCAGTAATCAATCATTCAATTTACAACATTGTTTTTCCAGCTATTCATGTGCATAAGTAAAACCTTTGATACGAATTTTCACACTAACATAACTTTTAATATCGTGATATTACAATAGTGGTTATAAATTAATGGTTAAATTAACCAGTCAAAGCGAATTTAACCAAATTGTGATTTATCCAGTTCTCCTTCGCGCCCACGCTTTTACTAATTTGCACATATGGGTGACCTAACTTCTCTTGGTTAGTGCTAAAAACAAATGCAAACCAAAGCCAATGAAACGATCCACGTCAACTTTCTTAGTTAAGTCCATCGATAATCTTTTACTAATTTTGTTTGACGAAGAATATATTAGTTAAGTCCATCAATAATCTTTTTATTAAAAAAATAGCTCTCCAATAATTTTATCAAACTCTAAAAATTCTTCAATATATTGTTATTTAGAAAATACGAGGTGATGTAGATTAAACAAGCCTCGGTTTCTCTGGCTAACTTTATGAAAAAGACACATGTAAAGATAGAGTTTTAGAGATGTTCAACGCATGATAGAGTTTTTATTTTATGAACTATTTGTCGGTTCCAAATAATAATATTATTTTTAAAACACGGTGGAAATAAAAATGGGTAGAAATCGTTGAATAGTTATGTCCCAACACAATCTGGCCAGATCAAAAGAACCGAATTTAAACAAAAAAGTGGAGATCACAGTTAATCCAAAATCCAAACTAGCTAAGTAATACAATAAATTAAAAGATGTTAAAGGGCCAATGTGTAGTGTGAGGAGGTTGAAGATTGGTAGGCAAGCTGACATGTCACCCATATCAGCCTTCTTCAAGCAAAGCATGGAGTGGGAGACAATTCATGGTCTCTTATTTAAAATGATATATAATCGCAGAAATAATAAATAAGTGAATATGCAAATGCAGATAATAATAACACTTAAAACGATTTATAATCGTAAGAATTTTTTTTTTTTTGAACAAAATAATCGTAAGAATATAATAAGTGAATTTGGATATGGAGATCACAATCCGGGTATTAAAGTTCACAACCACTGTCATTGGTACTACCGACAAATCAAAAGTTTTAAAGAATCTAACATTTATTAGACTCAAATTCAGTATGCATTTAAATTACACTTTTGCAGGATTGAAAGGAATAACGAAGTGTATTATCAGAGTATATATCATTCACGTAACATATACGTTTTGAAGATTACTCTTTGTTTTGATCGGAGTTTTCCTATTAAAAACAATATTTATTCAAACGACGTTTCTTAGAAAATAATCAAATATTGCAAAAAGATATTCAAAAGAATATCATACGGTATTTTAGCAAAAAAAAAAAGAATATCATACGGTCAAACTTAATATAGGAATTTATGAAGTGGGAAGAATAGTTGCATTTGGTCAACCTTAGTGAATGAGAAAATAAAAAGGCGAGAAATGGGCCATCCTAATTTCCCATATTGTTTTATCAAAAATACCAAAAAAAATCATAAGCAAAGATTAAATCATTTCTTTGATTAATTCTAATTATTAGCCACCCACCCACCCATAAAACAAATAAATCAACAAAAAAAAAACTCTCCTCTCCTTCTTAAGAAGAAGCCTCTTGGTTTCATTTAGTCCCAATTATCTTCCAAACTTCACCAAAAACCTTGTTAGTAAACAAAAAAATTCTTAGTATATATTACTCTTCAGATCTTGAAGCTTTATTACAAAGATCATTTGCTTTTCTTGAGATGGGTCTTGATGATTCATGCAACACAGGTCTTGTTCTTGGGTTAGGCCTCTCACCGACGCATAATAGTTACAATTATGCCATCAAGAAGTCCTCCGCCACCGTTGACCACCATGTCAATCCGTCGTTGACACTAAGCCTCTCCGGTGAGAGTTACAAGGTCGAAAAGACGGTCTCCGGCGCCGGAGATCAGATTTATCGGCAGACGTCGTCTCACAGCGGAATCTCATCGTTCTCGAGCGGAAGGATCAAGAGAGAAAGAGAAGTTTGTGGCGACGGCGAAGAAGAGGCGGAGGAAACGGAGAAAAGAGTGGTGTGTTCGAGTGTAAGAGATGATCATGAAGACGAAGAAGGTTTTAGTGCTCGTAAAAAGCTTAGACTCACTAAACAACAATCCGTTCTTCTTGAAGAAAACTTCAAAATGCATAGCACTCTTAATCCCGTATGATATAGTTAATTATTTCCTCTAATTAATCTAATCAGGTTTATCTTATTTACATTGATCTTATCTTGATTTCTTTTCTAAAAATTCACAGAAGCAAAAACAAGCTCTTGCGAGACAGCTGAGTCTAAGGCCCAGGCAAGTTGAAGTGTGGTTCCAAAACAGGAGAGCCAGGTGAATTACAATTGATTAAATTTTAAGAAAACTTTAGTCACATATATTACCCTTTTTCTTATATATATATTTTTAAATTAAAAAAATTGGACAGGACAAAACTAAAGCAAACAGATGTGGATTGTGAGTTTTTGAAGAAATGTTGCGAGACTTTAACGGATGAGAACAGAAGGCTTCAAAAAGAGCTTCAAGATCTCAAGGCTTTAAAGATGTCTCAACCTTTTTACATGCATATGCCGCCGGCGACGCTGATGGTGTGTCCTTCTTGTGAGAGACTCGGCGGTGGTGTTGCTGGAGGAGGCCGTGGAAGTACGGTGGCGGTGGATGGAGGAACGGCGAAGGGAGCTTTCTCCATCCCTTTTATTAATCCTTCTGCAGCTTGTTAATTACTTAATAATTAATTTGTTTTTGTTTTTTGTATTTAATTAGGAATTGGGGTATAATTAGATAAGACTCTTCAACGATCCCACTTAATTTTTCGGTGGGATTGTCCATTGTTGGTTGATGAAGAAAAAAATAGTTGTAATTATAGTTTTCAATTTTTAGAGAAAAAAGATATATAGTACCAGTACTTGCTAATCCATCTTATTTATTCCTTTTTCAACCCATTTGTTGGATCAAATTCAAATATATCATTAAGAATATATTGGTGTTATATCTAATAAAACTTGTACAACTGCAATGATTGATTACGTCTTCCTTAACAAATTATTGTTTGTTCACGCGGATATAATATTTCTTATCATAATTTTTATCATAAGCTTATAACTAGATATGGGTCCTAATTTTGGTTCACACTTGCAATGACAAACTACTAAACAGATGGCTTCGCTCCTTCCTTGAATTGAAAGGTCTTGTAAGCGTTCTTGCCTCTTATATTGATTATGTTAACAATAAGACAGTATATATATTTGTATACGTAGAATTCATTTATATTTTGTAGTTACAAATTCGGTAAAGGTCTATCTCTACTAGCCGTCCATCTAAATGAGACACTGGTGCCAACTGGTTTTGTTTTTCAACCGTATAACCAAAAATGGAAATGTAATTGTTGGAATAAATTTCCTGCCAAGAAATAAAACACTTATAACTAAATAGATGAAAAATCTGAAAACTTGGAGAAGGTCAAGGTCGTGAAAAGAAAAATCGAAGAAAGTTATTTAATCCGGTAAGCCAAACCAATCAACATAGTAAATACACTATTGTTTCTATGTCAGAAAAAAAAATGAAATAATTTTAAATTACATAATTATTAATTTTGGCTCCAGAGATAATGGTTTTGTTATTAGATTATCCAACGGTAACAGAAACTGAAAAATCATTTCATGTGTGTGAATAATTTTAAGCGAGGGAGATAAAGGGTGTGGGGCTAGGAGGTTAGCTCACGTGTATTGATACATCTCCTTAAACTTCGACCTTTAAAATTTATTCAGCCAATAACAACAATAATAAATCATTTATAAAAGAAAGCTAAACCTAAACGTGTTCAGATATGTGTTCAAATATTATCCAATAAAAAAAATAGAGTCGAATTATAAAACTTGATAGCAAAGAAAAGAATTCTGTTTTATGAAAAAAAGTGAAGATAAATAATTTAAAATAAATATAAAAATGTTCTTGAAGATTTGAAGTAATGAGATGATCTGTCTTTAAGGGGCAAGGTGGGACATGCTTCACATGATTTCTCTTCATTTTTTAAGATAGATATATATGGGATTAATTTTACGATTTTTCATACTTCATACTAGTATACCTATATTTATTATACACGTATATTCATTTTTTGAGCTAAATACATGAAAACGAGACGTATTTGTTAATATATCTGTGAAAATGACAGAGAGAGAGAGAGAGAGAAATAATCATAAAGTAATTATTTGATTATGAACACGCATGACATATTCATGAATATTCTAATTTCAAACGTACATGTACAATACTAGTGTGGATGCAGTTTATCTTAGCCCCATGGATGGAGTCTTTCTAACGTTTCAATGCAAAATCAGTCTTTCAAACCATGAGCTCGAGGTAAACTAATAAAAGGACATCCACGTCGTAAAAGATATGCGGTCGATCTCCAAAAGTAGTATGGATGTATGTTTTCACCGAAAGTAAACACTTAAACATATTAATATTTAGTTATATATATATTTTTAAAAAGTTAAAAAATTTATGTTAGAAGCTGTTATTTGAGAAACATTCACATAAGTTTCTCATTTTTTTCTGAACTAATATAATATTAATATAATGAATAAAAGATTTTGCTAAGATATTTTCTTTACAAAAATGGAGATGCGGTAACCGAACCCCTCTCGAACCCCTCTCTAATGCAAGCGAGCGCTCTACAATGGAGCTACACCCCCAATTTATTCTCCTCAGATATTTACTAATGTGGATTGTCTTTGTGTAAGTTTTAAAACATACACCTATATAACATATAAGAACAAGTCCAATAGCAATTTGCATTGAGTATCTAATTAATAAAAGTAATAAACTGTATGAAAAAGAGAAAAAGTTCTAAAAGAGAAGTGCTTAGAAATTCTTACATCCTTTAATGCCTACGTGTCATTTTGTTAATTCATTGACATATTCAATAAAAATAAAATTTAATAAAACAAAAAAATTTCTAAGATAGTAATATTAATTGTTAGAAAACATTTTTTAAGAAACCACACCGATAAAGTTACCCTAATGTAATGTGGAAAACAAGAGTTCAAGATTAATCTATTGCTTGTGTTCAAGTAATAGTATTAACAGAGTCTTAACTTTTTTTTTTGAAACGATGTAGTCTGATAAAAGGAAGAGAATTTGAAATAAGATGTAAATTCATCAGTTTGGATTCGGATCCTGTTAAATTGTCATTTACTTGATAAGACAAAGATTGAGCAATACTTTAGGTTTCATTAAAAATTCAAAACCAGACTAATTGTTAGTACTATATATGGTTTAGATACCCCATAAACTAAAAAGGAAAAAAAAATCAAAATTTTCTATATAAAATAATATAATACAGATGGGGGATCTATCCTATACAGCAGAGGTAGTTTCCTCCAATAAAATTTATAATAAAATTAAATTATATAGAAATTATCTAAGATTTTGTAGCGTAGTTGATTAAAACCCTCTATACCCCCCTCCCCCCCTCAAATCTATTTTCACTCTCATCCACTGTCCTCTTTTCTTCTTTTATCTTTTTTTTTTTTGAAAAGTTCTTTTATTTTTTCAATATTGTTTTAAGCACCATGGTAAATAATTAAGTTTAATATATTATATGTACTATTAAGAAAAAACTAATCCAATTCTGGTTTTATCCTCCAGATTTCAATGAGACTTAGACCATCTCCAACCCACCTCTATTTTTATCTCTATATTTTCCTCTAAAATAGAGAAACTCTATTATAGAGGTGAATTTGCTCCAATGTATGCCTCTATAATAGATTTCCTCTATTTATAGGGGAAAATATAGAGATTTGCTATTTTCATCTCTAAATATAGAGGTAAAAAATATGATTCCTCTATATTTTCCTCTAAAATAGAGGAACTCTATTATAGAGGCATACATTGGAGCAAATCCATCTCTATAATAGAGATCTCTATTTTAGAGGAAAATATAGAGATATACATTGGAGATGCTCTTAGACATGGTCGGATAACATTGGTTTTGATGTCCAAATTCTTAAAATTTTATTTGTATATCAAAGTTTTTAATAAATATTTATGGTCTTATAATCTCAGATACGACTTTGGACTTAGGATATGTAAATAGTAACCGAGAAAATGAACAAATTTTCTTGCTTGTTTAATTTTTTATTTTTTCACTCAGTTTTGTTGTCGAGTGCATCTAATCCACCAACTTAATTATACGTTTAAACGTGTGCGTGTATGTGTATGTGTTTGTCTACAATATACATATTGGCAAGTGAAGGTTCATAATTGGATCAGCAAAAAATAATATTTTATTATAGGCATTTGAAGACTTCTAAGATTAAATGATTAAAAGAACACCATCTTTTATCAGTTAAAAAGAAAAAGATTAAATGATTAATACAGAACTTTTGCAATATACGTGGCCGTTGTAGCAAAAAGTAAAATGCTCAATCAAGATAAGACGAACGATTTAATATAAGACGGTCAGATTCTGATGAAACGTATCAAATATATAGGTCGGAAGTTCGGAACCGATAATTAAGTATAATTAAGATTCGTATTATATGTTACTCTATTAATAAGTATATTTATCCAGGTGACTAATTTTGTTTCTTTTAATGATTGATAGATTTGGTTTACGTGTGCATGGACGTAATTAGTGTATTAAGAACACTAATGGACATGTGTCAATTGCTGATTAACTTGTCGGCTTGTCGAATTCTTGCTCCTGACTTTTCTTTTTAAAATGTATTAATATTTTTTAAGTATGAATCTGGTGTTAGAAGACTGAAGACTTCTTTCTCAAAAGAAAATTTTGGTAGAAAACTCCAAAACATACTAGTATTTTTAATTCCTCGCATGTTATTCGTCTCCTAAATTTGATATTAAAGAAAACAAACATAAGTTAGCATAACAACTCTCGTGTCATTGCTGAGCTTTATACGCGTTATCTTACCAATATCAATATAATAGTATACTAGGTGTTTTGCCCGCGAAGCGGGCTTAAACATTTTCATAAATTTTTGAAAATTTATTTGTATATTATACTAGTTATATTGTGTTTTCCAAAAAGAATTCTTACGATCAATTTAGTATCATCTATGCATTGTCTACTCTCGAATATATAAATATATATATTTCTGAACAATTAAATATTAAAATATTTTAGTGGTATAATTTAAACTTGGGTCTCTAGTCAAAAAACAAAACTTGTTCCAATTTATGTAAAGAATATTATTTTTTTGAATGAGCAAAGATTTAAGGATGGTTATTGTTTTAAGAACATTAAGTTGTTATTTCTGAACAATTAAATATTAAAATATTTTAGTGTTATAATTTAAACTTGGGTCTCTAGTCAAAAAACAAAACTTGTTTCCAATTTATGTAAAGAATATTATTTTTTTGTGAATGAGCAAAGATTAAAGGATGGTTATTGGCAAATAAATGTTTGAGAACTTTAATTATTATTTTTTTGAGATCCTACTACTATAATAGTTTAAGGGTTTTTAAAATATTACTAATTAATTGTTATTGATTCGAAGATTTTCAAATTTCATCAAAATTCTTTATTTATTTATGATAATAGTTTTTCATTCTATTTTAACAAAATTTAACGTTATTAAAATATAATTTACCTTTTTTATTCATAAGATACAACTTTTAAAATATTTTGGCAATTAAAATAATGGATGCAAGATTTAAAATCCGCTATGTAATTTGTTATTTGAATATCACAACAACAACAACTTACATAGCGGTAGAGTTTAGGGTTTTTTAGCTTTAAGTTTTGAGATTATTTTTTAGTGTTTAGGGTTGTTTTAGCGTTAGATGGGATTTATGGTTAGGTTACAGTTTTAACGCTACAGTTTTAGCGTTAGATGGGATTTATGGTTAGGTTTAGGTAGGGTTTTAGGGTTAGGTTTAGGCAGGGTTTACGGTTAGCATGGTTTAGGGTTAGGTAAGGTTTAGGGTTAGAAAGGGTTTAGGGTTAGGTAGGGTTTTTTGGGTTAGGCAGGGTTTAGGGTTAGGAAGGGTTTAGGGTTAGAAAGGGTTTTGGGTTAGGTAGGGTTTAGGGTTAGGTAGGGTTTTGAGTTAGGTAGGGTTTAGGGTTAGGTAGGGTTTAGGCTTGGTAGGGCTTAGGGTTAGGTAGAGTTTAGGGTTTAGGGTTAGGTAGGGTTTAGGGTTTTGGGTTAGGTAGGGTTTAGGGTTAGGTAGGGTTTTGAGTTAGGTAGGGTTTAGGGTTAGGTAGGGTTTAGGCTTGGTAGGGCTTAGGGTTAGGTAGAATTTAGGGTTTAGGGTTAGGTAGGGTTTAGGGTTGGTAGGACGGTTTAGGTAGGGTTTAGGGTTAGGTAGAGTTTAGGGTTGGTAGGGCTTAGGGTTAGGTAGGGTTTAGGGTTAGGTAGGATTTAGGGTTACATAGGGTTTAGGGTTACGTAGGGTTTAGGGTTAGGTAGGGCTTAGAATTGGGTAGAGTTTAGGGTTAGTAGGGTTTAGGGTTAGGTAGGGTTTAGGGTTATGTAGGGTTTAGGGTTAGAATGGTTTTACGGTTAGGTAGGGTTTAGGGTTATGTAAGGTTAGGGTTAGGTAGGGTTTAGAATTAGGTAGGGTTTAGGGTTAGCATGGTTTAGGGTTAGAAGGGTTTAGGGTTAGTAGGGTTTAATTTAGGGTTAGGTAGGGTTTAGGGTTAGGTAAGGTTTAGGGTTAGAAGGGGTTTAAAGTTAGGTAGGGTTTAGGGTTAGGTAAGGTTTAGGGTTATGTAGGGTTAGGGTTAGGTAGGGTCTAGAATTAGGTAGAGTTTAGGGTTAGGTAAGGTTTAGGGTTATGTAGGGTTAGGGTTAGGTAGGGTCTAGAATTAGGTAGGGTTTAGGGTTAGCATGGTTTAGGGTTAGAAGGGTTTAGGGTTAGTAGGGTTTAATTTAGGGTTAGGTAGGGTTTAGGGTTAGGTAATGTTTAGGGTTAGAAGGGGTTTAGAGTTAGGTAGGGTTTAGGGTTAGGTAAGGTTTAGGGTTAGAAGGAGTTTAGGGTTAGGTAGGTTTTAGGGTTTAGGGTTAGGTAGGATTTAGGGTTAGGAAGGATTTCGAATTAGGTAGGGTTTAGGGTTATGTAGGGTTTAGGGTTAGGTTTTAGGTTGGGTTTAGGGTTAGGTAGGGTTTAGGGTTGGTAGGGCTTAGGGTTTAGGGGTTTAGGGTTACGTAGGGTTTTAGGGTTGGTAGGGCTTAGGGTTAGGTAGGGTTTAGGGCTAGGTAGGGTTTAGGGTTAGGTAGGGTTTAGGGTTACATTGGGTTTAGGGTTACGTAGGGTTTAGGGTTAGGTAGGGTTTAGAATTGGGTAGGGTTTAGGGTTAGGTAGGGTTTAGGGTTATGTAGGGCTTAGGGTTAGAATGGTTTTACGGCTAGGTAGGGTTTAGGTTAGGTAGGGTTTAGGTTTATGTAGGGTTACGGTTAGGTAGGGTTTAGAATTAGGTAGGGTTTAGGGTTAGCGTGGTTTAGGGTTAGAAGGGTTTAGGGTTAGTAGGGTTAAGTGGATTTAGGGCTAGAAAGGGTTTAGGGTTAGGTAGGGTTTAGGGTTAGGTAAGGTTTAGGGTTAGAAGGGGTTTAGAGTTAGGTAGGGTTTAGGGTTAAAAAGGGTTTAGGGTTAGATAGGGTTTAGGGTTAGGTAGGGTTTAGGGTTAGGTAAGGTTTCAAATTAGGTAGGGTTTAGGGGTAGGTAGTGTTTAGGGTTAGGTAGGGTTTAGGGTTAGAAAGGGTTTAGGGTAAGTAGGGTTTAAGGTTAGTAGGGTTTAGGGTTAGTAGGGTTTCGGGTTAGGTAGGGTTAGGGTTAGATAGGATTTAGGGTTAGTAGGGTTTAGGGTTAGGTAGGGTTTAGGGTAGGTAGGGTTTAGGGTTAGGTAGGGTTTAGGGTTAGGTTTTAGGTAGGGTTAAGGGTTAGGTTTTAAGTAGGGTTTAGGGTTAGGTAGGGTTGAGGGTTAAATAAGGTTTAGGGTTAGGTAGGGTTTACGTTTCGGGTTAGGTTGGTTTACGGTTAGATAGGTTTAGGGTTTAGGTAGTATGAAGGATTTAGGGATTACGGTTAGATTTATGTAGAGTTTAGGGTTAGATTGGTTAAGGTCTAGGTTTAGGTAGGATTTAAGGTTTAGGTAGTAGAAAAGGTTTAGCGTTTGATTTAGGTTGGGTTTAAGGTTTGCTTTAGAATAATGCTTAGGATTATAGGGTTTAAGGTTTGTTTGTTTTTTTGTTTATGTATTTAGTGCTGAGTTTTTCCGATAAAATTTATATTAATATTATTGATTCATAATTTTTCTTAAAATGTTAAAAATTTTAAAGTGATTTTTAATGTTCTTAAAACAAAGTTTTTTTTTTATTATGTTTTTTGTGACAATAAATTGAATATATCTTAGACCACAAATCATAAATATTCTGAGTTTTATATATTTTGTTCTTTAAGTTATTGTTACTTTTATTTCCTTTTATATTCTCTTAATATTTATGTATGCATCCATAATATATTTTAAAAATGATTTTTTATTAACTAATGTTTTTACTGTAGTTTTAAATATATTATAGTTTTCGTGCACTTAATTAAATTTTTTTTGGCGTTTGTGGTATTTGTAGTTGTTGAGAACCTCAATACATATTTACTTTCATAAAGTTTTTGGTGTATGTTTAAAAATAAAAAAATTTAAAGGCTCTTAAATCATATAAATATAATATTCAACACACTAATGTTGACTGTTTATATATTTAAAATTCTGAAGTAGGTAATTGCAAATTTGCTGAACTTATAGATTCGTTGTTATTTTATAAATTATCACACGATAAAGTACATATGGTAAATATTGCTTTGATGATAATATAACGTCGGTATGTGAGAGAGTGACTTTCCACGTGGATAACTTAGGAGAGAGGCAAACATATTTATATATATATAGATTCATTACTAAAATAGATCTTAAAATAACTCAATATTATATTTTTAATTATATAATTAAAAAAAATTATTTGATTAATATTTAATTATATAATTTATGTTTTTAAAGTTTTACTAAAATACTTTTTTCATATAATAATACAATTAAATTATCTTTTTTAATTATAATTTTTAGATTTTGGATAATTCAATATTCTATTTTTAATTATATAATTAATAATTTTATTTAATTAATATTTAGTTATAGAATTTATGTTTTTAACTTTTTACTTAAAGACTTTTTCAGATAACAATACAATATATACATAAGTTATCGTTTTTTTTAAATTATATTTTCAGATTTTTATAATTCTTACTATTCTTACTATTAATCAATTATCTAATCAAAATCAATTAAATTTTGTTCTTATTTTTTAATTTATTTATACATTTTATTATTAAGGATTAAACGATATTAACCACTCTAACTTTCAACGTGAGAACTCCATTGCGAAAATTTACTTCGCAAATAATAGTTTTAAATTATGTAATTAAAAAAATTGTTTGATTGATATTTAATTATATAATTTATGTTTTTAACGTTTTACTAAAATACTTTTTCAGATAACAATACAATATATATAAAAATTATCTTTTTAAATTATCTTTTTAGATTTTGGATAATTCAACATTTCTGTTTTTAATTATATAATTAATAATTTTATTTAATTAATATTTAGTTATAGAATTATGTTTTTAACTTTTTACTTAAAGACTTTTTCAGATAACAATACAATATATACATAAGTTATCTCTTTTTTAAATTATATTTTCAGATTTTGGATAATTCTTACTATTCTTCATAATAATCAATTATCTAATCAAAATTAATTAAAATTTCGTTTTTATTTTTTAATTTATTTATACATTTTATTCATTAAGGATATAAACGATATTAACCACTTTAACTTTCAACGTGAGAGCTTCATTGCAAAAATTTACTTCGCAAATAATAGTATATATATTTTTGTTTTTATTAAGTCAATTTCATCAATTATTTAATTTGATTACAATCTAATAGTACTTTCTTTCTGACAGCCTTATACAGTTTATATTTATTTTTTCAATTGATCCCTTATATGTCTTATGTTTTAATTAAATAATGCTTTCTCCGTTTTTAATAGATGACATATTATGATTATACGTATTAATTTAGAAAATATTTAATTGTTAGATTTTTTAGATAAAATAATAATTAATTATTTATCTAACCACAATTTAAAAAATAATAAAATAGAATGTATAATATCATTGGTCATATTACACTAATTGTTAATAAAGTTTATAAAAATTAAGAACATTATCTATTTTAAAATTAAAAAAAGAATCTCTAAATTGTCAAGTATTAAAAAAGGAAGAATTAATGGTTTAGTGATTTTCACATGAAACAGAAACATGTTGTTTTTACATGGATTATAATTTTTTTAATGTAAGGAACATATATTTATCCTCAGCATGAGTGTAATTATCGTCTATCTGATTAATTTGTTTGTTCGTGTAATTAAAAATAAAATACTGTTTTAGTTTAATTTTAATAAAATATGACTTTAAAACGTCTAGAACATTGTGGTTAAGAAGTAAAGATGGATTTGGAACGCCAATATATTTTAAGTTTGATTTATGTGTTGTGCGAAATTAAATCGCATTACTTATAGATATTCATACTAGTATTAATCTTTGTTTTTTGGTCTATTTGCATATCCAGCTTAAAAATATATACGCAAACTGAATTTAAAAATAAATAGCTTAAACTTTTCCATAAATTTGAAACAATTCCTTGTTAATAACGAAAAATGCACTTTAAATAGAGATAGAAAATGAAAAAATTCTAACGCTTTTGACTTCAGTTCACATTAGTCATTTTTCTCTACATTCAAGCGGTCTAATAATTATCAGTTTATAATACTGAAATATATATTTATTATAGATTAATTTATTGAGTTTATTAACTTTTCTTCTAAACTTAAATTCACCTTTCACTGAAAAAACTTTATTTTTCTATTTACTATCTATACTAATAAAGTAGCCCAGAAACTCTCCTCCTTGAGCCACCTCAGCAGAGGATGTTTTAAAATTGGACACGTGTTCCCTTTTTTTATCGAACAACAAATTTACTCTTTCTTTCTGTTTGGGTTCAAGATATTTGATTGTTTACTGGGCCAATTCAAAAGATATCCAGACATGACCCATATTATATTAGGGTTTTAATCTGCATCGCCCCTATCGAGCTCTCTCCTCCTTCCTCGCTCTTCGTCTCCTGCAAACTCAGACCCCCATCTTTGTAACGTCTCCCGTTTCTGTAATTCATCTATTTTAACCTCATCATTTACTTCAAACCCACTACTCATCCCACTCTCTCTGAATTAAACAGCTTCATTATCATCAAAGGTTATCGCTTGAAGCTCTTCTCTATAAATCGGTTCCTTCCCTGCGATGAATAGCTGCAGTTCTACGAAATCCCTAAGTAAAAACTTCATCAAGCTTCGATTCCAGCAATGGCTTCTTCCTACACGATTCATGAGATCGGTCTGTGTTTGGTTCGACTTCTCCGATTTGAGAGGCTCGGGATGTCAGGAGAGATGGCGAACTGATGAGTAGCGACATTCTTTTCCTGGATGAGAAGGTAACTCCGGCGACATCAGTCTCTTTATTACATCTTATATCGATTAAATCATTGCTTGAAATTTGATTACTTTTTTCTCTGAAAACTTTTCTATCTAATCATGCTCTCGGTTATGAATTCTCCCAACTGCGATGTGTGTCTTGTGTCTCCAAAGAAACGTACCAGCGTCTAAACTATCTTTCCTTTACACAGGGCGGTTATTCCTCAATGGGACTTTTGGAACCGACATCTACTTCGACACTGAGACGGATGCGGAAAAGGAGCACTATGCAAAGTAAGAAACTCAACTAGAAATATTAGATAAACATTTAATATACCCACATGAATTCGCTGAACTTTGTTTTTCCTGTAAATTAATCCTCTGTTTAGGTTTTTTGGAGATGGCTCAAACCAGACAGCCTCTTCATCAAAACTGATTCATGCTCAGAAGATAGACCCCTCACTGTCTCTGAGCTTAACCAATCTGTCTTAACAGCTGATCCTCAGGTGATAGAAAGATATATATATATATATATATATAATTAATCTATCAAATGTCTCACCTATGTTTAAATATTCTTACTGGTTGTAGATAATCGAGTTCCTCTGTACTGCCAAAGTAATACAGTCTGAAAAAGGGGGTGTTATATTGGCAGCAGTGGATGTTCTCAGAAGGTTGTGAAGGAGATTTCTTCTTTCACGTGCTTTTTTTTTGTGATAACACAAGCGCTATGGCTTCCCCCAGGTAAATCTACTACTCCCAAAGTTTCAGAAACATAAATTCAACTTCCACATATTCTCGCTACTGTTGTATTTTGTTTGCTAAACATTCTCGACTACAGGTACCATGTGGAACTATCTGCAGCAGATCAGACAGATGATGCTCTATTTGTTGCTTTTGATATGGAAATGGTTAAGTTGACCAACATTCAAACTTGAAGAGCATCCCAAGACTCAGCGTGCACCACTCCCAGACTTTGTAGGCGATGTGAGTTCGTTGAACTGAGAGTTATATCTTAGAAAGTTATATAACTAAATTAATTGATGGGTTGTGGACAGGGTGATCAACATGAGCAAGTCCAGAATCCAATAGCAAGTATGGTCCCTGCTGGTAACAGTAGCACTGTTGTTGAGATCGTTGATGATTTGGCAGCGAAACTTGGTGAAACTACAGATGTGAACCATCAAACTCCCTCATCTACTGTACCAGAAGGGGGGCGTCCAGCATCAAGCACACCACCTGTTGATCGATATGAGAGTGAAAAGAAGAAGCTACGGTTGGCATAGAGCCACCTGAGAGTTACAACCCACCAATACATTTACTTATGTATTGATGTCGTTCTTTTGCATTTGCTTTTCGTCTAGAGTTTTTGCAACTTCGTGTTTTTTTAAATAAAACTATGTGGTGGTGTTTTACTTATTAATGCAAGTTTTTCTCTTTATTACCTTCTAGGTTCTAATTAATTGACAAACACATATTATGCTTGAAAAATGAAGTCCGCTGCATGACTCAATGTATTTCATTAGTTAAATTAAAATTATAAGAATATTCATCAGAAACTATTTATATAACAGGCTACTAACAAGATCAAATACCTATATTACAGTCAGGAACGAGACACTTTCTTTCTTAAAAAAAACAAACATTGCCTCATACATATACATGAACCCTCCACGTATAAATTCCTACCTATTATGACAGAGTTAACTTAAAGAAACTCTAACTAACGTACATGTTAACTTACAGATATTTTCTTATAATACCTTGAATTAAAGCCGGCTTTATTGGGTCAATATAACACATTCGTGGGGACTGACATTCAATGCAACAATTAAACATGTTCAGACGTTTCTGCAAGGTCAAGTAGTTTTAGCTTCACAAAAAGAAGTTCTAAACTCATGCTCTGAATTTCTAAACTCATACTCTGTCTACTCTATCAAAAAACCAGAGCTATATTCATGGTGAGGAAGAAAGCTAAAGCTGAAGGCAAAACCGGAAATGGTGGATCTCAAGAAAACCAACCTATACCTCAAGTGTCCACTTCAGCTACCAATAAACCAAAGAAAAAACAAGTTTGTTGTATCCAAAATAAGATAGAAGGAATTTGACGAAAAGTTTACATCGGTTGTTTAACTTATATTCCTCCCTATGTAGCGTATGACCAGCGTCATCCATGACGACGCTGAGAATTTTCCACTCATAGTCTATCTTACATGGAAACGGAAGCGGGTACGTGGAAGCGGAAGCGTAAGGAAGCGCAGAAGCGAGATTTTTTAAAATATTAGGAAGCGGATACGTGTTGGAAGCGTATATCCATATATAAATATATATATATATACGTAAATTTTTTAAAAAATTAGGACTAAAAATTATATGATTAAAATTTGAAATAAAACATTTATTCATTTATAATAATTTTGAAATTATTTTATATTAAAACTGTAAAAATACACAAAAATTATGTTTACAAAAAATATTATATTAATTATTTTTAATACTTCATAAATAATTGACACAATATGTTTCAATATGTGCTATATCTTTGATAAAAAATCTCAATGCATAAAGATAATTTATAGTATTATTTTTGATATTTGTATATTTATAACTTAATATTCATTACTATTAATTTTTTTTATTTTATATAGATTAAAACTATGGTTTTATATTTTATTGATATACATTGTATTTTTTAAAAAAAACGGAAGCGTGATTCCAAAACGGAATCATAAGCTTCCAACAAGTTTTTAAAGAGAATATTTTAGAAACGTTTTGGAAGCGAGATTCCGCAAGCTTCCACAAGGTTCTGATTCCGATTCCGGTTCCGAAGCGGGAAGCGGACGTCTGATGAAGCTTCCGTGCAACCTAGCTCATAGTTGAGAATACAAATTCAGAGGAAGCATCCAGAGGTTATATTTATTTTAGGATCCACCTAACGCACAGTTTACTATTACAAATTATAAAAACCAATAACCTGCTTTACTCATGCTGCTTAAGAATCAGAACACATGATCAGTTGGAAGGAAAGCTCGGCAAGAACGTCAACTTATCCCCGCAGAAAAGCGTGGAGAGCAACCAAAACAAGGTATGTTCCAGTAAATTACTTTACACTTTGAAAAGGTATTACGTGCTCGACTAAACCAGAGCAGTCCATGGCTGTCCTCTAACTTGCCAAATCAGAACATTCTGATTGGATTTCCTTCTCATGATACTTATCTTAAACAAGGTAATGGATAAGTATAACACTTACAATTCTTGCTGACCGTATGACCTATCCTTCATTATTCACAATATTCCAAAAGAAAAAACAGTGAACGAAGCAAAAGTTCAAGCTCTCGGGCGAAAAGTAGAGCTGCAAAGAAAGGGACCAACCCTAATAAAAGTTTGTTCTCTTTTTAAACTCAGTATAACAATCATACGATTTATATATTACCGTACAAATTCACACATGTCTGATACTAATCCTTTGCTCTCTTTAATTTCACAGCAGTTGCATCTTCAAGTGCAAACACTCAAGGTATGAAAAAGAAAACACAAAACTTAACACTACCAGTTCCTGTAACAAGGATTCTTAAAGTGTTGTTATTTAAAATTGCAGGGAAGCTCAGACGCACACCTGTATATAAGTGGGATTTAACAATGATCTACTATTTACTCTTCTGGTAATAATTTTCAAAAAAAATTATATAAATATTTTTCTCATTTCGTAATAGTTTCGTTTCTCAGAATTTGTTTCTCACCAATAAAAAGGTGTTTTTTAGAAAAACAAATTACTTATATTTCGAATGATCCCACAGGATTACGGCGCAAGAAACACAGATCATACACGATCTTGGAATAGAAAAAAAATGTTAGTAAACCCAACCTACTAACTGTCAAAATAAAGGAAACCAGTAGACAAAAAAAGATATAGTAGAGGGGAGGTTTCTTTGCTCCCTAGATAAAAAGTCCAATTTTGCACACAAAGTACGCACCAATGCAGCCGCTGGACGAGATACCTTAGTATGCAGCCTTGAGTTTCTTTCCCTCCAAACCAAATAAAGAGAAGCTTGGAATGCTAGCTTGAGGATTAGATTGACATTCCTATCACAAGTTGGGTCGTTAATCCATCATAAACCATTAGGAAAGATCGAGGGTGGTGTGAGATGGAGTTTAGAGCAAAACAAAGACCAAACCTCCCTGCTAAAAGCACAATCGAAGAAAATATGTTGACGATTTTCGTCCAATGTGCCGTAGAGGAGACATGCCGGAGAGACGTCTATACCCGAGCACCTCATCCTATCTCGAGTTGGTAATCTGTCATGAGCTACCAGCCATGTTATGAAGGCATGTTTAGGAATCCTACCCTTGAACCACACTGATTTATGCCATGATACTTCAGTTAATTGATTATAGAGGTGATTGCACATGAGCGATGAAGAATAATTGTTAGCCGGAGCGTTATCTTCCACTTTCCATAAGAAGAAACCGTCACTCTCTAATGCAACAATCTCTGAAGGATTAGGCAAATTGTCCTTGAGAAAACCAATAATCACATTCCTAGACCGTGACGAATACAGCCACCATCGATTGTCAACAATAGCATCTCGAAACACTACTGATTCTGATAATTCGGTTGTCCTCGGGCCAAACTCTCCAGTCATGTTAATCAACGGTCCCAGCGAGGTCCAATTATTAAACCAGAAGCTCGCAGAAATACCAGTACCCAAATCACAGACCACAAAGGGACGAGCTAACGATCTAAGTTTGCACAAAGATTTCCATATCCAACTTCCGGATCTAATGGGATCAAGAATCCAGAAATTTTCATTTCCTATACATTAGGGACTGACTCAATAACCATTTTAGCCATTAGGGACTGATTCGATAACCCTTTTAGCCAACTTCGGTACAATAGAACTCAAAATTTTAGCCATCGAATACTTCCATATACTCTGAAAATTAAAAAAAAAAAACTCAAACATAAAACTTTTTAAAAGACAAAACGTTAATTAACTAAATCAAATTGTTTTAAATGCAAAAAAATGAAAATAAAATTTATTATTGCTTTGTCTACACTTGCACTTATACTTATGGTAACTATTTTTTATACACAAAATAACCATCAGCGCAAATAAACAAATTTACCTGCTGATTTCAAAAATAATTACAACTTAGAAAATCTAATATCCACTAAAAACAAAAAAAATTGCAGCATCAACAAAACATTTATTAATACAATAGACGACCATCCCAGACAACCATCCCGCGCGTAGCGCGGGCAGACCACTAGTTGTCAATAAAACTAGAAGGCACTAGTCTTTTGATTGACATTCTATAACATTATTTTTTTCTCATAATATTAAAGCTTAACTTGAAAGATTACAAGGTAGAATACGCCGGTAGGATACAGTTGCCGGCGGACTGTAAAGATTGACAATCTAACATAGCATAAACAATAATCAAGGCTCCACAAATAAAATTATTTCTTTTAGTTTGAAAACATACGGCTATAAATTTATAATCACATTCAACCAAGAAATAAAAAATGTTATGGGCTTGTGGGTTTAGCCCAGTTTGTGTTTACTGTTGGAAATACCAATCCATTGGGTCTTTAGAAATTGGTAATTAACCCATTTTAGGCCCATATCGTGTTTAGACAGTCATGGTCAGCTCTGTGTGCCAAACACATAGAATGGGGTTGAAACTTGTTATGACATGACACTTAAATATTTTGGTAAAATGAGATTTCAATTTGTCACAAAACATGACATTTCAATAAATGTGGTAATATATTTCCTTAACCATTGTATATTCGACCTGCTATATTAGTCTATAGTTACTAATTATCGGAAATTAACACATTTTTAATAATTTACTTTGTAATACATACGACACAACCGACATGTTTGATGTTGATAAAAAAGGAAAATGTTTAACAGCGGTTAACTGAACGTATCAATTGAGTATATAATTGTTTTAAACTTTTGATCATTGGAATAAGAAATTGGGCAGAGTGAAATCTGTTGACAGGTTTACATGAATACCATTTCAATATATTTAACATTCTATATATATATATGTACAATATTTATATAAATATTGTGAATATGTTACTTTTGGTTAGAAATTAGAAGAATGCGAAAAGGCGAGGAAGCACGGCATTGGTCGGTCAGGTGAGATGGGGTCCTTTATACTGCTCCAGTCAGTCTATTACCCACAAGAAACCGAAGGACCAGAAATTAAAAAGCAACTCAATTTTTTTCAATTATTATAAAAAGAAAAATTGTCGTCTTATTAAAAACTTTTATTTTGTTATAAAAAAATTAACTTTTTCTTTGTTAACATAAAAAACTTTAATTTTAATTTTGGCTCTCCTATGTTTTAATGATATTTTTGCTTAAGTATTTAATATTTTAGCTGTTTTTTAACGTCAAAATTAATTTTGATCCTGCTCTTTTGTACCTACGTAATTTCTTTTTCACCTGATTCTTGTTTTATTGGACACATGTAGACATACCTATCAAACTATACATACACATCATAATCTGACTCTCGTTAAATTATACATCAGGATATTATTTAAAACGATATAAAATATGGAGGTCCCGGTATATTTTGTATTTTTCTTCTTCAAATCCTGTCTTTCTATACATATCTTTGATGATGATGTGATGATACAAAAAAGTATAAAATAATAACCATATAAAAGATTATATATCTCATGTCAAGTCATATAAAACTCTTACGTGCATATATATCCGTGCGTGTAGTATAGTTTAAGAAATTTTATTTTCCCTTTAAAGGGTAGTCGTCACTTTCCTATTTCTTTTCTACTTACAAAGATCTTCCTCTACACATCAATAAGCAAAGAGATAGAAAGAGAGAGAATGGCGTTGTCGATCTTGTGTCTGAAAATGGCGTTGTGCAGCAAAATGTCAAGCTGTCTACTGATGTTGCTGATTCTTAATTCGACCCATTTCAGTCTAATGGCTAATGGTAAACGAGTCAATGTCACATTTCCATATTTTAAAACAAAATTTCCAAAATCTTAATTATTCTATTACTTCTAATGACATTTTCAGGTAGACCAGAGCCAAACTCGCGTGAATTCATTAAGGTACACTTCTTAAACCTCCTGTTTCTTTTTCCTTCCAATTATGTTGATTTTTAAAATGCCACTAATTTTGTTTGGACAGAGAGGAGATCATGATCAGAAGATGGTGATGAGAGGTTTAATAGGATCAAATCCACCAAGATGTGAGAGAGTGAGATGTCATTCGTGTGGTCACTGTGAAGCAATTCAAGTTCCTACTAATCATCAAACAAAGCTTCACTCTCCTTCTTCTTCTTTTTTGTCCTCTGAGATTACTAATCTTGATTACATCAGAGGAGAAGACACTACTAATTATAAACCCATGAGCTGGAAATGCAAATGTGGTAACTCTATCTATAACCCTTGAAGAAATTTATTTACTTTTATGTACAATTTTTCTTTTTCTTTCTTTGTTGGGACAAACTCAAAAATCTCTGTGTACATATATATGTTTTAGTTTCTGATAATTCTGCGTTATTTTGATTATAATGATGTTTACATATATTGGTTAACAAAAACACAGAGATGAATAAAATTCTGCGTTATCCAAAAAATGATTTGCTTTTATTTATACAACTATTATGGCTTCTGATTTTACAAAAAAAAAAAAGTGAAAGTAACCTTTAAATATCGACAAGTGATATAGTATTGTATTGTATTATTTAACAAAAAAAAAAGATATAGTAGTATTGTATTAGAAGAACACGCATTGTGAACAGAACGCACGGAAATCTATTTTCATGATGATTCTGACAAATACCAATTTTATAGATGAAAGCTACATCACACGTACGTATGCATTATATAAAATACATTATGCATATGAGATTTATATTTGGAAATATTGTTGGCTTATTTAATAAAAAAGCAAAAGATTGTTGGTTTAATAAACAGTCATAAATACGTTTGGGTACATACTACATACATCGGATATATGATGCGAAAAATGAATAAGATGATGAACAAATAATCAGCCGCTCTGCTGTCGTCAATAACGATTATGTCATCACATTGATTTTCGGGTTGAATTTAGTGAATACTGGTAATTTTCTGTGTCCCTGGTACTTGTTTGTGTAGAGTTCAGAGTTTACTTATATATATATATATACTTTTTTTTTTTTGCATACAGAGTTTCCTTATATTTATTTGTAAGAGCGAGTTCTTGAACCGAATTTTAAAAATTCTTATATGCATATTTAAGAATAATTAATAATATATTTATATTTTAATATTTGGACTATTTAGATAGCTTAATTTTTATTTTTGACATCTCTTGTGGAAACATGTTCTCATATTTTCTCTTTTCATAATTTTATTACTATTTTTAGAGATATCTTGAAACTACAATGAAGATATCCTAACTACCATGCCTTTTATATAATAAAACATTAAATTCTTCGGTTTCAATACAATGGGTCTGATTGGTTGCAGCTGTGATTTTAGTTTTTTGCTGTAGAATTTATGCTGTGTATTTTTTTGCTGTAGCTGTAAGATTTTTGTTGTGATTTTGTATGTTATAAAACTCACAGATTTATTAATAAGTTTCTAAAGCACTGTTATTTTGCTGTGGAAATATTAGTGTCTACAGCCAAAAGAAAAGGAAAAAAAGAAAAGCAGCTGTAGGTTTCAAAAATTTAAGCAAAGCTTGATTGTTAAATATTGTGGCTGTAGAAATATTTTTTGCTATCCACAGCAACCAAAGCACTAACCAATCAACTTCAATAACATCTTTATATTTTCTAAAAAGAAAATTAACTTTTTATTTAATAAACATTAAATTCCTCGGTTCCACTACAATAACATCTTTATATTTTTCAAAACGAAAAAATCAAAGAATCAAGAAAAACAGAACAAAATCTATATAATATAATATCTGTTTTGAAAAGAATGTCACTTTTTATATTTTAGAGAGATGAAAATGATTAAAATGTATTTGTATCCTTACTAATTATACTTATTAACTAATATTATTTAAGATAAATAGAATTATTTATAAAATTTAATGAATAATTAACAGTAATTTAAATTAAGTATAAATTGCATTAGAATTTTAAAACAACACTGTTTGTATAACAAAGTATCAATATAACATTTTTGGTAAAACAGATGAGTATATTTTTGGCTTGTTTAGCAGTATCAGAAAACCTAATTTAAAAATTTAATCAATGTACAACAATGGTATAATATATATAATAGTGTATAAATTGAAACATATATAAAATGCAGAAACAGTTTAAAAATTTTAGAGACTATAAATAATTTGATAAAAATTGAATAATTTGTTTGAAAAATTGGTAGATCAATGGCTATATGTATTAACGCTTAAAATTTTGAGAATCCGAAACTAATATTTTATTTGGCTATCATCACCAACTTTGATAAAACGTAAAATCAGCATCATATAGTTATTATATCTATGTTAAGTCAATGATCATTTTCTATTTATATGCTACAAGTTATAGCATGTCTTTCGTTTCAGTCCAATTTAGCATTTGGAATATCTGCATAAAACATGTAGAAATTAGAATGAAGTTTGGACAAAGCCTATTATTCATAAAGAAAATTGATGAGTGTGTGAGGTGATGGGATTGATCATATAGAAAGACGAAGGGAAGTGACAAAACAAAAGAGAGAAGATGTGTGTTTGTGTCTGTGGGGTTTATTAATTTCACAAATCAAGCAAAACAAGCAGTCTTGTTTCTTTTTTTTTTCCCAATTAGTTTTATTAAAAGGCCAAGCCCAGTAAAACATTCTGAATTACAAAACAAAAGCCCAAAAACGACGGGCACAAAAGCGGAAAGGAAATGGGCTAGGCCCAAACTTCTAAAGACCGGAACTACCGCCCCAAACGTCGACACCATCGATACCATCGTGCCCACGTGTCTAAATCACAAACCCGGAAGACACGCGTCACTCCATCTCTTCACCTTCACAACCACCGGCGACCTCAACGGCGTTTCACCGGAATCACCCCTGAACCATCATCCTTCATCGCATCCGGAACACACCGGAGCCCATGAGCTACATCCATCTTCACCGCAACCGCATCAGCTCGTGTCTTCTTTATCAGAGAGAGTCAATCGCAAGAGCAAGATCTCATCCACCACCATTCGAGCATACACAGAGCAAAAGCATCGCGCAGACCATAAAACAACTTTCATCGGAGAGCTTCTCTCGTTCTACGACGAGAGCTCAAGCCACCGAATCCAACTCGACACCGCAATAAGAAGAACAAATATAATGACACAACCCTAAAACAGATCTAGAAAAAACAAAACCGAAGAGGCAAGGAGAGGAAAACCTTCACCCCTCGGGGACCAAACCGGAGACCATTGGAGCTTTAGAAGCCTCCACCTTCCCGGGATCTTTGCCGGCGACGCGAAGCTGAGAAAGCCTCCACCTTCCCGGAACCTTAGTCGGCGACTACAGAGCTATAAAAGCCTCCATATCCCGGAGCAGATACTGAACTCGAAAGCTGGCTGTCACGTCGAACCATCGTCCTACCTCCTCACCGCGAAGCCAGAGGGAGATGAGTTACCGCCGTTCAAAAACCCCCCACGAGCGGCCTTTCCCGGAGCAAAACCCTAGCCCAGAACCGCTAGTATATCGGAGCGAGACCACAGATCGGAGCACACAGTCAGAGGACTGGACTGAATAAACCAAACGGGAACCTCCGGCGCCGGCACGCGCTCGGACGCGCCACCGGACGCCGGGGTTTCCTACACACACGCTCTCTCTTCTCTCTTCTCTTGTGGCCCGCTTTGTAAGTTGATTCTTATCAAGCAGTCTTGTTTCTATCTACTGTTTTCCTTTGAATGACTTTACTTGCTCCATATTTTCTTTGTTTTCATTTATCACTCAATAGTTGAATAATACGAATATAGTTGGAAATCGGTGGAGACCTCCACCCAAGTGTCAATCAGAGTCAGTACAGTTCTGCCACAGTGCTACTGATTTAACTAATCTTCTGAACGACAACGCCGCTCCAAACATTTTATATGGTAACTTATAAATTATTCATTAATACGTATATAATTTTTGTGAACATCTATTATACTATTTATGACTGTTATTGAATTATATGGCATTGTTAAATAGATTATGTTGCGAACTGATCATGTTACAACGGAGAAATAAACCCTAATGATTTTGTTTCAATTGCTCAGTTAATTTGCAATTTTCTATGATCGCAAAACCATAGTTCAATTAATGAGTTTCTGTGGTAAACGAAGAATTTAACTTTCGTTAATTCCTCACTCAGCCTTTCTTAATAAAGGGATACTTTTTTTTTGGTAAAAATGTTAAGATTTTATACCATTTTCAGATTTTTGACAGAATTTACATAGACACTAGTAGCAGAGAAATTTAAACTAAGCAACACAGGGGAAGAGAAGAAAGAAAGCAACATAAAGAGACCTAAGAAACAATCAGACAATTTTAACTCATAGAACTAAAAAGCAGAACAGAGGCTAGAGCTTGACCAAATGAATGCATTGCCAAATGGAGATGATATCTTTGATGATATATGAGACCACGCTGCAGTAGAAATTGGCTTGCCCGCTAACGCTGCTCCAAATGATTGATACCATTGCCGGACAGCTTTGCACTCCTCAGTCGACGAACTTCAAACCTGCAAACCACCACCGGTAGTAGGAGACTGAGCTTCGAGAACTCCAACCACGACTCTAACCAGAAAGCTCTAGCTGCGCCCACTGGGCAGTCCCACCAAGATCTCTAAGTGTTACTATTATGTGGTTCGACTTCAGAAGTAATGCGAACCAATGCAAAAACCAGGTGCAGTGAGAGCCACATTCCGATGTTGTTCTTCCAAACCTACAATTTAGACCAAGGATACGACCACCATTGCGAACCAAGCGACCCAACAATGGTGCTGGGATGACATATCCAAACGTGAGGCTCCCTCGACGAACCAACCCTCCCATGACCCACAGGAGACTGAGAGACGCCGCCTCACGCTAAACCCGAGAACCGGACCTAGCTCCAAAAGCAACGTCGAAGATACGCCAACGTGGGAGAGCCGGTGAGCACCTCCGACGTACCGGAGAGGAAGAAACCTCCATAAATGAATAAGCGATGCATAACTAACATCAAAAGCGGCGAGGACAGAGATGGAAAAGCCAGAGCAACCACCGGAGGAGACCGAGGAACAGGTCATAGACGGCCCGCCTCAACTCCAAGATCGGCAGTAGCACACGAACAACACGACGGCAGTAGCTACTACACAGCAGCGAACACAACCATGGTCATGTCTCCAGAGAAACTCCGAAGCCCGACAAAACCGGAGAGAGAAGGAGGTCCCTGCTACTCGACGACGAGTAGACCAAACCACCGACGACGCCGGAAAACTCCTCACCAACCCGAAGCAAGACACCAGGCCACCGGATCTTGAGAGAGCAGTCATCCACACTCGACCACGCGCTCCCACCACCACAGGAGAAAATAGATCTAGAAATTTGAAAACCTAGATCTACTCCACGCTGCAACCCCAAAAGCCGATTTCACCGCCAGTACACCCAAGAACCAACCTCGTCTTGACACCACCACTCCGCCAAGCTTAACCGAAGGTCACCCACCAAGGTAGAGATCCCTTCGTTCCTGCTCAGCTTCATCGTCAACAGGGCCAGAGACATATCAGCGGCTGGGATGGACTAGCGAAGAAACAAGAGAAGAAAAGAGGAAGAGAAAATACGCCTCCGGCGGCGGAGGGCCACCGGAGCAACCGGAAGAAAGATAGAGATTTGGGAGAGTTTAGAGAGAGAGAGTTTAGAGAGAGAGATAGTTTCTCTTAATTTTTCACGACTAATGACATAAAGGGATACTTTGGTTCATGTGATTAGTGTTTCATGTCGCAAAAATGTTTTTGCTCTCTAATATCAATATCTGTGTACGGTGTACCGCCGATAGATTTCAAAATGCGACCTCCATAAATGCTTATTAAATTTGAGAAAATTACATTTTTTGTTTTGTTTTTAGACGATTGATTTCACATATCGCACTATCAATGAAGCCAATAAAAAATACGTGACAAAACGAAAAGACACAAAATAAGAGACATAGAGGAGGAAGAAAAATGAGTTTCAGAACATAAAATACTTTGCCCATTCCGATCTCTTTTTGTTATGTTTCTTAGTTAACTGTTTTGGCTATCTTCTCTCTGTTGCATCACTTCCCTGGAACTATGGATGGAATACCAATGTAAGAAAAAAGTTTTAGAGCATCTTCAATCTATAACACTATTTTAGTGTCAAAACTACACTATTTTGGTGTAATTTCAACACTAAAAAATGTTCTTCTCCAACCACAACACTAAACTTCACACTAAAAGTTATTTTATAATATTATATGTATTTAATTTTTTATTTATCATTTATTTAATTGTACAATTTATTAATAAAATAAATGAATAGTGTTTTAATGGAGTGAATAGTGTTATAGTGTGGTGAATAGTGTCACACCAAATTTGATGTAAAATTATAGTGTGACACTAAAATAGTGTGATTTTTGTAGTTGGGTTGGAGAAGGTTTTAGTGTCAAAATCACACTAAAATAGTGTTTTGGAATTGAGTTGGAGATGACCTTAGACCATCTCTAATGCTACTCTATTATTTTCTCTATATTTCACTTTAAAATAGAGTAACTCTATTATTGAGTTGGATTTGCACAAACACTACAAGAAAACGTAGCAGTAACAATGGTATTTTACGAGGAAATTATTTCTTCGTAAATTTACATAAGCTTTACAACGCTATTACGACGCGACATGACTTCGTCGTAAACTCGATGGTAATTTACGACGAAATGTATTCGTCGTAAAGTTAATGTAAGTTTACGACGAAAGTACGTGGAATGCAAAATAGTTGTAAACGTTACATCGACATTACAACGAATCATGTTACCGTTACATAAAGGTGAAAACGTGTATTGAAAGTGCTTTAACTTACCTAAGTTCGTTGTAAACGCGTTGTAAATTTTCCATGTAAAATCCATGTAAAACTTACCATATTTCTCTATATATATGTCATTTCCCACAACTCTCTTCCTCACAACACACAACTCTCTTCCTCACAACACACAACTCTCTTCTTCTCGAACCACCAATTACTATTTCGAAGATAACGATAACGAACATGAGTCATTCGTCTGTCTGCCAATTCAGTAGAGCGATAAGGAGAAAATGGAGGGAAGTGAAGTTGGTTTATACTTGAGTGAAACCTCCGACCATCGTCAAAGGTTCCTCTCAAGTACAAACCAGCTGCACTTCCGTCCACTTTCTCCTTGTCGTTCCACTGAATTGGCAGACAGACGAACGACACAGGTTCCTTATCGTTGTTTTAGAAATAGTAATTGGTGGGGTAACAACGCAATTACGACGAAACCAAATTTCGTCGTAAACGCCATGTAATATTACGACGTAAGTACGTCGAAAATGAAATTTTACATCGATATTACAACGAATCATGTTACCGTTATATTTAGGTGAAAAACTTATCGAGTTTCGTTGTAAAGTCGTTGTAAAAAAACTATGTAAAATCCATGTAAACTTTCCCTTGTAAAATCGTTGTTATATTTCAACTACCCAACTCGAAAATTTCTCTATATATATGTCATTTCCCACAACTCTCTTCCTCACAACACACAACTCTCTTCCTCACAAGACACAAACGGAAAAAAAAAATTTAAAAAAAAATAGTAGAAAAAATGGTCGGTGGCGGTAGTATTTACGAGTTACGAAGTTGGATGTATTTGCACAAAGATTCCGACGGGAGAGTGACGAATGCATTTCTGAACGGGCTAGAGACATTCATGCACCAGGCGGGCTGTACACCGATCACGCAGGAAAGCGGTAAGATGTTCTGCCCCTGTTCAAAATGCAAAAATTCGAAATTTGCACGTAGTGAAACTGTATGGAATCATTTAGTAAACAGAGGATTTACACCACAGTATTACATTTGGTATCAACATGGAGAGGGTTATGGGGGAAATGAAGCTAGTAGTAGTAATGCTAATTTTGAGGATGCTCATCATAATGAAGAACCGAATCATGTGCATAATGAATATAATTATCATCAAGAGGAGCAGATGGTAGATCATGATAGGGTTCAAGATATGATTAGTGATGCATTTTTAGAAACAACTACAACAATAGCAGATGGAACTGGAAATGTAGAAGAACCTAATTTGGATGCAAAAAGATTTTATGAAATGCTAGATGCTGCAAATCAACCAATCTACACTGGTTGTAGAGAAGGTCTCTCTAAATTGTCTCTAGCAGCTAGGATGATGAATATTAAAACGGATCATAATTTACCTGAGAATTGCATGGATGCATGGGCGGAGTTGTTTAAAGAGTATTTGCCAGAAGACAACGTGTCTGCTGAATCTTATTATGAGATTCAGAAATTGGTTTATAGTCTTGGGTTACCCTCGGAGATGATTGATGTTTGCATCGACAACTGCATGATCTACTGGAAGGAAGATGACAAGTTAGAAGAGTGTCGATTCTGCAAAAAACCACGATTCAAACCGCAAGGCCGTGGGAGGAATAGGGTACCGTACCAAAGGATGTGGTACCTACCAATTACAGACAGATTGAAAAGATTATATCAATCTGAGAGGACTGCTGCGTCGATGAGGTGGCATGCCGAACATGTCCAGAGAGATGGTGAGGTTGCACATCCATCAGACGCAAGAGCGTGGAAACATTTCAACAAGGTACACGGAGATTTTGCTACAAATATTCGGAATGTCTATCTTGGGTTATGCACCGATGGATTTAGTCCATTTGGAATGTCTGGTAGACAATATTCTTTGTGGCCAGTCATTCTTACGCCGTATAATTTACCGCCGGATATGTGCATGGAACAAGAATTTCTATTTTTGACCATATTAATCCCAGGGCCGAAGCATCCAAAACGGTCTCTTGATGTTTTTCTTCAACCGTTGATAGAAGAGCTAAAGCAATTGTGGTCAGAAGGGGTGAGGACGTACGATTGTTCCTTGAAAACCAATTTTACGATGCGAGCAGTTCTGATGTGGACGATAAGTGATTTCCCTGCTTATGGGATGTTGTCTGGCTGGACAACACATGGAAGATTATCTTGTCCGTATTGTCTTGGATCCACGGATGCTTTTCAACTGAAGAATGGTAGGAAGAGTTGTTGGTTTGATTGTCATCGTCGGTTTCTTCCACTTGCCCATCCGTACAGAAGAAACAAGACATTGTTTCGACACAAAAAAATTGTCAGAGACAGTCCTCCTCCATATCTCACCGGCCAGCAGATCGAAGCGGACATTGATTATTACGGAGCTCAGGAAACAGTTAAGGTTGGAGGAAATTGGCATGTTCCTGGAAATATGCCTGATGGGTATGGTGTATCTCACAATTGGCATAAGAAGAGTATATTTTGGGAGCTACCGTATTGGAAGGATCTTCTCTTACGCCACAATCTGGATGTCATGCATATCGAGAAGAACTTTTTTGAGAACATCATGAATACATTACTTAACGTCCCTGGGAAGACAAAAGATAACAAAAAGTCAAGGATGGACTTACCTGTGTTACGAAATGTTATTAATTTGATTCCTTTTAAAATATACAGCCATCGGAGCATTTTTCAGAGATCTTAGCACACGTACGTTCAAAGAAGAAGTCATCGAACAACTTCATCAGAACATTCCGATCATATTGTGCAACCTGGAGAAGATATTTCCTCCTTCATTTTTTGACGTCATGGAGCATCTAGTTGTCCACCTACCGTATGAAGCATTGCTTCGTGGACCTGTTCACAACGGATGGATGTATCCGTATGAGCGACAGATGAAACATTTGAAGGGGAAAGCAAGAAATCTTGCAAAGGTAGAAGGTTCAATAGTTGCAGGGAGTTTGACAGCCGAAACATCTAACTTCACATCATACTACTTTGCTCCAACTGTTCGTACGAGAAAAAGAGTTCCTAGAAGATATGATGATGGTGGAGTACCGACATCATATCCAATTGATGGTGTTCCTGACATTTTCTGCGAAATTGGACGGTTTGGTGGTAAAACGAAAGAAGTATGGTGGTCATGTGAAGAAGATAAACATAGTGCCCACACTTATATTCTGCTCAACTGCGAGGATGCAATGACCCGTTACTTTGAAAGGTAAATTTTTTGTGAATGTTAATTATATGAATTGAAG
The DNA here is from genome assembly GCF_020379485.1 of Brassica napus. Lineage (NCBI taxonomy): Eukaryota > Viridiplantae > Streptophyta > Magnoliopsida > Brassicales > Brassicaceae > Brassica > Brassica napus. The sequence continues at coordinate 16,741,218 of NC_063441.1, forward strand.
TTAATTATGTATGATTTGATTATTTGTTCAATTTGCAGGATGTTTGTATCTCAAGTTGAAGAAGCAATACCAGGAATATCTGCAACTGATGTGGATACACGTAAAGATAAGCACTTTGTCAAGTGGTTAAAATCACAGGTAATATATCTCATACTATTATATTAATTAAGTAAGTGTTTAAGAATATATATATGTTTTTTGCAGGTTGATTATGACGATCCTTATTATCCCGTATGGTTTCATGAATTGGTTCAAGGTCCAGTTGCAAAGGTCACCACATCACCTATGTATTTCACACGAGGATTTACCTTTCACACATACGAGTATGGGAGACATCGGGCAACGAGTAACTACGGAATATGTGTGAAAGGTGAAACAGACTTTTACGGGATATTGCAGGAGATTATTGAAGTGGAATTTCCGGGGTTATTGAAGCTAAAATGCGTCCTCTTCAAATGTGAATGGTTCGATCCTGTTGTGAACCGAGGGATTCGGTATAACAAATTTGGTGTTGTGGATGTCAATTTTGGGAGAAGATACAACAAATTTGAGCCTTTCATTTTAGCTTCACAAGCCGAGCAAGTTAGCTTCCTTCCTTATCCTCGGCTTCGAACTTCCGGGATAAACTGGGTAACTGCTATCAAAGTTACACCTCGTGGACGCATTGTCGTTGGAGAAGAACCGCCCTTGCAAGAAGAAGACGCTATCACTGAAGTTGAGGTACCAGAACAACCAACTGATGAAATCCTTTTGATCGACCCGCAAAACTTTCAATATGAAGATATTCCCGAAGATGCGACAGATGAAGCACGTGAAGACGAGTTCGAGAGAAGCGACGATGATGATTGTAATGATAGTGATGAGAACGAAAACGATTTAGAGTGATGTAATATATGTATCAAATGTTGGATTTCTCTATTGTAACATTTTCTAAAAGAAAGAGTAAGAAGTAGTATGATATAAGATATGATGTTAGATGATATGTCACTTTGGGGTTTAGGGATTTCATTCTCGGTGTTTAGGGTTAAGCGTCGTAATTTCGTCGTAAATGGAAAAACGCGGGCCTGGTAATTTCGTCGTAACTCGAAAAACACGGGCCTGGTAATTTCGTCGTAAATTAAAAAACACGGGCCTGGTAAATTCGTCGTAAATGGAAAAACGCGGGCCTGGTAATTTCGTCGTAAATTTACGTCGATTTTACGACGAATCCTAATCTATATAAGGGGACGCCGAGAGCGAGGCTGCCTCGCTCATTCCTCCCAAATTCCTTTGCTCTCTCTAAGGTAAACTCTCTCTTCTCTCTCTCTTTTTTTTTTTTTTTAAATTAGTTTAGGTGATTAGTTAGGTAACGGAATTAGTTTAGGTGATTAGTTAGGTAATTAGTTTAGGTGATTAGTTAGGTAACGGAATAATATTTTTATTATGTCGTAACTGATAAAATTTATTTTAATTTTTTTTAGATGGCTCCTAGAAGAAAATCCAGAGCACCTAGTTATAGAGATTTGTTTGGCGACGATGGTTCCGGTACATCTTCTTCCGGTCCATCGTCTTCTGGTCCATCATCCTCCACCGCAGTTCCAGACTCTCAGCCTTCTCAGAGAGTTGCTTGGAGTCCTCCTCCACCGCAGATGCCTCCACCGCAAATGCCTCCACCGCATATGCCTCCACCTCCTCCTCCAGCGGCTGCACCTGAGCCTGTCCCAGAAGGTGCAGTTCATCCGGATTTGCGTGTGCCTTCATATGCCCCATTCGCGAGATATACGGTAGAGGATTTGCTTGCCCAGCCCGGACGAGAGGGTTTGGATGTTCTAGACCCCGATAGACCCCGAGGAACTTATTGGTAAGTTATTAATTTTTATTACATAAAAATTTAAAATATTTTTATTTTCTAACGGTTAAATTGTTTTCCTTTCAGGTTTGGGGCTAATAACCGTGTTGGCCGGAGCGTTTCGAAAACGATTAAGGGTTACTACGACGGGGCATATCCGAACTGGAGCAAGACTCCAAATCACGTTAAGATCACGTGGTTTAAAATGTTTGCGGTAAGATTTTTAAATTTAATTAAATTTTAACTTTTAAATATGTATATATTTTTTAAATATTATTATTAATTGTAATTTTTTCAAATTTTTTGTGTTTCAGCAAAAGTGGCATTGGTCTTTGGGAATCACCGAGATGGTGAAGGCGGAATTCGTTGCAAAAGCAAAGATCCGCCTCTGCAACACAGTCTCCGATTGGAAGGACAAGTGGGAGCTCGACGGGTATGAGGGAAAGCCCACTGAGCTCACGACGGATGTGTGGGATGGCCTCATCGCCTATTGGAAGCACCCGTCTTCGATCAAAAAGGCCAATTCGTGCTCGGCTTCTCGAAGAACGAAGGATAAAGATGGTAATTTGCCCATGCTTCACAGAACCGGCCAAAAACCACATGCAGGCATCCGTCTAGACGTTGTAAGTTTTGTTTTTAAATATTTATTTTAAAATATTCAATTAATATAACTTTTAATATTTTTTTTTGTAGTTGGAGAAGACGGGAGTCTTACCATCTCTGTCTGACCTATTCAAGATGACTCACGCCACATCCGACGGAGTTTTTGTGGATCCTGCATCAGAGAAACTCGCTCAAGCAGTGGCTACTCGGATTGAAGAACGGGAGACGCAACTAACTCAGGAGTCTCCCGATGGATTACCCGTCACATTGTCCACCGAAGAAGCCGACCGAATCTTCGAAGAGGTAGTACAACTAAAATTTTTTTTTTCATTATTTTTAATAACTATATTAATATATGTTTTAATTTTATAGCTGGCTCCTAGAAAGAAGGGCCGAATAGTCGGTATAGGCTCCGTTAACCAAGTTGCAAGGGCAACTTCGTCATACACTTCGAGACGGGATGAAGAGACTTCTCAGATGAAAGCTCGAATGGATAGCCAGCAGGTTCGTTTAGACTCTCTTGAGGATTTGCTAGACGTGATGGCCGTGGGAAACCCGGTTATGCAGAGAATGTTGAGTCAGAGACGAGCCGCTCTTGGGTTGCCAGTACGAGATCCCCAAGAGTCCGATCCAACCCGTCAACAGCCGAGCAACCCCACCGACTACTTCGATGATATGTAGTTTTTTTAATATTTTCGGTTTGTATTATGAATTTAAATATTATGACTTTTAAATGCTTTTTTATAAATGTTTTTTATTTTCATATTTCGTTTTAAAATTAAAATTATTTAAAATTCAGAATTTTAAATAAATTCAAATTTATATATATATATTTGAGGTTAAAAATAATATTCAAAATATATTATAAAACGAAACGTCGATGTAGGCTCGACGTAAACATTTACAACTGATTACCGTCGAAAATAATTACGAGTCTTTTACATCGAAGATTTTACGTGGTCTTTACATCGAAATGTTACGTGGAGTTTACATCGAAATATTTACGAGGGTGTTACAACGAAAATGTTTACGTGTGCTTTACATCGAATCCATTACGTGGAGTTTACCACGAAATTTTACGTGTCGTTTACGACGAATCTCTGCCCTGCGCTTTACGAGGAATATATTTCGTCGTAAACTTAACAAGTCATTTACGACGAAACGTCAGTTACGACGGGCGTTTTACGACGAAACGTGTTTCGCGGTTCATTCGTCGTAACACCCCGTTTACGACGAAGTTACAACGTATATTGCCCTCGTAAAAAATATGTTTTCTTGTAGTGAAATGGTTCACTCTATAATAGAGTTACTCTATAATAGAGTGAAATATAGAGTATTCTTGTTTTTTTACTCTATATTTGGAATAAAAAAATAAGATTACTCTATATTTCACTCTATTATAGAGTAACTCTATTATAGAGTGAACCATTGGAGCAAATTCAACTCTATAATAGAGTTATTCTATTTTAATGTATATTATAAAGAAAAAAATAAAGTTCTCCTGGAGATACTAACCATTGGAGATAAATTCGTTAAAGCACAGAGCTGACAAGGTACATTCACGTGGAGGCTTTTTGGACATATCCATAATCATTCTCTATGATCTATTTCGACGTCCATTGCTCCATACATTATTCATTGTTCTTCTACAACACATGCCTTTGCTCATCATAATATATGAGATGGTTAATACTTTCCACGTGAGATAGCATTATTTCTTGTTTCTAGATCATCTCCGAAAAAACTCTCGATTTTAGAGCATGTCCAAGAGTTTATAGAATTTTTAATTTTTCAAATTTTTTTTTTGAAACTTCAAATTTAGAGTTTTAAGAAGTGAAATTTCACTATTCAAAACTCTAAATTTGAAATTTCAATTTTTTATTTGCATCTTGATCCTTTAATTAATTACACACACATTTATAATTTTTAAATATTTTTTCATTTATCGTTTTAATCTTTAATACTTTTGTATATCTTAAATATTTCAAATTTATAAATTAAAATTTTACACATAAAATAAATAAAATTTTAAATAAGATTTATAATATTTCAAAACTTGAAGTAGACAACAAGAATATTACAAAAGAAAATTAATAAATATTTTTTTTGAAAGAGATTTCTCATTAATTTTATGTGCAATAGATTAAATCCATAAACAATAAAGTTTTAAAGCTTAAGAATCACAAATGTGATGTGTAATTAATAATAAATATTTTTAATTTTATGTGCAAAAGATTAAAGAATCACAGTATTTTTATTGGAAACTTTTCAATTAACTAGATTTTACAGTATATTTTTACAGTTTCCAATAAAATTTTATTGGAATCCAATAAATATTTTACAGTTTATTGGAATCCAATAAATATTATTACAGTTTCCAATAAAATTTTACAGTTTCCAATAAAATTAAAAATATTGTAAAAACTAATTGGTTGAACAGTTTCCAATCTAATTGGTTGAACATTTTCCAATAAAACTGTTCAACCAATTAGATTTTACAGTATTTTTTATAATTGGTTGAATGATTTTAAGATATATATTTAAAAATACTTTTAGAGAAAAAATAAATTTCTTAATCTTTATGTACTAACTCAAAACATCATATATTATGAAACGGAATGAGTATAATTTAAATTGATTTAAACAACATATTTATATTTGTAATATAGACAAAAAATAATTCATGAATGCAGAGAATAATTATTCTCAAAGAGTTGAAGACGGAAAAATACAGGAAAAAAGTAGAGATTCCAATGGTCCAATATATATTTTGGTCCATAATTTGGGTATGAATCTGTACACGCAATAGCAAACACGTCTCAAATGTTTTCTCTCTGCAACACCTCAATTATTTATATGCATATTATTTATTATGCAAATTAACAAATAAATGTTCTTAATCAATATACTTTTTGGACCGCAATCAATATCCTAATATACGTTGTTTGCTATAAATTTCGTTGTTAAAGGACATATATTGCTGGTTAATAATTTGATTTAGTTATGTCTGTGTAATGTACCAATAGTTGAATTAATTCCCAAGTTTACATTATTAGTAGGTACACCAGTAGTCATATTATAATTTATGGTATAACCTCCACCATGACATTTGTACCACTATACCATCATCACATCATAGCTTTTTTTTTTTTTTTGATCAACTGGTTACTTTCATTAGAACTAAATCAAACAAAGAGAGTTATGGCCTCAGGCCCAAATAAGAAACAAGACATGATTTAGCTAAAAAATCCGCTGGCCCATTACAAGCCCGCGGGGTGAAGGTGAAAGAGCATGAGTGGAAGGGGGAGGAAGCGGAGAACGCCAGCGAGTCGATGTCCGATAAAATTCCGTAGAGTTCCGTCGATCGTCTTCTCGTGGTGATAGCTCTGACGAGCACTTGAGAGTCTGTGCGTAGACAGATGTTGGTGAACTGGAGGGATGAGGCCTGGATTAGCGCCTCTCTGATTGCTAGGGCCTCAGCCATGCAGGCGGAGGAGACGTTTGCTTGGGGCGTGGACGCTTTGTGGAGTTCCTGGGCGTTCCGGTCCGTGAAGATCCAACTCAATCCGGCTGCTTTTCGGTCTGATCGCCATGCGGCGTCTGTGTTGCAGAAGACGGTATCCTCATTGCAGATGATCCTGGGTAGCGTGGTCACTGGAAGAGCTGTAGACGGTCTATTTGCTTGCGCCTGTTCCCATTCCTTTTGGGAGAGGATTGCTTTTAGCGCAGTTGCGTGTGGTGTGATTACTCTCTTCTCGAAGATCAATTGATTCCTGGATGTCCAGATGTTCCAACAGAACCAGGGAAAGGCGTTGCTCGTGATTCCGTAAGGGGGAAGGTTGTGCCAGTTCCGGGCGCTCTCTATCAAAGGCTTGAAGGACGATGAGTCATCAGTGAGAACAGCAACTCGCCAGGGTCCATTCTCCCACACCTCTCTAGCGAAGCTGCAGTGGAACAGAATGTGGTCGATGGTTTCCCTTGCTCCACACCTGATACAGTTTGTGTTGTTGAGGAGTCCTCTGGTCTGGAGATTTGCCCCAGTTGGGAGTGCGTTCGCGGCTGCTTTCCAGAGAAAGAACTTCAACTTTGGTAGGAGCTCAGGTGTCCAAATAAATTTCTTCCAGTTCCAGGGGATACCACGATCTACCGGTGGTGCAGCTTGAAGGTACTTTGGCGCCTGTACTGAGTAGTAACCTGATCTGACTGTGTACTGGCCTGACTTGTCCAGTGGCCAGATAAATGTATCAGGAGCTCCGAGTAAGCTGGGCTCCAACAATATCATAATTATAGCTTAACTCACATCATAGCTTAACTCATGAAAAATGTCCAACAATATCATAATTATAGATGGGTCTATCTACTGTTATATGCATGAAAAGTACGAGGTACCCGATGAGTAAGTACTTGGTTTAAAGCTTGCATGGGTTGGGAATTCTGAAAAAAAAAATAATGGAAGGGTTATTAATTTCGCTGAAAGCTCATAATATATGGAGCAAAGAAAACCTGCATACCTAAAGTACTATCACTATTAAGATGAAAAATCATCAAGACTATAATAAAATATGAGTATACGTAAAATTTGGTTTGGCTGAAGCAATTGGTTTATTTTGTATTTTGTGCCACTAATCCATTTCAAACAAATCTGTATAACATATGAGAAATGTTGTTTCAGCGTAACATTTAGTTGGGCTATTGATGGTCGGTCAAGAAGGCCAGCTTTGGATTTGATTTTTTAACAGTTGTTACTTTCTGATACAACGTTGATAGTTAGTTACCTGTTTGATACTACGGGCCTAAGATCATCAATCCATTTGGTACAAACGGGCCTTATGGGCCTAATATATCTGGGAAAAGTAGGAAACGACGTTAATTTGTAGTAAGCGGAAAAAGAAAGTCGACCGACGACGTCGCGTTGAAGTCAGTTAGAGAAGAGAAGAGAAGAGTGGTTAATAATAAATTTAAAGGGAAGCACGAGTTTTGACGTTACTCTCTAAACTCTATAGATCCAAGAAACTCTCACACTTCGTTGATCTTTCATCTTCGCCGCCGGATTTAGAAGTTTTACTTCTGCTCATCAAACTTTTCCAGGTTTTTAATTTTTCTTTTTTTTTTCTTGATTTTTCCGCCGTTTTGTTTCCATATACATGTGATCTTCGATGATTATGCTGTTTTTTTTTTTCTTGTATGTTTGGATTCTTTAGAGTACAAATTGAGCTTCTTGATCTTAAATGTTTAATTGAATTAAGGTTAGGTTTGGAAGCAGATAGAAGAAGAATGGGGAGATCATCGCCAAGGAGAGGGCAGAGATCAAAGGGATTCAAGGTCAAACACTGTCTTCAGTTCACTCTCTTGCTCGCTGTTGGCATATGGCTGCTTTATCAGCTCAAGCATTCTCATGATGATGACAAGAAGGCTGTGTTTGATGAGAGTGCTGCAAAGACTGAAGTGGTGAAGATGGGAAGGAAAGATCTTAAGTTTAACCCTCGAGTTGAGGGGACTAAGAAGAATGATGAAGTGATCAAGAGTGAAGAGATTTTAGAGAGGGAGGAGGAGAGAGGCGAGGAGAATGTGGTAGAAGGGGGTAATGATAAGGAAACTCAAGGAACAGGGAATGAAGAAAGCGAGAGTGCGAGTGATGATGAGAGTGATGAAGAAGCTAGAGAGAAGAATTACAAGGGTGATGATGCTTCCAGTGAGATGGAGGAGAAGGGTGTAAAAGTGGGAGTGGAGGAAGAGAGTAAGGGTAACAACACTACTGAGACTGTCAGTTTCCATGAAGACGAGTCTGGTCCAAAGACTGAACAGCTAGTTAAAGATTCTCTTATTAATAATAATGTTTCTTCCAACACAACCGAGGAGACTGGTGGTGATGATGATAAGCAACAAGAGACCAAGAATGAGTCGGAGGAGAACGCTAGTTTATCAGGAGGTAACAACGAGTCTGATGAAACAATAACTAAGAGTGTCGTGTTGGAGAAGGGGTTCTCTGATTCTAATGGCGAATTGCCTGAGAGTAACCAGTCAACTACTTCCAATGCAACTGAAAAGACCACTGGTTATCAGGAAACCAAAAACGAAGTAGAAGAGCAGGAGAAGACACAGTCTTCTCAGCTCTCATCTGAAGTGGAAAGTAAAAGCAAAGAGGAAGAACCCCAGGAAAAGAAGAAAGAGGACTCTTCATCCCAAGAGGAGAGTAAAGAGGAAGAGCCACATAACAAGGAGAAAAAAGAGCCTTCAGCCCAAGAGGAAAAGGAGAAAGGAGAGGCTTCTTCACAAGAGGAGAATGAAAACAAAGAAACTGAGAACATTGAGAAAGTAGAGTCTTTGTCCCAAGAGGAGAATGAGAGCAAAGAAACCGAGAACAAGGAGAAAGTTGAGGCTTCTTCACAAGAGGAGAATGAAAGCAAAGAAACCGAGAAGAGGGAGAAAGAAGAGTCCTCAGAATCTCAGCATACGGTAAACGCTAACAGTGAGAAGAAGATTAAACAGGTGAAGTCTACTGATCCTTCAGACACACAGGAAAAGAGAGACGAACAAGAAACTGATGGAAGCAAGAGTCATTCTGGCAACGAGCAAAGCAAGTCAGCTTCTGACGATGTAAAGGAAACAGAGAATGACACATCAAAAACAGAGTCGGATAAGGAGAAAAGCAACAAAACTGGTGTAACAGAGGAGTCCCAGAGCGATCAAGAACATACCAAGGATGCTCGAACTGATCTGAAAACTCAGCCCGAGTCTAACAATGGATTCACAAGCGACAAAGTCGCTGCTGAATGAGTCCCTTAACCAAAGTTGTCTATCATGTACTGTACACATACTCTAAACACTTTTTCATGTAATGGGAACTAAATCCCAATTAGTAGTACTGAGTTATAAAATAAAACCTCATCTCCAGTTCTGTCTCAATATCTTATTATGATGAAGAATCTCCACATTACTGAAATTGAATCACAAGCATTTTGATAATAACAAAACAAAAGTACTATTCTTATTTCCCAACAAAGCATGGTGTATCAAATGACTGACAACGTTAAAACAAAGTTTGATAAGCATTCCGCCTTCCAAATGAACAAAAAAGAAATTATTGTAAAGAGGCTGTAAAGCTCATGAACTCTCTCATTCAGAAAGATTCAGCAGTGAGCAGCTTTCAGTGCCCTTCGTTGTGCTTCACCTCAAAGAGACCGTCTGGACCTGAGAGACAGCAAAATATAGAACATAGTACAATTTCAGAAAGCTACCGAGATTATCTATGATTCAGCCTATAAAGATTTTCAAAAGAACCCATGATAAAAGTGTCAGTCTTTGTTACATCTAACCAGTAATGGGTAAGATTGAAAACAGGAAAGAGTATTATTAACATACCCCAAGGAAACTCCTTGTTGCGGATGTGCATATACGGATAGGCCTGTTACAAAGGGGTTAACAAAAGCTCGAGGCAATGTAATAAAGACTAATCTAATAACAAGTGTTGTGGTGTGAAAGAGAAATAGGCTTACAGGAGGATCCTCGCCGTGATGATGACCCTTAGATAAAACATAGGCGGCTAAAGCAGTGCAACTAGCAATGCCCAGGTAAGTAATCTTCTCCCACTTTGCAGCTTCATCTGTTAAATTAAAAACAAAAAGTTTAAGACTTTGAATAGCAAATGGCTATAATATACAAAAACAGATCGACCCTTTTCAATACGGTATGAACTAACTATTGAAACATTGAAGATTTTAGATCCGATCAAATGATTCAAATCGAGTTGACCAATCGTTCGATCCAATCATTGGAAAAGAAGATGATTAATATTGAATCTTAATATCAATTCAGAACTGGGGAAATCTACAAAATCGATACGGATCTAGATCGTATTGAAATGGTATTAGAAAGAGAGAGAGAGAGAGAGAGAGGAGAAAGTTTACAAGCATCGTCATGGCCGGCGGAAGATGAAAATCTTCGCTTGGGGGCAAGGGATGTCTTCGGAGCTGCGCCGATCGCTGCTCGGGAAAGTGCTGAACGTACAATCGCCGTCGCCATCCTCTGATTTATCTTCTTTCCTATTCTCTCTCTCTCTTTCTCTGGAAGTGTTGTGAAATAAATAGTGGACTCACTGAAATGATACATTCTTGAAAAGCCCAATGGGCTTTATCTTGAGTGGGCTGTTTCATGCCTTCATTGTTTGCATTTGCATATTATGACGACGGAAGTGCATCACCGGGGCGGTGGTATACTCACATGTCTTGCCGACTTGCCGTCAGCAGAGAAATATTTATTTCCGTCTGTTGTGTAGAAGATGGATTACATTCCTCCGAAAAGTCCATTAAATGAAAGTTTCGGCCCATCAAGTCGGTTTGGATCAGCTTAGCTTGACAGGTTCAGACTCAATGTTACTGTTTTTTTCCAGCTCCACAAGCTTTTTATGATAGTTAGGCCAGAGAGCCCGATTATCCGGCTCAGCTGCTCAGTCCGAGAGACGGAACTCAGCCCATTAGGTTATCTTTACCTAATGGCAAACAAAAGAAAGGGGTTTATCTATATAAAGAGGAGAAGACTAACATGAAAAGGGATCCATACTTTTACACTCACACTTGTTGGCTATAAATTAAGGTCTTACTCGTTGTATTTCTTTCCGACTTGTACTTTTTCGGCTAGCTTGGACGATCACCGGTTAACTTTTCCGTTTGTTATCACTTTATAAACCAAGCAACCAACTCCTTTTCCAATCAATAATAAATGCATTTGAACTCATCTACCGCCGAGTTCAGTCTGTCTGTACTGAGTCTCGACCGAACTGGTTTTTGTCTTGAGTGGAAGAATAATTTTCAATATATTGTAACTGTAATTAATCATTTCAACAAAATCCATAGCAGTTGATAAATTGTATATATATTACAAGTCCATAAAACTCAAAACCCATATCTGCTTAAATTGTTCACTTTAACTTGTGGACGTTAGATACAACATTTATGAACTATTTTATCAGAAACCCTAGGATTCATACGTCTTACCTTGACCAATATAAATACATCTAATCATTTTAGTTTATATGGATGCAGATGCTTATTAGTCTCTTCTAGACCATATGTTTATAACCATATAAATGCTACCAACACTAGTGCGTGATCCTCTGTCAATAATGAGCTTTCATATCTTGTTTTTAGTGGTACATCGGTAGTAGAGTCTTTTTTTTTAATGGTTTCAGCCGCTTGTAGTGTATAACACTTACCACGCTCCGTAACAAGAGTCTCTCTTACACGAGGACTATTTTTTATTTAGTTTCTCTAACAAGTAAATGTAACAGATGTTGGAAAAAGTATTTTACAAGACAACGTCAAAGTAGAATAATAGTTTTGGGAAACGAAACAAAAACAAAAATTATATTCGCTCTGGTTATCTTCTTGTTTCAGCTCTTAGGTTTTAACGTTGCCGCAAGCAGCAAAGAAAAGGGCTCCGGCACCAGATCCACCGTGAGAATGCTCAATGACGACATGGTCCGATAACTCATCGCCGAGCATTTCCCAAACACTGCTATGAAGATAGTTTCTAAAGACCCTGTAATGATCATACAACCCTCCTTCAACTATCACAATGCTCATCTTTTTCTCTAACCTTCCCAGCTTCTTTACCATCCCAACTATTCCTGCTCCTGCCACACGCGCAGCTCTTTCGGCCACTAACTCGCACACTTCAATCACCACTTCTCTAGCCGCAAGAGTTGAATACATGACCTGCATATTATACATAGATATGCGACTTCACACAAACAAACTTCAATTATTTGATTAAACATAAAGCTTTTTTTTTAACTTAAAAAAAGAAGAAGCTTTATGATGCATTCAACATAAAGCTAATATGATGCATTCAAAATTTAAATGTAAATGTAAACGAAAAAATGATAAAAAAATATCATAAATTTGAAGTTGAAATTACAAATACTTACCCCGAAAACGTCCTTGAGCTTTTTGTTTACAATATCTCGATCTTCTGATATATCTTGATGCATCGCGGCCATATCTGGCGAACTGAACATGTAGGAAAAGTTCATATATTAATGTCCTTGCATTGTAATAATTTATAGTTTCTTATTAGTCTCAGAAATTTAGTTACATGTACCTTAAAGTGTAAGGGGTTGTCAGTTTTGGAGGTAGTATATCTCCAAATAAAGCAGTTTCTTGTGACATTTTTAGCAACACTCTTCTCACTATCTCCCCTAAGTATCCTCCAGCCACCATCTTCTCAAATACCTAAGGGGAGATAGTGAGAACTAATCAATACATGTGCCTAGAGCATCTCTACTGTGATTCCGTTTTTACTTCGAAATAGAATAATTTTAAAATAGAGTTATATTTTACTTCTACATTATTTTATTTTAAAAATAGAATGATAAATAAAAAATAGTTAAATCACTCCAGTGTTGGAGTACATCCATTTTTTTCATTTTTGAGTTAGAAATATATATAGTATGATTAGAATAAATTTTCTTGCAAAATGAGATTTTGAGTGAAAATATAATAAGATTAAAGATGCTCTTACGCAGCTTCTAGGATTCAAGCTTTCTGCGTCAAGAGCAGCATCATATTCAGTTACAGGAAGATGAGATGATCTAAAATCTCCCCACTCCGTGCTAATAACCTATACAATTGTATCATCATGTACAATCACAACTCATGGTAACTTTGAAACTCTTACCGTTTTAGATCAATGTGGTGAAACTATCTTAACATACAATCTCTTGTGGGTCGTTGGGTTTCGTGGGTTTCCATCTGAGAACCTCTTGAGCTTGTTCGATGTAAGCAGCGTTAGTTCCCATACCTAAAGTGACTGCAGCCACAGTGTCCTTATGATAATACCTTCCTCCAGCCAACACTCCAATTGTGTCATCCACCTGATCTCAATAAACAAGATTATCATCACATCATCAAAAGAAAGTCAAGATTATTCTTCATTCCCACTTACCAGCGCCATGTTCATCCGAATCTTCAGTCCGTGACTCTCCAGTGATTCATTCATATCATTCACAAACTCCTTCAAAACCGTGTCATCGTCATCATTTGCTAAGCCCTTCCTCTGTATCGCCGAGATTGAACTAGGCCCAATCTGTTCGACATAGCGTGTTAACGTAAACCCTAGATTCTTAACTTCATCTGCTTCTTCCCCAGGATTCATCCCAATGAATTTAACTAGCTCCAAGGATATGTAATCGCACAGCTCCTAAACACAAAATAAACTTTAGTAACCTAACGTGTACAACAAGAAATTGTGTCTCTCGATATATATACCTTGAAAGAGCCGTTTAAAACGTCCGCAGGGATTGAAATCTCCTGTTTATGTACATTGGAAATAGGTTCTTCGTTACCTCCTAAAGCTCCACGTAACAGTAGAAGTTCCTTGCCTCGCAAGTTAACTCCATAATGTAGTCCCTTCTCATCCCTACAAGTTAAAACACCCTTAATTTATGTCACCTAATACTCTGTTTGAGCCAGAGGATTAGAGTTTTAGGTTTATTTACCCTGAAGGGAGAGCACCGGCGAATGAAACGAGCATGTTGAGGGAGCCGCAACTCCCGGCGGCTGTGGTGGCAGAGAGAGAGGCGGTCATGTCGGCTACCAAGGCGTCTGCCACCGCCCATAGCTTCGAAACCGGCGTGGCGCATTCTCTAGCGAATTTTCTTAAAATCATCTGTGTTTGTTTCCGCCGCTGCTCCTTCCTCCGCACCCATTGACCAATTATCACAGCCGCTGCAACCGCAGAAACCGTCGCAGCAGTGACCGCCACCACCACCTCTTTCCTGGCCATGTTCTCTCTGCAGCTTTTTACCCCGTTCTCCGATCAACATAGTTACGATCTCACAAAGATAAGATACGTTCTCTTGTTAGCATGTTTTCCGTATCAAGTTTGAATCATTCAACATTCTTTTCAACTTTTTTTTGGTTTTATATAAACCGGTTAATTGGTTTAGTTTACCGTCATAACTAATTTGATTATGTAAAAATACTCCTGTGAAGAAGTTGAAGGATTTTTTCTTTTTTTTTTACATTTTTCTCTAAACCCAAAACTACCGCATGTAATATTAGTTTTTTTCATCAATCATTCCAGCCGGAGACCTCTAACACTGTCACAACTCACAATAACAAAAATCCTTTCTACTTGAGCTAACAATACCTAGTTTTGTTATTATTTAATAATGTAATGTGGTTGGCTACTTTAGTACGTGATCGATATACTATAGAGCGAGTTGTCATACCATGTGGATGTTATATATATCCAGATATGATTATATAGTACTTTATTATTGGTGATTAATACTATGTGGATTGGAGGTGCTCTAACAAAAAAATGTTCTGCATTTGAAAGCAACTAGAGTGCCATGAGACACGTGATTCTTTTTTACCACTACTGTTTTTTACAGTTTATTAATTTACTAGTATTACCCCCGTGCCAGCTTCACTGTCTTCTAACTTATCCGATCATAAATTTACAATTACTATTAAAATAAATTATTATTTTAGTTACATATTTTCTTAACCTATATAACACATCGATGCTAAAATAGATGCATTCAACAAAGCGGATAAAATACATCATAAAAATATGGTATAAATATTATACTTGATACATGTTCCAATAAAATATAATACTTGATATATTCAGTTTTGTTTTTGTAAATAATCCCTCTTTAAAATACAAACCTATTCATCTAACATAACAAATATAAAAAATGAAATATTGAAAAAAATGAAACAATAAAATTATGATAAATTATAATTTAATTGAAAATGTTTTGATATAAAAATTGCAGCTAGATAAAATTCTGATAAAACAATCAAAGAATTCTATTTAAACAGATTAAAAAGAAGTTTTGTCTATTTAAACAGATTTTCTCATACCATGATTTAAATCCAGTCGTGTTTACCTTTTTCTATAAGAATTAACTTTTCATGCTGAGAATAACTTTAGGCTTCTGGTAGTAATATTGTGTGAAAGAAAGCTCTGTTTTTCCACCATTTTGTGAAAGTGTAAACTACAAAACAGAAGTATACTATGATCAAATCCTCAACTTTGAATCATGCAGAAAAATATAATAGAATAGTGTTCGAAAAAGAGAAGAAATGAATTTAAATAATTTTTGTCAAATTCGAAAACAAAATAAAATTACCAAGAAGATGAAATTGTGGAGACGAAGAAGAGAAAAAAAAGATTATCTTCTCTGCTGTGTATTCTTAGACCAAAAAGTGAAACAAAGAAAAGAATATTGAAAAGTAAAAACCGTAACTGAATGTTTTATAAGAGGTGAAGCAGTTGACATTGAGAGGGAAGGATTTACGAAAGTCATTTTGGAACGTGGTTGTGTAAAAATAGGATTCTTTTTTTGCAGTTACAAATATTTGAAATCAACTGAACGTAGTATACTTTTGATTTTTTTTGGTTTCGTAAATGAATGACATTTTTGAATTTTTTTGAGAAAATTAAATAGTTTGAAATCATGCCATGAGAATAGGGATCGTGGAGTTCTTTATAGAGACTGTTATTTTTATACAGTTTGATTTTGTAATAGATTTAGATTTTAATTATTATGTTGATAATTAATTAGCTTTTATTGATTTTTAAAATCCACAAGTTTCATCCGTGTATGAGAAATTTATAAAATGTTGGTTATTTGAAATTGTGAAACTTTCATATTTTGATGAACAAAAAACGTGATTGCTTTTCTGTATTTTTCAATCATTTTTTGAAAAAATTCTACGTGTCAGAGTTTGATTCGCTAGGCGACTTGCGCTTTAGTATATAAGGGATACTAACTACAGTCTTTTCTTGGTTTATGGCACTGAACATGTCGCAATCTATATATAACCAGTGTCAGTGTGTAATAAACAGTGACATATTAAATCCATTACACATGAATTATTTGGTATCCAAAAATTTGCAAGAAATTATCGACCGAACCGGAAATCCATAGACATATGTAATTAATAATCCGTTATGTCACATAATAATCGCTTAAACCTTTAATAAATGCTAATTGCATTTGTATTTGAAAACCACTTCTACAACAACCATTTTTTCTCTAGCTGCGCTTAGATCGAGACGAATAATCACTAAATCATAATCTATGTATGTATATATATATATATATATATATATATACACGTTTCCGTATTTATAAAGTGATGTAATGGTTACGGTTTGGTACTGCGATCTGGACAGGATATGCCATCCAAACATACAACAATCATAACAAATATCGACGTTGCGTCATGTTCTTGCTTAATTCTATTTTATTATCATAGAAAATATATTTGCCAAGAGATAATTATAAAATTTACTTCTTAATTAAGTTTTGGTAAGAGTACTTCGTCATTGAGTGTTTCATTCCCGCCGAGAGCAGTAATTTTTTCCTAAGACCTTTTTTTTGTGTTAACATATCCAAAATATAACTTTTGCAGAATAAACAAAACTGACTACGTATTACCGTTGGGTTATTTGGACCGTACAAAAGCATATCCGAACTAGGCAGATATATTATATGGTTTCACATTTATCCGACATTATCATTGAGCCCGTAAACAGAACTATACTAAAATAGTAATATCTCCCGTTTTAGGTCCAACTTTTAATATGTATTTGGTAACCCGGCTCTTAAGGAATGTGAGAGAGTTTATGATATGTTTTAATATCAAAGGGCAGTGAGAGACTTGTCACAAATGACGGGAGAAAAAAATAGGTGACACTCACGTTTGGGTTTTGACAGCGACCCAGATTCCATGAAACACGTGAAGGATAGAGTCAAAAACATAGTTTCCCATCAACGAAGTTATTGCTTCTATTTTCGTTGTAGTTTAAAATTTAGAATTTAGAATAAAACTTTATTTATACTAAATTTTCGTAAAAAATATTATTTTGACACTTTTACAAAAACTAATAAAATAACTAACATACATTTATATTTTTATTAATTAAATATATTTACTTAATATTTGAAATAAATAAAATTATTTATATGATCAATATATTTTGTAATTAGTACTCAGTTTAAAATAATTATAAATTGTATTGAATTCTAAAATGACATTTTTGTGTAAAGAAAAAACATCAAAATAACATTATTTGTGAAGCAAAATATATTATAGATCGTGTCTTTTATTTGTTGAGCAGTTTTTAGATATTATGATTTTTAAATAACTATACTGAAAGTGATTTAAATCTGAAACAGAAAATCACTTTGCACTCTTAATAATCTTTTTTTAAAAACATACTATAAATATTACAATATTACAAACAGAATGTGTTAATAATTTATATAGGATAAGCAAGTATTTTAACACAATAACTTTGATCCCTTAACTTACATTTCAACTTTTTTTTTGCTCTTTGGCATGTCTAGTGATTTCGATCTTGTGTTTGTTCCAAGATTTGTGCATGGTTTTCGTTTGTGTTGTTGTGTGAATCACTTCCTTTTGTTGTCTGATTTCTTTTTTTTTTTCTTTCTGGTAGGAGTGGGCACTTTACCCGATATCCGAAGTGGCACCCGAACCCGATCCGAAAAACCCGAACCGAAATCCAAACCGAAGTAGCAAAATACCCGAACGGGTATTGAATAAGGAGAGATTGGATACCCGAACCCGAACGGGTAATACCCGAACCCGAATGGATATCCGAAGATAACCGAACATATGTATAATTAACCTTATATTTCTATTTTACATCTCTTATTTTATATAAAATATTTATATTGATACTACACATACTTTAAGTTCATATGATGTACATACAATTACGGAAAAAATGATTTGCTACTCACTTAAAAAATGCATGTCAAGTGTTTTATTTCAAAAATTAACAAAAAGTTACATCTAAAATTAAAAAAAAAAAAACTAAATTAATGCCTTTTTAGTTTTAAAATGTTATGTCCAAATCTATTAACCCTTCAATCTATTTATAAATAAAAACTTAGTTAACTGAAAGTTATATTTTTAAATACAAGAAATTTGAGAAATAAAAATTTTAATTTTTTTTTTCAAAATCTAAATATCCGAACCCGATCCGAAATAACCGAATCCGAACTAAAAATACCCGAACCCGACCCGAAATACAGAAATACCCGAACGGGTTCTACACCTCTATACCGAAATACCCGAAAATCCGAAATATCCGATCCGAACCCGAACGGGTACCCGAACGCCCACCCCTACTTTCTGGGGGGGGGGGGTTTTGGATTCCGGCATTATTTTCAATAACTGACTAATGCATCTTATCTTTTTTTTTTTTTTAACTTTTGTATTTTATCTATTTCAATAAAAGGAAAGTGGATAAAGAATATTTCCAAATTCGACACTTGAATAAAAGATGAACGAACATATCTAATTAGCTTGCCGCGTTGTTCTTTTCTCTCTAAAATAGCTTCCTGGAGTCAAAAAGGAAGAAGACTATCTCCCGTAAAATTTATTTTAAAAAAAACTACAGATTATGCATGTGTGTGTATTTTGAGATCGCTGATACATTACAAAATTACTGCCACGCAAACTTGAGCAATTTGTTATACACTTAAAAACAATGATACAAAAGAGGAAACAATATACAACATGAAATATAGATGTCGAAAAAATAAAAAAATGATATAGTATGTAAGATACAAGTAAAATTAACATAAAATTCAACCTCATTTAGACAAATGAAAGTGCTTTACATCTTTATAAATTCAGCGATCAATATTGGAAAGGATCCTATTTTATATAGATGTGTGTGAGAGGTGTGATTCTTCAACTATTCCAATAAACTTGTCAATAAAAAAAA
Source organism: Brassica napus (assembly GCF_020379485.1). Classification (NCBI taxonomy): domain Eukaryota; kingdom Viridiplantae; phylum Streptophyta; class Magnoliopsida; order Brassicales; family Brassicaceae; genus Brassica; species Brassica napus. The sequence goes on from NC_063441.1 coordinate 16,760,425, forward strand.
ACATTTTCTTGGCAAAAACCAATTATGTGATTCATCAATTTATACAAGTAAATCTCCCAAAGAAATCGACGTTTAGCATAAAATTTGAAACAATCACATGAACTTCGATAAAGCAGACCTCAAGCTCTTTACAACATCCATGAGTGTCATGTCGAAATCACTCTCCTTCTGTAAAGAGACATATACATTAATTAGGCTGTTATACTCGAAAATTAAAAACAAATTCTTCATATATATAAATATGCATACCTTAGCTATAATGGTGATATCAAGTGTTGGTCCAAAGGGTAAAACACTTGAGTTAGTTATTGAGAAATGGAACTTCTCAACCTCGGCCATTATTTTGGCAACATGACCCTTTTGCTTCTCGCAAAGGATTTTGATAAGAACATCTTTATCTGAGAATTTTACTTCTATCTCGGGAAGATCTAAGGTTGAGGAGTCATCTTCACAACATGAAGAGGAAGTTGACTGATTATTATCGTCCAAAATCAGCTTAGACTTCTTCACAAGAACCATTGATTCTAATCTTCTTTCTCTCTTTTGTTCTTCAAACTCTCCCACTTTTTCTTGGAGATACTTTATATGCTTTTGTGCATCTCCTAACACAGAAGCCTTGTCCATCTATACAACATAAGTTCAAATAATTAAACATAACGTTTTTTTTGGGGGATAAACCAAGAAGGGAGATTTGATGTGGTATTTACCTTTTTCAGACCAGGAACTAGAGCAGAAAGAGCTACAAATCTTTCAGTAAGTTTCTCTCTACGTTTTCTTTCTGCGATTATGTGATCTTGAGCATTGGATTGGCTTTTATACAAAGGTTGAGCTCTCTTGGTCCCTTTCCCATTCATCCAGTTTGGTGGCACTTCAGCCTCAACTTTGGGACTGAAGATTGAGTTTTGATAGGTGGGAGAAAGCTCATTATCCATCACATTTTGAGTAGCATTCTCGAATGAGAGAATTCTAGAGGAAGGCTGATGATGAAAATGAGGCTTTGAATAAGGAGGAAGAGGAAAAGAGGGTGGTGGTTGCAATTTTGGTGATATGTAAGTTGTCTCGAGGATCTTTGATGGTTTCATATCGATCAGATCATCATAAGAAGGATCATTTGTGGTTAGCATACGAGTTGGAAAAGAGTGTGGAAGCGTGTGGTGAGCTTCATGGATCTCTCCCATTATTGTGTTCATGCCATATTGTTGTATGATGCCATTTTCTTCTAATTCCTATATCAACACAACAACAAAAAATAAAATGATGATTTGATTGATGAAGACATATATAGATATATCATGCACGTTTGTGTGTTTATGTATACCTGGTCAGAAAACAATCTTGTGGAGAACATATTCATCTTCTTACCTGGAAATCAAAATCTGAAAATGTTCCAATTAAGAAATATGAACATAGTTAGTATATAAGTTATAAACAAGAACTTGTATCAACCAAAAAATGTATGTACACTTATAGTTCTTGGCTATTTCATATTACATGATATATGATTTAAAAACCGAGATCAAGAAACATTTATAAGTGGTGTGATTTAGGTTCCTTGAATTCTAAAGAAACGAAATTAGTTGGTGGAGAAGGTTATCTCAAAATAAGAAGTTTGGAGGATGTTGAACTAAAACTCAGTCACCTTCTTGGAAGCGGAGAGATAGAGGTATTGGGGCTTGTGTGCAAAGTTGTATATACTCAATTACATATATATATATATATATATATATATACAGGTATGGATTAATTTGCATATATAAAATTTAGTCCCAATACTAATAGTATTCCGTTTTCTCCCATTTTCTTGGGTTTCATAACATGTTAACAATTAAGATATATCTATATATATACATAGCCGTGCCTAGAAGTTTTCATGCCATAGCCAAATAAAATAAATATTCTTAACTTTTATTAATTGCAATAAGATAAAACCACAACAATATTTTTTTACAAACTAAATTTTTGATAAAAAATTTCCCCGAAAACGTTAGTGCTCAAATTAACTCGCAATACTTTCTTAAATATTGATTTGTTTTAAATTATCACTTGAGTGTAGTTTGATCTAAATATCTATGAATATAAACTTTTTCTCAAAAAAGATATCTACGAATATAAACTATTGAAATGCTTCTGTTTTTGGTTCACTTAAATGCAATTGTTTGTAAATATTAGTTTATAAGAGAGACATAGCATGTGCACAGATTCATGAGCTCTTTCTTGTGTCTAGAGCAAACGTGCTATTCTGATGAATATAGTAAAAAAACTGAAACAAAAAAAATTGCATATATCATGACATCACTTTGGTAAGGTCATCAAGATTATATTATTTCTATACAATATATATATATATATATATTGCAGTTGCAAAAGAAAAACATACAAAATATAGATAGGGGTTATTTACGAAATAACCAAACAAAAAAAACAAAATTAGATATACATCGAAAGTGTTGAACTTCTAGAAATGGTAAGCTAGGCAAACAAAAAGGCACGTGGGCTATTAATTAAGTATTAATTTAATATTATAAATAAATGCTATAGGCTAATCTCTCTCGCTCTTTGACTCTTCCATTACTCAGCTCCATGGTAGAAGGCATCTCGGCTCCTGCAAAATAAAATAAAATATGGTGCAATTGCTATTTACATAATATTCCTTTTCAAAAAGCTCCGAGTACATGTCCATGATTAGGGTATATTATGTTTTTAGAATTATACTGTATTTTTTCTTTTTAGAGTAAAATATATTTTAATCCTATTTTATTCTAACTTTATAATAAAAATAGAATTATTTTATATACAAAGTAATTCTATTTTTTTAAAAGTGAAAATGGACTAAAATTAGATCTACGTGAACTAAAAAACTGCATCTGTCCATAAAATTTCCAAATATAAAATGTAACCAAATTTTAAGTTTGCTTTATATAAATTCATATTCTGGTCTTGTTTTCGTATGTAGGAATGATTTGCCTCTATAAAAAATATTTTACACTTTCCTATATACATCGGAGATGCTCTAAAATCTCATTTCTTCTAGATTTATACATGATAAACTATTTTTGATATTCAGATAATTATCTGGATTGGTATTATTGGTTAACCTTTAACAAAAACAGAAGGTATTATTGGTTAACGTGGGCGCATAATTATTTTTGAAGTCAAAACCCGAAAATGGAAACGAAAGCGAACAAAATGATATAGACAAATGGGTACATATGACAATAATTAAACAGAGAACCCTTTATTATATAATATTTTAATTATTATTTTTCTCTGCCTAGTGTTGGTTGATGAATTTAGAGCAACTTGGCCCTATAATTGATGGATTTGCTATGGATTCGATAGCATTGTTTTTTTAAACTTAAATTCTTTAGCATTGTTTCATCCTAATCCTCACTTTTTCTTTTCACCTAACAAACTTGTTGACGAACCAAAAGAGTCTCAAGAACACATTTTCAGACTTAAATCAAGCGTAATTGTGCCTTATAATATATTACATTAATTCGATATATAGGAAAAAGAAAGACGAAAGATAAGTATATCACTTTTTTTTAACACACTTAAGAGCTGTAATATAGATGAACGCAGAACACGAAACTGTGACTTGAACATGCAAATACAATTATCAGCAGATGGACGCTTATGTGACCACACGAATAAAAGTTATGTGGATAGAAATTACGATTCAAAACAGTAGCAATCCAAAGACAACCACTTGCAACAAGATCCTAAGTATGGGCTTGTGTATGCATATTGGTTCTATTATTTGAGTCCAAACTCAAGCTAAACAGTCTCAATGACTTTGGGCTTCTTTTCCCTCTTTACAAATGTGTAATGGGCTTAGTTCAGAACCCAAACATCATAATCATCTATCCTGCTCTGCTCCACATCAAATAAAACATTTGATCAAATCCAACGGATGAGATTCATTCATTACCAATTGCACCGCACGCCGTCGTTTCTCGTACAAGACAAAATAGTGTAAGGGAGTGATGACAAAAAATAAATAGAGCATCTTCCGACAAAGAAAAATAAACGAAATCGGGTTCCTCTGGGCGACAAGCGAAAGCGGTTCATCTCCAAACCTCTCGTCATCAGGTACGGTTTCGTCCTTCTGTAACTTTTATGTTAAAGATTCGTGAAATCATTAGTCAGAAACCGACGGAGATCTTTGGTTTATGTGTATTACTATTACGGAACCGTTTTTGTATGATTGAATGCTCATATGATTGTGTCTGACTGTCTGGTTCATCAGAAGGATGGTTAGATTTTGATTTGAATCATATAGTTACATGCTGCTTATGCACCTTTTCGTTACTCAACTTTCGTTAGAGATTGATGATACTTATTGAATCTTTATCCCTCAGGCACAATTTCACTTATCTTGTAATGGAGTTAAAGAGCATTAAGGACGCGTTTGATCGCGTTGTAAACAAGCAGAAACTCTCATACACCAAAACACACGAGATTATTCAGATGCTCTCTCAAGAACTCGACAAGGCTTTGAGCATTTTACAGGAAGCACCACCACCACCACAGTTCGATCACAGATCTATCCTCGCCGATGTGAAGAAAACGTTCGTAGAGAATCAACTTGAAGTCACCGAGAAAGAGCTCAACGTTGCTCTCACCAAGTACCCCAAAGTCCTCGAGAAGCAACTCAACTCCGACATATCAAAGGCTTACAGACACAACGTCGAGTTCGATACACATGTCGTGAACCAGATAATAGCCAACTTCTTGTACCGTCAAGGAATGTTCGACATCGGCGACTGCTTCCTCGCCGAGATTGGTGATGAATCCGAATGCTCCACAAGACATTCTTTCGTCGAAATGCATCAGATAGTGGACGCTATGGAGAAGAGAGATCTTAAACCAGCTCTTAACTGGGCAGCCTCAAACTCCGACAAGCTAAAGCAAGCGCGGTCCGATTTAGAGATGAAGCTTCACAGCTTACGCTTCTTGGAGATAGCTAAAGAGTCCCAAAACTCGCAAGCAGCCATCAACTACGCGAGGAAACACATCGCCGGATACGCGGATAGCAGCTCCCTTTACGAGATCCAGAAGCTCTTTTGTTCTCTCTTATGGAGTAAAAACATCGAACACTCTCCATACTCTGAGCTCCTCTCTCCCTCTCGATGGAACAACGCAGCGAGAGAGCTAACACGACAGTACTGCAACCTCCTACTCGGCGAACCATCTGAAGGCGCGTTGAGTACAACGGTAACGGCGGGGACGCAAGCTTTGCCTGTGCTGTTGAAGTACATGAACGTGACGGCGAGCAAGAAGAAGGTTGATTGGCAGAGTGTGGAGCAGCTTCCTGTGGCCGTGGAGCTGTCCGAGGAGTTTCAGTTTCACTCGGTGTTTGTGTGTCCTGTCTCTAAGGAGCAGGCGAGCGATGAGAATCCTCCGATGATGATGTCTTGTGGTCACGTGCTGTGTAAGCAGACGATCAACAAGATGTCGAAGAATGGTGCGAAGTCTTCTTTCAAGTGTCCTTATTGTCCCACCGATGTTGACATCTCGAGGTGTAGGCAGTTGCATTTTTGAAATGGGTTTGTGTTTTGCTACGTGTTTGGTTTGTTCAACTTTCTATATATATAAATTCTTTACATTTCTGTAAAGGCAATTCTCTCAAATAGTTTTTTTTTTTAGTTTTTGTCATAGAAATAGCACTCAAAAAATAAAATGATCAAAACAATTTTTTAAATTTTGAAAATTTTAATATTTATTTTTTATTTTTTATTTAAATTTGAAATCCTATCCATAAAACTCCAACTCTAAACCCTAAGTATAGATTAGTTAACCCTTGGTTATAAATGCATATTTATTTTTTAATAAAATTTATTTTGGTTATTTTATTTTTTGAAGTCTATTTTTGTAAAAATAAACTAAAAAAAGCTATCTATGGGAATTTCTGTAATTAGTAGTATTATATTTATAATGTTAATAAAAACATCTCTCATTTTAGGTTTATGTTATAGTCTTATTCCACTCTATTAATATTACATAGATGTAACTTCAATTAATTTAGTTCTTTATTTGAGTAATCAAGCTGTAACGGCGTCGTTTAGAGCTTCTGGTGCTGCTAATGGAACATCTTCATTAGCATTACTCTTGATCATATTACCACATCCTCCACTGCAGTTACCGCAGGAACCGCCACCGCAGGAGCCGCCACCGCAGCCACTGACCTTAGTCACCCCACCACATCGTCCACCACCTCCACTGCAACCACTACCACCTCCACATCCACCACAACCACCACAATGACCACCTTCTTCTTCAGTAATGTTCCCACTTTTTACACCACAACCAACACCGCAGCCACCGCTAGCGTTAAGCTCCTTAGAATAGCACTTAGCACCACCATTTACCTTCTCAGCTGCTTCCAAAACTGGATTAGTCACGTCCACATTCATCATTGTTTCTTCTCCTACCTTCACTTGATCAGTCAAAACTTCAGTCTCCTCTTTTATTCCATTAGCTTTCACTTTGTCTAAAGAGCCTTCCTTCTTGAGAAGATCACTGAGTATGAAAGCAGATACTACTCCAAGCAAAACAAACCATCTCTCATTTGCCTGCATGCATATCAAAATATATAAAAATCTTAAACTCACAAGTAACCAAAACGGTGCGTTTTGAGTGTAACTTTACCTCAATACAACCAGTTTTCAAGTCTAGCAGCCCTACAGCTTTACCATAAGGATGTTCCTTTGAGAACTCAACAGCAGTCATGAAAAAATCTTGCTCACTCCTCAGCTTCACACAATGTTTTGGCTCATACTCCAGCTTCCTTCCAGAGTAAACCTTCACCATTCGATCACCCATAATCTCAAACAAAGGACCATCTCTCTCACCACTCCTTATCTGCTTAAGTGACCATTTACAATCAAGCAAAGACCAATAACTCTCATCATACTCTGCCATCACCAAACTTTCACCACTCCCTTTCTCACCAATCACTTGTCTTGCATCACCGATTGAGTTTCTCATCTGAAGACTCATCACCTCTGTCTCGTTTTCATCAACAACGCGTGTAAACACCTTAGCAAGACGTGCCTTTCCGACAAGAGGGAAGAAACAAGAGTCTTTCAGCGAAGGTCTTGTCTGAACCATGTGTAGGACAGTCGGACTTGGAGTTGGTGGAGTAAACGAGACAGCAACTCTCAAAGAGATGGGGTCCTTTCCTCTTTTAGCCGGCGTTGTTAACTCAAGCCACTTCTCAACAGAGAGTCTACTAACCGGAAACAGAAACTCAGACAAAGACAAAGACACAAACCCTAAGGCTTTAGACTTAGAAGACATTAGCTGAAACCTAAGCTCTCCTCTAGGCTCACACTTAAACATAGCGACTTGCTTCTCCCCACAAGATTCGGATAAAATACTAAGCTTACGCTCAGCGTTAAAAAGAGAATCAGGTTGTGTTTTACTAAACACAACAAACACTTTCCCTTTATAAGCATCTGGCAAGTTCTTAACACCAACAATCTCCAACACAACCTCAATAACATCCACCTCTGGAGATTGTATCACCATTACATCCTCTTCAGCACTTATTAACTTCTTCCCCAAGAAACCACAAGGAGAAGCTGTAACCGCTTTTGGGGTGTTACCTCGGTTCATAGCACCAGCTTTCCAATACCTTGTCCCAAACGTTTCTTCCCACATAGCAGTAGTTCCAGAGAAGCCAGTGTCGAGCTTCTTACCTTTGCTACGGTCGGAGTCCGTGTCATCATGCTCCAAGACCTTACCGATCATCTTCGTCATGTCGTTGCAGTAAGCGTGAGCGTGAAGCTGGTGCGTGTGCCAGATTAGGTCAATATCGTAAGTTGGAACGCAGAAAAGCTTAACCGATCTTTCTCGGTTTCTCTTGATCAAGTAGAGGAAGGCTTTGTATCTAGCCACAGCTTCTTGGAGGAAGACGTCGTTGTCTACGTGAGGTCTTGAGACTTGGTAGTAAAACGGAGATTGTCTCTTGACAGCTGAGACAAGATCATAGGTAGTGGTGGTGTGTTTTCTCTCTGTTTCTGAGGTTGCCTTGTTGATCAAGTCAAGGTCATAAGGCTCTGTAGGGTAGAGTCTCCTCCATAGAGTTTCAGTTTGTGACTTGGAGGTTCCATTTACGGAAGATGAGACGTTAGAGTTGTCGAGGACTCTTCCGTAGAGTTCCTCACAGTCAGTCTTGTACCTCACCTGGTTGATTAACAAACAGAGGTTATAACCTATAGGTATTGAATCAAGAAGTGAGATATACAGTGCAGTCTCAAATTGTTTATGGGTCCTAAAAATTATTTAACTGTATATTTAATGATAAAATTAAATGGTTTTAAAAGTTTATAGCTCTATTTATATATGTATTGACCTTTTTTTTTGAAATAATAAGCTCCAAATTTAATAATACATCTAAAATTTAAAGTTAAGGACCGTATATAATTTTAAGAAAAATCATATTTTTATTTGTAGATTCGGATCTATTCGACCGTTCCAGTTGCTCATGGTATTAGACGACCTTCCGAGATAGAGATTTCAAGATTTACCGGGTTGAGTCTGTGGCAGTGCCAAATCCATTCACAGTCAAGAGGAGGGACTAATGGTCCTTCACAAATGGAAGACGACTCGGTGTATTTAGCAAGTAAAGGAATCCAGCACGCATTGTATCTGAACAACAACAACAAATCATCAAATTTGAAACAAGAACCCTAACTTGGACACCAAGTCTCTACACCCTGTGAAATTAGCCCTAGGTTTTGAATATGATGCAAAGAAGATGCACCTGTAGATGGCTTGTTCGAGGACAGGGCCATCGTAGAGACAACGGTTCCGGTCAACAGCTGCGAGGAACTGAAGCTGTTGTTTGGCTGCAGCAAAGAGGTCAACGCTTATCTCTATCTTCTGAGCTTCGAGCCATTCTAGTGTTTGATCCATTTCCTGGTCCATCTCTTACTGTAACAACTCAAAGTCTAAGTTTTTGATATTTTTGTTAATCTTGTGTTATCGTGCAAGAACACGGTTTTGAAAGAAAAGTATGAACTTGAGTTTGACAGAGAAGTCTTCAAAGGCCCGCTATATATACACACGCGGTTTCTTACCTTCTTCTATACGAAATCACAAAGAGACGTCATTTATCTCTTTGTAAATTACTAATAGTCCTACGAATGTCAACTATAAGTTTTCTTCTGTGATTATTTGTCACTAAATTAGTTACTCTGTTTGTTATATGTTAAGTTTATATTTTCTTGTCAACATTTGAATGTGTTTTTGACTTTTGTTTAGCAACAAAAAGTTATTGGCTTTAGGATATGATTCATTCTACACATAAATTTGGTTGACTTTATCTGTTTTACATTTACCTATTCAATTCAAAATAAGGAAAATACTCGAAGGTGGAAATTACATGAGAAGATCACATAAATTAATCGGCCTTGGAGGAACAAAAAGCATGTCCATGATTTTGCTGACAATCTAGTTTACGAGTTCCATAAGTAATTGAATTTGAGCCTTAATAAACGTTCAACGCCTACAACATGACCAAGTCTTCTTTTTACTTTGAACTTCTCTTTACAAGAAAACAATAATAAAGACTTTTAATTTCATTGGACATATTCTGAAATCCACATATTTTCTTAGAAATTATGCCACAGAAATTTAGATGTTAATAAAAAAACAATTCAATTATATAATCTACCTTCAAACATCCAGTAACATATAATCCTGCAATTATTATAGGAGAAGACTAATGGTAACCTTATCCAATCCGGTTAACCGGTCAAGATGATAACCATAGATTTCAAGCAAAAAGTAAACCAAAAAACTACATCCGAGTATCAAAGATCTGAAGAATTACCTCCACAAAGGACGTTTTAACATACAAAAAACTTTAATCAAATTTGTGAATGAGGATAATAATGCATGTCAACTTATTTGGAAACAAAACCGAGTTCAACCGGTTTAGCGACTTCACTTCTTTGAACCGCTGGCCTCTTCAAATTCAGCTTCAGGGGTCTGCTGGTCAGTCCCGCTTGAACCTTCACCGCCAGAGCTCCCAGACGACCCTGATCCCTTAGACATGTGCTCTCCAATCTTAGACACCGCCTTGTTCGCTGCTTCAAGCTTAGCCTTGATATCCTCAATCTCTTCACCAGCCATTGCTGTCCTGAGATCAGACACTGCAGTCTCAATCTCAGAGGCAATCTCAGCGGGAATCTTCTCCCTGTACTCGCTCAAGCTCTTCTCAACGCTGTAGATTGTGGTATCAGCCGTGTTCCTCAAGTCAATAAGCTGCTTCTTCTCTTGATCCTTGTGTGAGTTGAGCTCAGCTTCTTTCACCATTCTGTTGATCTCATCGTCTGAGAGACCACCTGAGGATCTGATTGTGATCTGTTGCTCTTTGCCCGTTGCTTTGTCTTTGGCTGAGACCGTCACGATACCGTTTGCGTCAATGTCGAAGGTGACTTCGATCTGCGGCATTCCTCTAGGCGCAGGTGGGATCCCAACGAGATCAAACTCTCCTAGGCTCTTGTTGTCTGCAGCCATCTCACGCTCTCCCTGAAGAACTTTGATTCCCACTTGCATCTGATTATCCGCAGCTGTGGAGAAAACCTAAGAAGCAAAACCATAATTAGCAATCAGTAGAGATTCAACATACATCCAAAACAGTTATGAATCTACCTGAGACTTCTTTGTGGGGATGGTGGTGTTACGGTTGATCAACCTAGTGAAGATCCCTCCAAGCGTCTCGATCCCAAGCGAGAGAGGAGTCACATCCAAAAGAAGCAGCTCCTTGACATCACCACGGAGGATACCACCTTGAATAGCAGCTCCCATAGCAACCGCTTCATCAGGGTTCACACCTTTGCAGGGGCTCTTCCCAAAGATCTCAGCGACAATCTCCTGCACTTTGGGAACACGTGTCATCCCACCGACGAGGAGAACCTCATCCACTTCCTTAACCGTGACTCCAGCATCCTTCAAACAGTTTTGGCACGGACACCTCGTCCTCTCAATCAGCTTCCCGACCAAAGCTTCGAACTTGGACCTGGTCAAGGTTATGTTCAAGTGCTTAGCTCCGGAAGCGTCTGCGGTGATGAAAGGAAGGTTGATCTCGGTCTGAGATGTGGAGGAAAGCTCGATCTTGGCCTTCTCTGCAGCTTCCCTCAGCCTCTGGAGAGCAAGCTTGTCTTTAGTCAGATCAATGTTGTCTGATCTCTTGAACTCAGAGACCAAATACTCCAACAGAGTGTTGTCGAAGTCTTCTCCTCCCAAGAAGGTATCTCCATTCGTTGCTTTAACCTCAAAAACACCACTCGAGATCTCCAGAATAGAGACATCAAACGTTCCACCACCAAGATCAAACACAGCTATAACACCCTCCTTGTTGTTCATCCCATATGACAACGCAGCAGCTGTCGGCTCGTTGATGATTCTCTGGACATCAAGACCAGCGATCTTCCCAGCATCCTTCGTAGCCTGTCTCTGCGCGTCGTTGAAGTAAGCTGGAACAGTCACAACAGCTTTAGTAATGCTCTTCCCGAGGTAAGCTTCAGCTGTCTCCTTCATTTTGGTCAGAACATTAGCTCCAATCTGACTTGGAGAAAACTTCTGACCATTCGCTTCAACCCAAGCGTCACCGTTCGGCGCCTTGACGATCTTGTAAGGAACCATTTTCATCTCCTTCTGCGTCTGGGAGTCTTCAAAACGTCTCCCTATCAAACGCTTGCTCCCGAAGATGGTGTTGGTTGGGTTGGTGACAGCCTGACGCTTAGCTGGTGTTCCAACGAGAAGCTCACCTTTTTGGTTGATAGCAACCACTGATGGTGTGGTTCGTGTTCCTTCTGCGTTCTCAATGACTCTAGGAGTCTGTCAAAAACGAGATCAAAGTCAATACCTTTTCCTTTATTCAAACAGTTACTGAAACAAAAGGAGAGTTTTACCTTTCCTTCCATGACAGCTACACAAGAGTTGGTGGTACCCAAGTCAATACCGATAACATCATTCCCCACAGGCCTCGAGCTGGATCAACAGAACAAATAAGTTTAAAAAAACCATTTTAAAAGGAGAGTCATGTTTCAAGAGAGCTTGAAGTCATACCAGAAAGGCCTTGCGAAGTGACCTAACTTCCCAACCAAAGAGGTCTTTCCATTTGTAGAAACCTACAGATTCAATACTAAAAGTGTAAGCTTTCAACTAATATTAGATCGAAGCTGGAACAACAAAGTACGAAACTTTATACGAAATCGATTCAACCCATTCGATAATTTTTTAAACCCTAATCCGATTTACAGATCTGGAAAACTAAAACGTGATTTCTCAAGCTAGAAATGAAGATCGAGGGGAAAGTACATACGGATTTAAACGCGGAGACGGAAGCTGTGTGGAGCTCGCGGCGGCGAAGAGCACGTAGGAGCGCGACGGAGGCCATTTTTGGTTGGAGAGAGAGAGTCGGTGGAGAAAGAAGGGTTTAAGCTCGGAGATGGGACACGCACAACGTGTAGGGTTTAACCATTTATAGGAAAAGCCCCGTGGGCTACAAGTTATTGTATGGGCCTTGTATGGGCTTATTTACATCATAGCCCAATTCTAAATATGATTTTTTCCAAAATATTAATTTATGACAAAAAGATGTAGTTGTAATTATGATTTGTTTATAATAATTTCATGGTTATGACTTATGCGGACTGATAATTAAAAGTTAAACCATAGCATATGACCAGATCATAATATATGTATATACATATGTTACTTGTAGCATGAGAAAATGAAAAAGCATTTCATAAACCCATATACAAAAGATCACATTGTTTTGATATCTCTCTTCTTTCTCCATAGTTTTGGTATAGAGTTGTTTTCACTATGCATCTTCTTGAGGCTGGTCGTCTCCACCACCTTCAATGTTGCTGGTGTTGAATTGAACACGAGGCTTGCCCATACTGAAATTAAGAACTCTTGCATCCATGTTGTATTGTATCTCTCCATCAAACAACATCTTCCTTATGTAATGCTCTACGTCTGATCCTATCAACCTTAGTGTATACTCTGTCAATGGTGCTCCCTGTCCAAAAAAATAAAAATAAATAAGAAAAAGTCTAGCTCTTCTAACTCTCTCTTTATAAAATCAAAAACCATATTCAATATCAATCTCTCTTCCAAAATTTAATAATATCAAGTAAAATGATATAGTTTTAATATTGTTACCTCATAGTGATCGACTAGTTCTTGAAAATAAGAGTAAACCTTGTTACAGCTTTCATCTTCCCACACAAACTCTTCAGTTGGATCAAGAATCAAAGTGAGTTTATCCAGCTGCGTCTGGTCAAACTCACAAGTCTCTGGATCGATATAAGCAGCGTATATCCTGACGTGGCGTGTCACACTGCTTAGCCACTCACCACCGAACTCTCTTGGCAAGCCTGTGCTCTTCACATTAGTCTGTTTCTCCACTGGTCTCAATGGCGTTGGCTGCTTCTTCATCTGCTGCTCTGCTGGTTGCTCTTCTTTGATTGTATCTATTCCTTGTTCCTGGAGTGTGTTGTCTTGCTCAGGGTTTGTCACCACGAAAGTCTTTTGTGATATTCTAATTGGTCGGATTTGAGCAGCCATGGGAGGTTGTAATAGAGAAAACTTAGGACATGCAGTGTAAGAGAATGCTGCAGCCATTTTTTTTCTTGTCTGAAAAATGTGAAAAAAGAAGAAGAGAGTTTATGTTGTGAGATGTTATCTGGTTACAGAACCATGTTCTGTAAAGAGATTTGATGAGGTTGAGAAATGGCCACAGCTTATGGATGAGCTCCTCACAATTTTCATTTTGCTCATTCTTTTTTGTTTTTTTTTGGGGTTTTGTGGTTGATCTTAAGCCACTTGAGAGTACTTGAGAGGTAAAAAATATTTTTAATATGTTACATGTTTTGTTAACTATTTTTCTGTCTTTAGATTTTTATATAACAGAGAATGATCTAAGAAAATGATTTGCATAGAACGCTCATTATTTTTTTCTCATAGCATAAGACAGAGTTTAGAGTGTACGTGGATTATTATCATCTATACATTCCATGGAAGTTCAAAGCATAATAAAAAGACTTGTAGGATAAAACATTTAGTTCTTGTACTTCATGGTTTCTTTCTCAAACCCAATTGTTGGAAACTGTTTAGCAAATTCCTCAACTTCATGGCGCAGCTTAGCAATCTCTGATTGAATGGTTGAAGAAGCTTCCATTGCTGACACAAAGTCTTTCAGCTTGGTCCCTAGTTTTCAGAACACAACAAGTTAAATAAGTTCAAGCATTGTTTACAAAGAAAGTAAAAACATTGAATCAGAGATAAAGAGAAAATGAGGAACCTTGAGCTTCAGATTTGACTTTGAGAGCCAACGTTACAGCTTTGTCAAAGTATTCAGCTACTTTAGCAAAGTCTTCCTCAACAAAGCCTCTGGAAGTAAGAGCAGGTGTACCTGAAAAATAACAATGGTTTGAGAAATTTCCATTTCAGTAGAAAAAAAAAGTCTAGCTAACTGCGATTCCTACCCATTCGGATTCCACCAGGAACCATGGCAGAAACATCTCCAGGAACAGTGTTTTTGTTTGATGCAATGTGAACAGCTTCCAACACTTTCTCAACTCTAGATCCATCAATTCCCTGCCAACCAAAAAAATCAGATAAATAAATAAAAAAGGAGTTTCAAGTAAGAAGATTATATAACAAGTAAAGATCAAGTAACCTTGGGCTTCAGGTTCACTAGAACCAGATGGTTGTCAGTTCCACCAGAAACAAGTTCATACCCTTTCTCCATCAGAGTCTACACCAAACAACAATAAAACACTTTAGATATATAATCAAATAATAAAAAATATGCGTATGGTTTCTTCTTTCTTCACCTGAGCAAACTTTGCAGAGTTACTCAGGACTTGCTCTTGGTATGCTTTGTACTCTGAAGTAGTTGCCTGCAATTTTGAACAAAATATTAAAGAAACTGTTAATAATCCAATAAGCAACGTTTAGTTCAATTCTCTATACCTGTTTTAAAGCAACAGCTAGTCCTGTAATAGTGTGGTTATGTGGACCACCTTGAAGACCAGGGAAGACAGCTTGATTTATCTTGTCTTCAAAATCATACAAAACCTTTCAAAAAAAAAAAAACAACAAAATGAATGAGAGTGTAGATAAAATCTGTAAAACATTTTTTGTTTTGTTTTGTTCTACCTCTTTCCCTTGTTTGTTAATTTCCTTAACACCCTTTCTGTAGAAAATCATGGCTCCACGAGGTCCACGAAGTGACTTGTGAGTTGTAGTTGTCACAACATCTGCGTAGTCGAACGGTGAAGGGATTACACCAGCAGCAACCAAACCACTGATGTGTGCCATATCTGCTAGCATCACAGCTTTTTGCTTGTTACACACCTGCCAAAAGAGTTTTGGATCATAACTCACTCTTTATTTACAATAGTCTGTTATGAGATTATTTGAATACGAGATTGAATATACCTTTCGGATGCGGGCATAGTCATACAATCGAGCATAAGCACTCGCACCAGCAACAATCAGTTTTGGCCTGAAAAGAGTAGCACTTTTCTCCATCTACATAGCAAGATTAAAGACACATGTAGTAGTATTGTAAGATTAAGCATATACTACCATGATGCTTTGATTGAATAATAGAGAACCTGATCATAGTCGATGTATCCAGTGCTCTCATCCAAACGATATGGCATTGTCTCAAAGAAGATAGACACAGCAGATATCTTCTTGGTGTCAGTCTGATGATAATTAAGAGAAAACAAACTGTTATATACTCATAAAAAGATAATGGACGTTTAGGTTTAAGTTTATGGTTAAGACACAATTAAAGGTGCAAGAAAATTAACAAAGTGAAGTTGATGGTAACCTGATAACCATGAGAAAGATGACCACCATGAGGAAGATCAAGTGCCATAATTCTCTCATGAGGCTTTAGCAATGCAGTGTAGACATGGAAGTTGGCAGGAGATCCAGACAAGGGTTGCACATTCACTGTATAACCACAGGACTCAAAATATAAGTATCATCTAAGGATCATAACAAGTCAGGATACATGGAATGAGTAGTTTACCTCCCCACTTTTCAGGATCTAATCTGAAAGCCTCAAGAGCGCGCTTTTGGCATAAAGTCTCTGCCATGTCTATGTACCTTCAAAGAAAAAGGTTACCATTCTTGTCACTGAGATTAATCTAGCAATCATGTCTCAGATAGTGAAAAGTGAACATACTCATTTCCTCCATAGTATCTAGCACCAGGGTACCCTTCACTGTACTTGTTAGTCATGACAGACCCAACAGCTTGCATCACCGAGACAGATGTGAAATTCTCAGATGGAATGAGTTCAAGTCCCTTTGATAACATAATCATTACAAAATATCAGCAACAACTTACAATCTTCACTAAAAAGTAACAAGACTTAAACTAATTAACCTTCCATTGTCTAGCTTTCTCATGCTCAATGATGTCAGCAATCTCAGGATCAACCTCCTCCAAAGATGCGTTAAGCTGTTTTGGCCACTGTAACGAGCCATATCACACACACATAGGTTTCATTATATTTTCAGAACAAAAGTCATTGCTTCAGCCGCAAGGAAACTATATACAACAAGATATTATTACAGAGGGGTCAAAGACTCAAAGGAGAAATGAAAGTTAAGTTAAGTAAAGCGTACAGTGACACGAGATCTCTCCTTCTCATCAACAGCTTCACTGGGCAGAGATGACTGTACAAAACAAGAACCAAGAATCAGAAACTCAAATCTTGAAAACTTGGACCCGATGATGAAATCTGATAGAAAGGAGGGATGTTGAGGACGTTACCATGTAGCATGTAGTTGATCTTATAAGAGGACGAATGGGTTTGTCAACTGAAGAAGAAAGTCTTCGAAGAGCCATGGCCATCGCCATTTTCGCTGAACCTCTCTCTGCCTAGCTCCTTCTCTCTTTGGAAACCCTAGAGATAGATTTGAATCATGAACGAGAGAAAAAAACAAGACTAGTGGGTTTATCCTGTGGAGAGATAACGAGAGAATTGTGGCCTCTGCTTTTGGCTCAGCTTTCAGTGGTTGCAGAAAACTTTCGAATTTTTTCCCTCTTTTCTTTTTATATTTTCTTCTAAAAAGGAAAATTCATTTTTATTTTATTTTTTGTGGTAACAGATTTAATCAGTTAAAGTGAATACTTTTTTATAGATTAAAATTTTATTCTTTTTCCCATAAAGATTTGATTGATAATAATCATGTAATCCTCCTACGGCTGATGGGCCATCTATGCCCGCTCATTCGGCCCGTAGGCTCTATCCCGTGAATGGACAGTGTGTTAATTTTTCGGAAGCTTATTAGTCTTGTTTACTGAACATGCAATCACCATATGACATTTTTTCATGTTTTGGCCTCACTCATACGATATCGTAAATCACTTCGATAGATCACTCATCTTTCTATTATTTCAATTTAATCACGCTTAAATCTAGAGTTCTAAACGGATATGTGCCCGAAAAGATAAACACATTTTGGTAACATATATAGCTAAATCAATTTTAATGAGTCCTTCCAAATATATCAAAAATTGGGATGTTACAAATCAAGCCATTACATGATAGAATACAGACCACTTCCTAGAGTCTAAAGCTATCGGATGACTTACATGTCCCCCGGAAACCATAAACAAAGCTTACAAAGTAGTATCTTACCAAGTCAGATCAGACCCAACAAACAACTCTGAAATAGGTAAAGAACAAATGGGGCAGGAGGAAAAGAAGGAGAGCAACAACCATTGTCGAACATCTTAAGTGCATTGTTACTGAAAATTAAAATCTTAAGTGTTGAGATATATATATTTTCTTAAGTGTAGAACATTTATAGAGAATTCCGATAAAATCAAGTGGATGTTCTTTTTTCTTCAGTTAATTAGCGAATGTGTGGTTATAAAAGGACCGGACCATATGTCAGTATATACTCAGGATGAGTATAATAAACACAATTTTAATTGTATTTCTTCTGTATTATATATGCTTCAGTTATACAATTGAAACGGACAAGAGAAAGGAAAAGTATGATTTGATGAAAATTTAGAAGAGACATGCTGCTTATTATGGCTTGGCTTCTTGAAGTTTCTTGTTTGTTTCCAATTCAAGATCTGTATTCAAACACCTTTGGTTTATTCTTTTAACACCATGGTATCTCCACACATCAATCTGTGAAATTTAAACGAGTTACATTAATATATGAGACTGTCTAAAGTATTTTTACTTCATGAGATCAACATAGAAAGTCTACCACATGGTGTTATTGGCTTGCTCTTGGTGGGGTCTCATAATCGGAATGATCCGGTTGGCTTAGTTGCAGCCTGATCTGAGTGTTAGATTCATCATCCGCGACAGCTAGTTCACGTTGTATAAACCCGTTTGTGCTTGATGTATAAGCCTGCAAGAACCATAGAAAGTGGAAGCCATCACTTCGAAGCTCTAGCTAGTTTACGATCCAAGCAAATGAAGTTTGTGTATATGTTTTTACCTTCTTGTAGAGCTCCACATTTTCTTGATGAATCCGTTGTACTTTTCGAGATAACTCGAGGTTCTCCTGATGAATGAGGTTCCTCTGCACCACCATCAGAAAAATCACAAAGTGAAAATTGTAACATATTATTTTTGGAGAGTTTAGATTGATATGCGTGAGAAATATATTGTGTGTAATTGCATATCTCATAGTGACCTTTTGGCTTAGTTCTTGGATCTCATGATTCATCATTTGTTCCTGTGGAATCCGGATCAGCAATCAAATCTTTGAGCTTTAAAGTCATTATTTGAGAAACACGTACACTTCTAAAGTACAAAACACAAGGTAGAGAGTATACGTAGTATATACCTTTTTCATACGAATACCACGCAAACTTATCTCAAGTTGATTCTCAAGATTGTTTAGCTCGTTGACGCTCAAACCATTTAGTTGTTCCCCCATAATTTGTCTGCTTCGTAGAAAACATGTATCTCAATGTATAAGTTTATTCTTTTCTTAATATGATATATGTTAGAAAGTGATGGTAGTTCAAGGCAACACCTATGATTCTCTTGCAAAGCATGCAATTCTTGCCTTAGAACCGCAGCTTCTCTCTGCCAAAACTATAACACAATACAAATAAGTCATCACACCTTTCCATGAAGTTAGATATTGTTGAAAATGAAGAGATTTGTATTTAAATACAAACTAAGCTTAACCAGCTATCTCTTCCTTGCAAAAAACAAAAAAAAACAAAAAACAAGAGGAAAAACAAAAACGTAGTGGCATAAGCTCAGGGAATCGTTTCATGTGATGTCTTGATAGTAGGGCGTCGCAAACAGAGCGAACATAACTCATCAAACTTTGGAGTTAGTAAATCAATTTTTTCATTTCAATACACGATTCTAAAAACTGAATCAGTTTAATCACATATTCACATGTTTGTCTAGATATGTACCTTGACTTCTGATGCGGGGTTCAGTAGTTGTTGTTGTTCGATCTTGCTCTTGTTGTATCTATCAATAACTGACTTCATGCTGCTCAAAAAATTTGTTATTGGTAACTTGATCGTGGTGTATATTTCACTCATATCATTTCAAGTTATCACAGTAAAGAATATATAAGAAAGTGTCCATGAAGTTGATTGAGAAATCTTACAACTCATAACTTTGAATTTTTTGTTTAGTATCCTTCGTATGTGCTATACAGACAATAGAGTTCTTAGGTTTTGTAATAGGCTATAATCTATATAGATAACACACACACACAATTATGTAAACTAAATAAACTAAATAGTCATTTTCTTTTTCAATAAACAACAAAAATTGCTTCGGTGTTTTTCTCTCTCTCGGGTCTGAATAAGCAAGTACTTTGAAACAATTATAATGAGGGGGAAAAGAAGAATTTAACACCAAGGCTGGATCATAAATAGAATGCATTACTATGGCACACTTTTTATAGCTCCCACAAACAATAGCATGTGTCAGAGTTTTATCATGTTGTCACTTGTCAGTTAGCTTAAATTATTGTAAACTCAACTATGCTAAGTTTCACATATACGATGGTTCATGGTTCGTTAATTCTATGATACCTGAGAAAATGATATCGACACTTCTACACATATACTCATTCGTTTCTGAAAAAGTTTCATTTTAACTTTTTTTTGTTACACAAAAAAGTTATTTTAGAAGTCTAACTCAACTTTCAGATAATATTAATTACAAATTCATTGATTTTATAAATAATTTTATTTATCTTAAATATTATTGGTTAAATACGTGTAATTAATACAAAAATTAAATGCATTACAATCATTTTTTAATTTGTGTGAAAAATGTTAAAATGATTTTTTTTTGCAAATAAAGTATATAATAAGGTTTTATGTGCTAAATAATCAAGGATATTATCAAAGTTCCATTTCGCTTTTGGGACTCTTTTTAATTGCTTGAACTGATAAATATGCAATCGTGTTAAATATGAGTTTATCAACAAAAAAATATTTTTTTTACAAAGATTAGCTGGTAATATATATATAATCTATACTCTTACGATGGAACATATATCAATGAATATAGAACTCTCTTAAAAACTAATTTTCGTTTTTTTTGGTTATTTCACAAATAACCCCATTAATATAACTTGTTTCCAAATTTATTTTGCTAGCCACAGTATAAAAACTAATTCAGATGAAAGATGAAGGTCACTATCCTGCATATATAGTGTCAGATATACAAATATCTGACCTTTCTTTCATAATAAATAGTCTATGAACAAAAATATATAGAAGGTGTTTATATTTCTACTACAAATAAATTATTTGTTATATTAGATTAGAGTAAAGCATCTCCTAGTTTATTGGTTTTGAGCAATTAAGATCCTCTCCATACCAATCATTCAATCTAGTGGCCTCCTCACAATTCTCTCTAAAACTGATGTTTGAGAATTCACTTGTTGTTTCATCTACTTTCCAAACCTTTCTAAAATTCGGATTTCGGAAGAGGCAAAAATGAGCATTTGCTATAACTAAACCCATGTTAAGAAAGTCCTTAAGCCAAGATAAAAATCGAATTAACCTTTTCATATTCGAAGATATCATTCTTCTTTAAATTAACTTCTTCTCATTTCCAATCTTTCTTTGTTAACCAAAATAAAAATGTGTCGGCTTATATACACATCTTATTGTACATATAGTAAAATGTAACATGTTCTAGCCGCAATATGCAAACAAAAAATCAACTACTAATGAGTCGATCATACAACTAAATCTCAATGAATATAGCGCACACTTACAGACTCACTCCCATAGATATATCCACACAAACAAGAAGATTATAAGATTTCAGATTGAATAACTGTAAAAGTGGAACCTGGAGCTGGCAAAGTCATAGAGCTTTCCGGTGCTGGAGAAGATGATGAGACCGACCTCGGCGTCACAGAGAATGGCTAGCTCTTTGGCTTTCTTGATAAGACCCTTTCTTCGTTTGGAGAAAGTGACTTGTCTACTGGTAGAATCATCGATCCTTTGGATCACAATCTTCCCTCTTCCCATCAATTTTATCCTCTAATTGATTCTCCCCTACGTTCCTCTCTTTCTAGGGTTTTTTTTGTAGATCTTACAAAAACAAAAGGGAAACGAAGAAGAAGAGAAACAAATAAGGAGAAAGAGAAAGAAAGGAAGGTTGAGCCAAGAGTCAACAATCTATTCGAGGAATAAACTAAAGATATATATGCATGTGCACACACATATATACACACAAACTTACATCTTAAATTGAGACATTTTTGATAGATTTGATATATAGTAAGTTCTAGTCCAAAATAGTATTAGCGTTTACTTTTAATAAATAGGGAGAAAAAATAAAAGCAACCAACGAAATAGAAAGAAGTTTGTATAATGTTTCTAGGTTAAGAGAATATATAAATATAGCTTAAATATACGTATATTAATATAAATACATATATATATTACTTAATCACTGCTTAATTCTTTTCTAGTTTATAATCGGAGATAGTGGAAACTTAATGGAATTGTTTGGATAAAAAATGAAATTATATTAACCGATTTAGACCCAACAAAATTATATTAACCGATTGTGATTTAGGTAAATTTCCATCATCAATAATATTTTCTTTTTGACATGTCCGTACATATTTATAATTATTTTTAGTATTCTATTCTATCAGATGTCATGTGAAAATAGTGAATGGGCATCACAGGACTCTGCCTCTCTGACAAAATTTTCTTTTCTTAATTTAATTACTTTATAAGTGAAAAAAAACTTTAGGGGCCTTAATTATTATGGTCATATGAAACAACTATATATATAAATGGATTTGTACGAAAGATATTTGCCCAAAAAAGTAAAAGAATGGATTGATCAACAAAATACATAATAGTACAAATAGTCCATATGGCTTTCTGCAAAATACAAATGAATATATTATTTTTATGTTAATGAAATATATAATAGAATTTATCAAGTACAAGTGTCAGACAGGAACTTGGAGTTGCGGTGATTCACTATATTATTTGTTTTGTCGTAAGTTTCCAAATATGGCAAAATATTAAATATTTGATATCACATAGTTAACATTTGTTAGTTTCTACGCCTTAATGCTTACCAATTTGTAAATTGTAATTAATGCAAGTCCAACCCCGTCCATAAAGAATATATATATATGACTTGCTTCTTTTTTTTTTATCAAAGTAATCCTTTTTTTTTGAACGACTATCAAAGTAATCCACATTCTGTATAAGTTATCTCCAATAGTTTGCTTTTGTGTATAGAATAATGTTGGTATATGGACAAGATGAGGAAAAACCACAACTTCATGTCTCAAGTAAAATTTTTGAGTTTTAGAAGGCAAGATTCAAATTATAATATATGCATAATGTCTATATTTATATAGTCATAATGCAATATGAATCAAGCTCTCCACATCAATTTGAATTGATAATGCAATATGAATCTGTGACAGGCACACGTGGGAGAGCAGGAACCGCTCATGCGAACAACAATTGATGGATGCCTTCGCACGCTCCACCGCTGAATCCGTACACCTGATCCTTTTAAAAGTATTTTTGTGTTTTATTTACAAGTAATTTCACTTTCCGGTTTATGAGACATCACTTTGACTCTTCCATGCATGATATTTCAAAATCACAATAATATGTAAAACAAAATCTTTAGAAAATGAAATCGGATTCGAACTTCTGATAATTCCGAATCAAAACCAAATCACAAATTAATTGGATTGATTTAAATAAAAACATTTTACACCGAACTAAACCAAATCTAAACCCTAATCAAATTCAAATTTACACATCCAGGTAAGGCCTAAATAGACAACATGGTAATAAAGATCCATAAGGACCACGTGGGCTCGACTGTTTCGAACCAATCACATCTCGAATCTCAAACTCAACTTCAGATTTTGCTATTTTTTTTATTAGCAACGAATCTTAAAATCCTTCAAGTGTCGAACCCCAATTATCGTCGTCGTAAGTTAAAAAAAAGTTTAGTATAACTTCTTTAAACTAATATATACTAAAAATTTCTACAAATAATATAATTTTATAATTTCAAATTAAGTTTTTGGTTAAATTAGTATATCGATAAATTAATATCTCTATAAATTAATAAAAAAATTATAATTTTCGTATAGTCTTAACATTATTAATTTATAAAAGTTTCACTGGACGCCCGGTGTCAATCGTCAGCGTATCATTTCGATTTTACCAATAGTAAACGTTATTATCTTTAGTTCGACGAGTTTTAACTCTTTAAGTTTCAAGCTCAGCTTCCCAGATACTTGAAGTCCCAAAAAGAAATTATAACAGATATCATTCTTTGTTTATTTTGGTTCGTCCCTTATATCCAGGGCCGTCCCTTCCTTAAGGCAAATGAAGCATAGGCTTTAGGCCACAAATTACAAAGTGAACTCTAAAGGCCACATTTTAAATGCTTCGTTCCTATAACATAGTGTGATGATGTTTGGATCTCTTATATTTTAAAGAAAATCACTTGCTTCTGTAGTTTCCAAACTGATTTTGCATTTTTTATAATCGCGAGTCCAAACACATTTCTGATTTTTTTTTTGTAACAACACATTTCTGATTTACATATATGTTTTTTGTTTAAAAATCATGACTTAAGATATTTTATATAGCAAAAAGATTTTTTTGGCTTTAGGCCACCAAAATTACCGGGACGGCACTGCTTATATCTATACTATGCGAGTTTCTTGCTTTACTGTAAGAAACTAAGAACCATTCTTAAAAGCAAATGTTAAGGTATGTGTTTTTTTTGTGTCCTAACTATAAGGTATGTTTAAACGAAATATATCTAAAACATTTATAGAGCTATAATCCAGAAATTAGTTGCCAATCAGTATGCAATAATAGGTTCTACATATGACCCAAATTTTGACCAAAATAAATTGCTTACTAAAGTTTTTTAGTGTTTAATAGCACACCCATACTGACTAACAGTTGTCCACAGCAGATCCATGTTCATTAAACATGCACTATATATATGCTATAAACACCTATTGGTTTATAGAAAATAATTTTTTTTTCAGGTGATTCTTGTAACTTTACCGTTTATATCAACTACGCACGTGCGATGATACTCAGACTGAAAGTGTGAATGATAATATATTTTGAAGTTTCTAAAACTTTATATTTGAAATTTAAAAGTATTATTCTCCAAAAGAAAAACTTCAAACTTAGCTTCCAAACTATTTGTATTTTATACTATGATCCTTATATTTATCATAATTAATTTAAATTCATAAAATTTTTATAATAAGTAGCAATATATAAAAATATTACAATAATAATAATTATTTAAATGTTAGATTAAAATATAAAATTTTAAATAGAAATAATACTTAATATTAAACTTCAACCAAAATACCATATTATTCCATGAAATTATTTATATATACAAATAGTTAAAATTTGGTGATATTAATACTTGTAAATACATAAGATCTGTACAAAAAATTAAAAGAGAAAATAAAATATTGCTAAAAACTTAACTTGGTGATATTAATATTCATGAAGACATTTGATCTGAATAAGAAATAATCGTACAAAAACAACCATCTTCGATTACACAAAAAAAATTTGGACAATATTTTGAATGTTCCGGATCAAATTTATATGACTATCTGTGTTGTCGTAATATGGCTTCATGTAATTTTTTAAAATATTTTTTTGTTAAGTTTCTTTTGTATATTGTTGTTGTCTAAATCTAATTTTAAAATATTTTAAATTTTATTTTAAAGTTTATTTAATTTTATGTGGAAATTATAAATTTATAAAAAATTGAAATATTTATGAGATATAATTTTTATAAAGATTAAAACGATAAACGAGAAAATATCTAAAAATAATAAATGTGATGTGTAATTATAGATATCAAAATGCAAACGAAAATATGAAACTTCAATTTGAAATTTTTAGTAGTGAAATTTTATATATAGAGTTTTACTTCTCAAAACTTCAAATTTGAAGTTTTGAAGTTTTTTTTAGAAAGCAAAAATTTCATATTTAAAATTTAGAGTGTCTTTTGGAAATGTTCTTAGGCTACTGATCAGACCAAGAAAAAGGAGATAAGTTATTGTCCATTTTGATATTTTAAAGATATCCCACATGATTTTTCCGTCCATAAGAGCATCTTCATCAATGAACCTTGAGAGGAGGATCATAATTTTAATTTATTATTATTATTATTATTTTTTCGTTTGATTTGAAAAAATAATAATAATAAACGGACCAATCGCGGACCGCCACGTGGCATGGGATCAGCGTTACAGTGATGAACCGAGTTTATTCCAGCGAACCTGCAAGGATGAGTTCATAAAAATGGAAATATTATAATATTTTTTTTGGGAATGGTGTAAACCTGGGCATTGAACCATCGATGCAGATGCTCTGACTACTCTGGAGAGTAATTGCATAGGCCAAGCTGAAAAGAAATGGCCTCGGAACTTGAACTCTGAGTTATACTTTCAAATATCATGTTACAAGTGGTTCGTTATAACCAATGGTACAAAAGTTTAATCTAACCTATACTAAAAGGGGAATATGGTCAAAGGAGAGCCTGTCCACGTTGGATTAAATAATCAACCAGTAAAAAATTGACATGTCAGCTTCATTTTTAAGTAATCCTCTGTTTTTGTCCACGTCTTTATTTCTACAAACCCAAACTCCTACCTAATTTTTGACAAAATATCGCCTCCAGACCGATTCGACTTCTTCTTCCTTCTCATTGAAAAATCAATCATAAATCACTATGTTATCTTCTCCACCGATTCACCTGCGTAGAGTCTCATTTCCACCCCTATCACTCATAAAGACCCAACCGTTATTGCATTAACACAAAGCTAATCAACTCTTCCAACTCTCACACCTAAAAACGTTATATATATAGCTCTTTTACGGTGCTCTCATTCACCAAGAAGCTACCTTCATCAGTTTGCAACTCTTGACTAATGCTTCTTCATTAGGCCAAGATCTCATACATTTATCCTTTTGCTCCCTTCTTTGCTCGACAATCTTTCGCAAGGTAATTTTGTTTGATTTTCTTCTATGATTTTATCTCTAATTCCTCTCGATGTTGTGTTCCCCGATCCCTTTGTGATTTTTTTATACATGTTGATAGTTTGTTTATGAGCCGAATAATATTTGTTTTCATTTTCAGTGTCTTTCTAGATCTCTCTTCTATGTATGTGATTTTTAATCGGTACCTGGCTACCTACTCAAATTCCTCTCCATACTTCATTTTGATCTCTCCAGGTGGATTATCTATGTGACCAAGGAGCCACCGAAGTGAGCAGGATGTAGCAAAGCGGCTGCAACTGATCCAAACAAACCAAAAAGGCCAGCCGGGGCCTTCTTCTTTTTCATGTAATAATCGCCTGCAAATTCTTCTTTTATTTTGTGTTCAGTAGTTTCCATGGGTTAAATTTTTTTATTTAAAAAAGTTCTTCCTCTGGCTACTGCGAAATCTAATACAGGTTAGATGGTTCGAATCCTTTCTGTTATTTTGATGTCAAAAGTATTTGACAATGGTTATATGAACTTATAAATCTGTTGCCATTATTCCTCTTTTTAATTTGATTGTAATGTATTTTTTGTTGGTTTTCTATTATTTGTATGGACATACAAGTTGCAAAAGCTGCTGGAGATAAGTGGAAATTCTTGACAAATGGGGTATGTTCTCTCAACAATTACCCATAGTTGTGTTATTAGCTTATCATCTCAGTTGTCATAACAAAGTATAATACTTGTGTTTTACAATAAGTGAGGAGAAATAACTTCATGTTGCCAAGGCTGAAAATCACAAGTTTGACTACGAGAAGAACATTGAGACCGTACAACAAGAAATTGGTAAACGAAGTGTCAATCAAGTGTCAGTTTATAGATTGGTTGTTATGTTGGTCGTTGACCAATCATTGATTACTTTTCACTCATAGAAGAAATATCCAAAGGAAGATGAGGGATCTGAAAAATCAGTGCCAGAGGTTAGGATGAAAGAGAAAGGTTAGTGGTTTTGAGCTATTACACATCATTGCATAAGAAAGAGCTTTGATTTACTTTTGTACCATTTGTATAGATGTCTGCAAAGATATCTCTATATGTTAATCTTAACTTAAATGTTTGTGGGGCTAATTAAAAGAAGACTGAACAGGGTGCAAGAGCATAAAAACTACACGCTACACAAACCTCTTGAAGCTAAGGACATTGCAGCTAAGAAAGCTCAGAGAAATTCTGAGTATTTAAGGGAGAAAGAGAAGAAAACGGTATCAGCGAAAGGCTACAATTGTTTAAGAAATATGTGAAGCAATGAAATTGAGCAAGGAATCGTCTGATGATGGTGGCAGAAGCTGCTCATTACGCCGAAGTGGCTACTCATAAAACAGATGTGGTTGGGTAGATAGTGCAAGGGACAAACTCGATTGCAGGGACGGTGGAAGGTGCAGTGGGATATGCAGGGCATAAGGTGGCTATAAGAATGTGGAGTTGATTAAAAATAAATCAGCAGCGGCTGCTAATATGGTGGTTGGATACACAGTGAGCCAGAAAGAGAAAGCTCAACACAAATGCCAAGAAATGCACCAGGTACTACTCCGCTTACGTCAAAGATCTTGATTTAGCTCATTCAAGTATCATAATGTTGTTACGTGGTTCTCAAGAAACTGTTTTTAGATTTGTTGAGTGGGGGTGAGGAAGAGAAGCTACCAGGGTTTGTCACAGAATCAAGAAGATGCTATGGACCGATGTAAGAGAAATTAGAAGTAAGGAAATTGTATTCGGATATGGACCAAAAGGGTTCGGGTATGAAGAAAGATGTTTAAATATGGAACAAATGGAATGTTTTTTCAATTGTTTTTGCTTATAAGGGTCCTTTATCTAAATAGCATGAGACTATGCTTCAGAATAATTCCCTTCTAAATAAAAACCGCTATTTTTCTATTAAATGGGTTGAAGTATGTAACTGGTTAAGGTTTATCAATCTAATCAATCTCTTCATATTTTCCTTTGAATTACTAATATTTATCTACTCTTTGGAGACTAAGTCAGTGGACTTTATACTTTGAAGTGGATCGTACAACACTATCATACCAAGAACATTAGCTACCTTCAATTTAAAAATACCAAAATTTCAAACATGTGATTGCAGACAAATATCTTGGATGGAAGTCATCCTCATAATCAAATCACTTCAATCGAGTTGCATGTTAATTTGTATCATATTGTATAATAGCAGACACATATATATGTGCAAATACTACATATAAATACACATAAATTTGTATTTTGATCGGCAAGAGACGTCGGAGACCATATATGTTTTCACACAATAATCAACAGGAAGAACCATATTAATCTTGGATGATGCAATTAAATAAGAAAAATGCTTAAAATTACTAAATATAACTACAAATAGTAATAAATAATTAAATTAAAAATTAATCAAAAATGATATGTGATATCAATATACAAAGAAGAGAAAGAAAAAAAAACCCAAAAAACTAAAGATTATATTACAAAACAAAATGTAAAACACATAAAGTTATACGTAAGTCTTATATTAATTCAGTATAACTACATGAATAATTTCATATGCACAATAAATCTATTATTTAGTTCAAAAAAAGTAAAATAAATCTATTACTCTTAATAAAACTCTGATTATATAGGAATCAAGAAGACAACATAGAAGACCAAGACAACATAGAAAACCAGCGTCGTTAACAAACAAAAAAAAAATCATCTTCTTTACTGTTGTAAATATTCTTCTATGTATTAGCTTGATCAATGAAGAATTATTTAAATAAATAAGAATCAAATGAAAGCAAAAGTTTTTAGGGAAAATTGTTTTTAGAGCAAACAAATGATAACTATGTCCTTTTAGACTAATATTTATTTTGTGTCATTTTTGTCCATAACACCCTTTAATATTTTTGAAAATAAATTCAATAAGTAGTTTTACAAACCAAAAAAAAATTGGAAAAATAGTAACTTTTGATAAAATACCAATATGAACTTAGTGGTATTTTTTCAGTTCTAAAAATGTTTAAATCATAAATTTTAGATTATGTTCTAAATAAAGTAGAAATTGCATTCTACAAAGTAGAAAACAAAATCCACTTTTTTCATTGAATCTACAATGTTTAGAATACATGATCTACGTAAATAAGAGTATTCTAAAAATATTTAAAATACACATTCCATGCTTAACCTACCGATCTAAATCTTTAGAAATCAAAATCTACACATTAATATAAATCTACAACACGTAGAAACCGACTTCTACAGATTTACTGTAAATCTAAAACATGTAGAAATCAAAATCTACATATTACTATAATTCTAAAAACCTGTAGAAATCGATTTCTACAGATTAGCTGTATTCTACGGATAAGATATCAGTTTCTAAAAATATGGAAACAAAATATTTGGGAATATTCACTTTGATATTTTTTTAAAAATCGATTTTTTTTTTTATAAAAAAAAAAAAAAAAAACAAAAAAAATAAAAAAAATAACAACTTTAAGGGCATTATTGCCATTTTGAAAATAATTAGTCTAACGGAACATAAAGTATATAAGATTAGTCTGAAGGGACATATTTATCATTTTTTTGCTCTAAAAAAATAATTTTCCCAAGTTTTTATAATAAAGATTCCGCGCGAAGCGCGGAAAAAAGATCTAGTAATAATAAAAGAAAAAGTTTAATAATAAGACTAGGTCTCGGAGTTATTATCCACTTCAATTCTAAATCCACTCCGAATCCGTTCCGAAAATAAGATGTCTAGGATGTTTGAATCTGAATCCGAATAAAAATTTTTTGGATCCGTCTAAACCAAATATGGATGCAGATATCTTAATTTTTAGGTCTAGATGTTCGGATCCGTATTTTTAAAAACATTAAAATTATAAATACATTAATATTAATATTTATATATTACTATTTATACATAAATTAATTTTATAATATTATATTTAAAATTTTAATGTTTTATTTTAAAAAAATTTAATATACTTTTTAACAATTTTTTTAAAAAATATTATTTTACGGATTCGATTCCGAATATCTGCGGGTAATAGAATATAGAGACGAATATTTAAAATACGTATATCCGAAAACCATGAATCCAGATCCGGATATTAAATCTACGGATCCGGATCTGGGTATCCTAAATTTCCCGGATATCTGGATCTGTCCCAGGCCTAAATAAGATAAACATATAATTAAATATCATGTTATTGGGTGTGGGTCTGCACCTTGTAATAATTTTATTTCAATATTAACTTTTTATATTTATTCTTAGTTATTTAATTAAATATAAATATAAATATTACTCCCTCTGTTTCTGAAAATAGGATGTTTAGGTAGAAACACACATATTAAGAAAACTACTTTTTGTCTAGAAAATATCATTAAAACTATAAATTAATTGTACTCAACCAATTACAAAATAGACTATTAAAATATGATTGGATACACATTTTTTAATAAAGTAAAAGTTACCTTGGAAAATGAAAACATCTTATATATTGAAACATCAAAAGTCTATAAAACATCCTACTTTTAGGAACAGAGGGAGTACATTTTTGTGAGTTTTCGGTTTTGTTAACCAAATCACAATTACTTATTGTGTAAACTTTTTTCTTATTGTTTATACATGATTTTTTATATCTAAAATTGAAATTATTTGTTTGAATGAATCTAAATATAACAGTTTTTTCAATTTTAAAGGAAAAATTGCCACAAATAGCATATTCATAGTATCACTTTTCATGTTTACACTAACTATTTTTATCCTCACTTTTAATGAAGGGTAAAAGACAACTATACTCTTAGGGTTAACTAATCTAGACTTGGGGTTTAGAGTTGAGGGGTGGGGTAGAGTTTTTGGAATGTGAAATTTAGGATTCTAATAAATATATAAATAAATACTTAAAAAATATTTGAAAAAATTTAAAAAATAATTTCAAACACAATTTTCGTTTTTCAAAAAGAAATTTGAAAAAAAAAATTCAAAAAAAAATTTTCAAAAAAGAAAATTTCGAATTGTTTTTTTTTTTTTTTTTTTTTTTAAATAATGATTTATTATATATATGAATAACAAGGGCATAAGAGTTTTTTGCCACTTAATGAAGAAGATATTTTTGAAAATGTCTCCTTAGTGGTGGTAAAAATGAAAAGTGGTACCATGAGAATGGTAAACATGTAATTTTTCCATTTTAAAGAGGAGTAATATATGTCTAAATTTTAACATTTTGGCTCGATAGTGCATACACCGGTAATATTAGAGATGTAGAATAGAACTATGTTTTGCATACCTAGATTATAGTGTGCATGTTATTCGTGTCATTAAATATTAAAAAGTCAAATTAGCATCATGACATAAAAATAAATGATATAAAATTAAATTAAATGCCAAATAAAATATACGATGTGTCACAAATAGTTAATTCTAACTGAGTTGAATTTTTTTTTGAAATGAGATCTTTTAAAGGTCCAATATTCACAAATTCACCAGCAATCTAAAACACACCAGTAATCTCTGAAACAAAAAACATTAGAATAAAATATCATACGTTAAAACAAAGGAACAAGAGAAACATGCTTTATTTTCAAAAAAAAAAACATTTTTCAAAAGAACATTGTTTGAAAGTGTTCATATTATTGAAGATGATGTTTTGTAGGTATTGCCAATCAAATATATGATGAGAATATATTTATATCCTCGAGTCAGAAAATTATTATACTATAATATAATATTAAGATGGATACTGAGATAAAGTGGATATCATAGTTCTTTGTTCAGCACTTATATACTATTATATTTATAATATGACAAAAACTACGATAAATATCACTTAGATATACTATTATTAAATTATAAACTATAATAAAAGATTAATTATGTTTCATATCCAATCCAGTAACAAATATGATTTTAAAATATCCAGTAACAAATATGATTTTAAAACAGAATAATAAGAAATGATCGTCAAATTTACAAAATTGAGAAAAATAATTATATGTCTAGTTACAAAGTTTGAAATAGTTTATTATAAATCAATAATTTATTTCAAATTTAATAAAAATATGACAACTAAGTAAATTAAACTAAAATTATAGAAAGGATGACAAACAATAATAGAAGTTTTATTATGTTTCATATCCAGTCCAGTAAAAAATATGATTTAAAATATCTAATAACAACAGAATAATAAGAATTGTTCATAACTTGTCAAAGTTACAAAATCAAGAAAAATAATTATATGTCTAATTAAAAAATTGAAATAATTATAGTATTTAAATTCAAATTAATGATTCAGCTCGATAATTTAGCTAAAACCTAATAAATTGATAAATAAACAAAGTAAACTAAAATATAGAAAAGATGACAAATCAGCAAATTCACTTCTCAAATAATAGCATAGCATAGACAGATAGATAGATAGATAGATAGATATATATTTTCTTTTACGACTTGGCTTTCTATTCAGAACAGACTCTCCACCTTGGACCGCACCTCTCGTTGGGATCAGAGTGTCAACACTGCCTGCATATTATGCAGAAATGGACAGAAAACTTGAAACCGCCTGTTTTTTAGTGTTCCTTTCCTCCTCTATTTGGAAGCAACTCACCGAAGGGATTCTGAGAAGCGCTTTCCTGATGATTGGGATGGCTTAGTCAGACTATTAACAACATCGACTATGGGGAAGCAACAACTCTTCTGTCTCAGATATGCGTTCCAAGCTGTCCTTTACGCGGTGTGGAGAGAGTGTAGTAACCGCAGGCATGGTGAGCAAGCTCTACCCCTGCAAATTCTGATCAAACTTACTGATAAAGCTATCAGAAACAAGCTGGCCATTATGCAGTCTAAAGGAATAAAGGGTTTCGAGGTATTTTGTAGTATTGGTTTGCCACGAGATTGTAACTAATTTTTGAAAACTAGTGAGGAGTAGGAATTTTAGGGTAGCTTGAGGTAGAAGTAGGCCCTATTCTTATCAAAACAGGACACACTTGTTGTACAAACGTTTTTTGATGAATAAAATTTAGCATTTCATTAAAAAAAAATGGACGGTGGTTTTTAGTGGTGGAAGAGACGAGAGAAGAGTAATAAAGAAATTAAGCACGGTGGTGGATGGAGTATAAGTTACGGTGGTTTATGGTTTTCAAAAAAAATAGAAGGACAATAAAGATTTAACATGGTGGAGAGTGAAGATAATGACACGACGGATGGTTCGTGACAAGAAAAGAAATAGGAGGAAAATGATATTCTTAATTAAGAAGAAAACAGGGTATTTTGAAGAACTTAAACCTTTGTAGTTTGTAAAAAGAATATCTGGATGGGAGCGAACTATTTTTGTTAGAATTATTAAATTTATGGAATCTCAAATTAAAATCAATTAGTAATTAGTAGATTGGTACAAAGACATATATTATTTATTTGTTGTGAAAGTTTATATTTTAATACATCTATACTATTAAAAGGGAATCAGTCTTTAAAAATCTACTTATAAAAAGTTGTTGGACCATTTTATTAGAATGCTATATTTTATATCACATTAATTAATCAACTCCACATAATATGTTTATTATTTGTGCCAAACTAAAAGATTATGTGACCAGATTTTGTGATTATTAACATAAAATAATTATAGTAGCATTTATTTTCAAATACCAGAAAAATAGTGTTTAGATATAATTTTTACTGTCAGTTATGATGATCATTTATCCGACCCACATAAAAGCTGATTTACAACATTTATTAACCTATTATATGAACCAATTTTTTTATACACATAATGTAAAACTTTTATGTAAAAATAATGTATAGAAACATGACAATACTTTAAAGTTTTTTAATTATATTCAAAATTTTATGCGTATACACGAAATTTGTTTCTAAAAATCTAACATTTTATTTGAAATCTGAAACTTAACCGAAAACCGAACCTGAAACACAAAAGAATAATCTTGATACCGAAGACATATTTTGAAACAGAAAAATATATTTAATATACACAAAACATTTTAGATACTCAGGATACCGGTTCAGATCTCTGTAGAATCCAAACCTAAACCGACACTGCGGGTCTGAAATATACCCAATAGATACTTTGCCGTAGACTTGGATCTGAACCGAACATGTATATTCGGATCGGTTTTTATTCGAACTAGAAAAAATGTTTGGACCTAGAAGAGAGTTACATAACAATATAGATACAAAATTTTAAATAAATTAATTCATAAATCATATAATTTTATAAAATTCTATGCTTTGATATAATTCAATATTGCAACATAATAACATACCACAATCATTAACATTATTCAAATTTTTATTGTAAAAAACCCGCGCTTTTGAAACGCGGGTCAAAATCTAGTATTCTTTATAGATTAAAACATATAAGTCATCAATCTTTATTTAATTCTAATAGTCGTCTTTGAGATAATAAACGTGATTCACAGTAAACATTAGAAGAACGTAAAACCAAAAAAAAAAGACTGAACTCATGTAAATCAATTGGTATTGAAAGTTGAAAGTTAAGAGTATACCATAACTAAATATTGTGCGTAATGATAAATAAAGCAGTCGAGACTAACGGCAACACTAGTGAAAAATGTCATCACAACTCACCAGTATATTAAACTTGTTGTTGTTGTTGTTCTCTTGAGAAAGGGTTATTAAATTTCATGGTTCAATACTGATTTCGTGGTGATAAAGAAACAAAATAATGATTCCTTACATTGTTTTTAAAGTAATCCAAAAAATTGAGAGCATGATTTTAAATGATAGTGTGGATGATATTAAGACTATGACTGTAAAAATTCCGTTGTAAAATTTGTGTTGTATGTGAGTTGGCTGTAACTATAAGTTTATTATTGCAGATTTGTTTTGCATAGATTTTTGCTTTTTTATGTTGGTTGTAGTTGTTGAATTTTTTTGTTGTATATTTAAAAAAACATAAAACATGTGAGAATGTGATGTATATATACAGTAATTATCTTTATCAGTTAAAATATTTTATATTATTCAATGTACTATGTAAATAACATTATGTTATTTAAAATTAAATAAACGTAATTAAATTATATCTATAAAATGTTATAATTATAGTAAAACTTAATATCTAAATATTAATAAATTCTACATGCAATTATATAAATTTTTTGATATTATTGATGATTTTTTTTATTTTGCAGATTATAAAGTCTAAATAAAATATGTAGATTTTGTGTTTAATAAATCTAAACATTATTAGTAAAAAATTATTAAAATTTAAGTGTAGATGTTAATTTTCAAAAAAAATTTAATTTGCTGTATATACCCCTTGTTCTAAATATCGGCCGCGGAGACGTTTAATCGGCCGATTACACGTGATTCGGTTAGCCACCGTGGCGAAATAGGCCACTTCGGTTGCATTACGCGGTGAGCCGAGTAACGAGCGTGGACTGTGTAGATTTATAAAATTCGGCCGTGTAATGGACAAAATCGCTTGGTTAGAAATCGGTTATTCCACAGTGAATCTTCGTTTCATCCGCAGTGATAGTTAACGGACCCTGACAAAGCAATTTTTGGTGAGAGGACTGGCCTGAAACAAAAGCTTTTTTTCTTTGCACGTGATTCGGTATGTGTGTTTAACATAAGAACAAGATTCAGTCAAAATAAAATCACTAAAAAATACAGAAGAAGAAGAAGGTAACTCTGGTCATAAAGTTATTGTTGAAGCGTGCGGTGTCAGTAGCTAGGTAACACGTGACAATTGTTTCATGTAAATTTGCATATTGATCCCTATAAAATATTTATCGTTAGAATTTGACCCCATTATTTCCATTATGGAAGTGTTCCAACAACATTTTTTCTCCTATATGTGATTTGTTTTTATATTTTGTACTACTAGATTTGAAGTGTAAATAATATAATTGTATTGTTGTGAAAAAAGTTGGTATGTATTTACAAATCTATAATTTCGGTACCAAGAATATTTTGCATTATACATACAATAAGGTATTATACATATAAAAATATAAAAAATTCCTCCCCGTGTACTCTCCGATTTTTTTCCGATTTTCTAATAAATCGCTAGGCGCTAGTGTACCGCACGCGTAGCGCCTAGCGAGTTTCCGAACAAGGTATATACCTAACAATGACCAATATTAGCAAATTACCACTTGGGTATGTAAAATAAAAATCCCTGTAGCGAAGTACACACAAAATGATCATTGTCCCCCTGTCCAGCCCCAGTCACTGCCCCTGTCCCAATCTTTTTCCACTCCTCTCTCTCGTTCTTATCATCTCTTTCATCTGTTTCATTTTCTTCTCATTCTCAACTTTCATTAAAATAAAAAATATATTCTTTAAATTTGTAATCATTCCCATCATCGCTTTTCATCGTTGCATACTCCATTTCTATCACCAAATCTATATTAACTTTACTCCACAACTCGTTTTCATCATCATCAAATCACTTATGCGATGTTGGATGCGCCATATATGTCATTGAACCATGGACTCAAAGAAAACCAAACCTTCTAAATAGATTACAATTGGTTACATGATTTTACCGATTCAATATTCTGAAACTATTTTAGAGGAGATAGTAAACATAATACGATAACAATGAACATTTAACGCTAAGATGTTACATAAAATATTAGAGATAATGTTAGTAGATAACTTGTTTAATAGAAAACATACTTATCAAGTAACAAAAACAATGAAAATCAAATTTAATATGTTATTTACCTTATATACCATAATATTAGATATTATTTATTTATTTATATATAATATATTAATTGTTAACCGTTAAGAATATATCAGTTGAATAGATAATGATTAGGTTAACCTGATAATCTAATATGCATCATCTAACAAAATACATAGTAGTTAATAATAGCTATTTTTAACATCTTACCAATCAATTTAAAACTTGATAACATGTTTTGCAACAGCTAACCGAACATGTACCAGCTAATGACAATATATTATATAAAAATGTAACCGTTAATTTTGGATGTACTATGTTATATGACCAGTTAGACCGGTAACCAATTTTGTACCATCTAAGAGACTGTGTATCAGCCAACGTCAACTATTTATTTATGTTTTGCAACAGCTAAACAAACATTTATCTGCTCACAATACTTAATATATATCATATAATCAAACATTTATTAGTTAAGTTTTTTAATAACAGCTACAAATACTCTCAGCTGAAATGTTAAATTCATGTCGTTTTCAACTATGTCGTGTGCCTTACTAGAACATGAACACTCTAATACGCGCAATGGCGGTTGAGATCGAGTGAAATGACGAAGAAGGTGTGGTAGACTAACTCATGAGGTAATAGTTATCGTTAGATCCATGCTCTGTGTTGAATGAAACATATATAACTGTAAACTCATTTACACTGATGGAAGTTTAAAAAAAAAAACAAGAAGAATTTATTTAGCATTAAAAAAGTATAAACTATATTTAGAGATTTTGAAGGGATACAAAAGAGATATACAAAGAAGAAAGAAGATGATAGAAAGAGAAAATTGTTTGGACAGAGAAATTTATGAAGACACAGAAGAGAAAAAAAAAAGAAGGTGGTAGTTTGGGACGGGGTAATATTGTATAATGAAAATGTCAATAATGTCTAAAATAGTGTTAGGGTAGTTAGCTAATATTGGTTTTTATATGTATATGGAGTCTAAATACTCTTTTTAAAAAGAATTATGATTAAAAATACCAATAATATT
This sequence comes from Brassica napus, assembly GCF_020379485.1. Classification (NCBI taxonomy): domain Eukaryota; kingdom Viridiplantae; phylum Streptophyta; class Magnoliopsida; order Brassicales; family Brassicaceae; genus Brassica; species Brassica napus. Next base: position 16,798,714 of record NC_063441.1, read on the forward strand.
GAATATAGCTCAAAAAGTATCATACTGTCATTATATATTAATAGAGCTTAAATATTCAAACAATCAAACTTAATATTTTTAGATCAATTAATTGACAGACTTAGATACGATTTTCAAAATTTAATTGCTAAAGTTATTTTACTCTTTGACTAATATTGATTAGATATTATAATATATAATAGAGACATATGGATTATAATTAATCAGACATTATTTATAAAACAAGAATATATTTAAAATCTGAGATATATATATTCAATATAAATACTTCAAAGGGAAAAATAAAATATCACTATTATAATTAGATATTTGTATATATTTTGAAGATATTTGTTTTCTTCTGTAATTTGGAAAAGGTATTATTAAAAAGGAAAACAACCAAAGAAATCTTACTAATTTATATTAAACTTAAATTATTTAGCCATAAACCAATATTAAGATATACACATGTTATATATCGGTATATATATTATTTAGTCATTGTGACTATTTCAGACAGATTCATATAACTTATATATATGTATATATATATATATATATTTTTTTTTTTTTTAATTAAATATGGATTAACTTTGTGTTGTGACTTACCACAAATTTAATCCATGCACTCGCGTGAATACTTTTTTATTTTGTAATGGATATTATGTAAGAGTTTTCTGTAAAGTTTAATGATCTTGACTGAAACTAAAGTTTGAACATTTTGTATAAAGCTTCGAAAAAATTTAATGGTATTGTTTAATCAAGCATGGACATTAGATGTATAAAAATTATGTCAAATTATTGGTTCAAAAATATATTGAAGGTAAATTATTAAATTAACATTATTAATGTTTATAAGAAAATTTGTAACAAACAATCAGAGTTAATTTGTTTAGAATTGAAAATATTCATAACAAACAATTTTATATCTATTTAGAGAATATTTATGGTATCTTGGATTTTAGATGGAAAATCTAGAATTTAGTTTTTGTTATTTACATAGCAAGTATATTATATAACAGAGTATCTAACTTTAAAATTGATATCTTAAATATGAACAACCATTTGCTATATGATTGTATGTAGCATTCAATAAAAATTGTATAATATAGTTTAGTGTGGTTACCAAAAAAAAGTAATTTATATGTAATTTAATTTGTAACCAAAATTATTGTATAATTTCTTGTATATAAATTAATTCAATACCTAAAAAAATATTTCACATTAATTTTGCAAGAAAACATAAAAAAAATATTTAACAAACAAAAGATTAATATATTAAATTAAATTAAATTAAATTAATTGATTAAAAGTTACTATTCTGAGATATTTAATAAATACCTTAATAAGATTTATTTGCTATTTATATTCTTAAATATGTTATATAGTAATGAATTTGTCCAATCATGATTCTTATACAGTAGATTTTTAGTGACTTTATTTTAACAGATTATATGTATGTCAAAACATGTAAAGGAAACAAATCTGTTGATCTGAGTTATAAAGGATAGTGATCTCTCTTTTTTCTTTTGTTAATTAGAGATTGTAATAGATCTTATTACACTGGTAAATCAAATAGGGAAATATAAATATCGTACAAGAGATATAACTTTCTTCAGTGAAGAGGGCTAATTCTTCCTCTCCGAGGAACCAAAGCTGCAAAGGAACTCAAGAAAAAGAAAAATTGTGAATTTTTCTAAGTCAACGTACGTGTTTACGATATACTTTGTAGTTATGTTAAATGTGTAAAGTTCTTTAAAAAAAATGTTAAATGTGTAATATTTTTAGACCACTTAATGTTAAAAAAATAGTTTTAGACCATAGAGTGTCATTTTGGGATATATAGTATATTGTCTGATCTTCTTTTTTTTTTGGGGCAAAATCTTCTATTTTCTTTGTCAGAGAAGGAGATGAAAAACGGAGCTATTGTAATGAAGATGGCTCGAGTCATGACTCAGGTTTTCGTTCTGATATTTCTTCTTCAAGGTGTTCATTCCCGAACGTCACGGTTCGTTCTCATAACTTCTGTCTTTCACTGAGTCGGGTTCTTACGGTAGATTATCGATTGTCATACGCTAGTGACTTTTTTTTTAATATGAAGGGACAGATGATAATTATCTGTTGTTTAACTAAAATTCTTCATTTTTTAATTATTTACTCTTCCTGTTACAGAAACAAATCGAATATCGCTAAACCGGGACAAAACCTCGCATCTCCCCCGGTTACGCTTAAGAAAATTGGCCTTAACCAAGTACGGTCGAAGTTCTTATTTCATCTTCTCATATGCGGTTTAAATATGCTACTATAATATTTTATTATTTTTATGAAATGTTTTATTCTTTTAGAATATACTTCGGTCCAAAAAAATAATACTCCAAGTATTATTTTGCTTTCCTTGTTGTTTTAGTTTGTGGAGTACATGAGATTTGTTGCTTACTTTGATGTTTTATTAAGGTTGTCGTTGATAATGGTATCATCCAAGTCACCTTCTCGAATCCATCAGGCTTAATAACTGGAATCAAGTATAATGGTTTTAACAATGTGTTGAACGATAAAATCGAGGATCGCGGGTATGATATAAATTCATATATCTTTCAAAAAAAAAAAGGATATAAATTCATATAAAAAAGATATAAATTTACATAGTTTTTGATAAAAGTATTAATATGTTTCGCTTGATATTTATTTATTATACATAGGTATTGGGATGTAGTATGGTATGAACCAGAAAAAAACCCGCAAACAGATTTGTGAGTATTAAAATTTCTCTTTGTATATTTTTGTTCATATATAATCTAAATAATCATTTATTTTACACATATATAATTTACTTCACAAAACATATTTGTTCCTGATAATATTATGTTTTAACAGTTTAAAAGGAGAAAAAATCGATATTATAAATCAAACAAGTGAGCATGTCGAAATTTCATTTTCAAGAACATGGACAATGGCTCGACGTGGCTCGATAGCCCCATTAAACGTTGATAAAAGGTACATCAATTTGCAACAGAAAAAAAGTTCCAAGATTTCGTTTCGATTAAGTTAAATATAGATCGATCATTTAAAATAATTTCTTTGGAAAGATATATTATTCGACGCGGTGTATCTGGAGTGTATATGTACGCTGTGTTAGAGAGGTTAAAAGGCTGGCCGCAAGTGGAGATGGACCAAACTAGAATTGTCTTCAAGCTTGACACAACAAAGTAACAATTATGAAAAAAAAAAATTATGTTTATTAAAATTTTAATTAATGTTTGATTCCAAAAATATTGTGGCTAATAAATTTTTTTTTTCCTTCTTACGCAAAATTTTTTTTCAGATTCGATTTTATGGCTATATCAGATAATCGGCAGAAAGTTATGCCTTCTGATGCAGATCGAAATATCAACAATGGCATTGCCGCTCCATTGGCTTACAAGGAAGCGGTTCGGTTGATGAATCCACAAAATCACACGCTTAAAGGGCAGGTATAAAAAATTCGATCCATAAATTTTTATAGATAGTTGCATACAGAATCAAATTTCGACTCCACTAAAATAAATAAATGTCTATAAACCTTAACTATTTAAACCAGACTCCTAATATAGTAACAAGGTAAATGATTGGCTGTGAAAAAAAAAGTGAATGGTTGTGACGCAGGTTGACGATAAGTATATGTACTCGATGGAAAGCAAGGACAACAAAGTACATGGTTGGATCTCTTCTGACCAACGTGTCGGCTTCTGGATGATTACTCCCAGCGATGAGTTCCGTGCTTGTGGGCCCGTCAAACAAGATCTCACTTCTCATGTTGGACCCACCGTACTTTCTGTGAGTCCATCCTTTCTCATTAAACACACAATCTGAATCTATTATTAACAAAACAAAACGTATTATTCATATTTTAAAGTTTTTTTTTTCTTTTTGGTAAACATGCTAAGAGTCATATTTTAAAGTTGGACTGGCCTAAATTAAAACTAAGATATAAATGGTGACCAGGGAACAACGAGGGATAATATATTCCCTAACGTTCCTAAAAAATATCATCATTTATAAAGAATAGATTTTTCTTCTTATTCTTTACCATGTTTCTTTTTGTAGAAAAATAAAAAAATAAAACTATTCTTTGTTAAATTTAAGATAGAATAACCATTCATTTTTATTCATGTAATTTTATTCTTTTGCGTTCATTTTATATTCGTTCATCTTGTTTCCATAATAATTACCATTGGAACCCTAAGGAAATTCGGTTTCCTTTCTATATAAACTTTTTATGATGTATTCCCTTTTTTATATAAGATGCAAAAATTTAAAACCTATAATTTTCATAAACTTTTAGTTTTCTTGATTTTAGCTAAAAATTTAATAAACTAAATATATATATATGTAATTTTAGTTTAAATGAATGAATAAAAATAATGGTCATTCAGTGAACTTGAAATCTCCGGCTCGATTTGGAACGTAGACATTTTAAAAGAAAAAATCAATATGCTGATTCAGTGAACTGTATATTTCATTTCGTTCTCTTAATTATTTGGATGTAATTAATATATTGTGCTTTTAGATGTTTACAAGTGTACATTACGTGGGAAAAGAAATGAATACAGCTTATGCAAGCAGTGAGCCGTGGAAGAAAATGTTCGGTCCTGTTTTTGTTTATCTCAATTCTCCCTCCTCTAGTGATCCCCTTTGGACGGATGCTAAACGACAGGTCTCGATATGGTGTGCTTTCAATTAGTCTGTATTGTCACAATTATTGTTATTTACATTTACAATGTTGAATCAATTATTTAGATGGCTGCCGAGGTTCAAAGCTGGCCTTATGACTTCGTGAAGTCAGTTGATTACCCTCTTCACCACCGAAGAGGAACAGTCGAGGGTCAACTATTTGTCACGGACAGGTTAACAAATACATTCCTCTGACCTTTTCTTTCAAATATTACATATCTTCAGAATACCATTTAATTCCAAATGTGTGAAACACTGGTTTAAGAAAAAAAACATTGAATTTTGTAGTTACAAAAGCAAGTCGAAGTTATACGCGGAGTTTGCTTTTGTGGGTTTAGCACTACCTGGTCAAGCTGGTTCATGGCAAACCGAAAACAAGGTATTATATTGTTGTTTTGTTATACTAATAATATTTGGCATGCCGGCTATATGCTACAACCATCTAAGTTTTGGTATGAGAATTTTCGATGACTAAAAGATACCTTCTTCCGTTCCACAAAAATACTTTTTAGTATTTTCACACATTAAGAAAACAAATTAAATTACCATAATAAATGTATCGTTTTATGTAATTTTCAATTTTCAATAACTTTTAACCAATAATAATTTAATAAAATCAATTAATTTTTTTTGAAATTTACAATTTTTTCATAGAAACACACAAAAAATACATCTTTGTGAAACAATTTTTTTTTCAAAAAAGGCTATCATTAAAAAATGGATGAAGTATTTATTTTATGCTATATAACGGCTTAATATCTGGACTTGACAACAAGACGACAGTAAAGAGTAAATACTGATTAATAACGGCTTTTAATAATTTAAATTTTAATTATGGACAAAGGGATATCAATTTTGGACACGAGCAGACAAAAGGGGGAGGTTCGCAATAGCGAATGTGAGACCAGGAAGTTATAGCCTCTACGCATGGGTTGTCGGATTTATTGGAGATTATAAATACGAGCGCGACATTATCATCACACCAGGTATATTTCATTTACTTGCATACAAAAATGTAACATGTGTGTAAGTAAAGTCCACTTTAGATCCGACAAAAGAAGCATTAATGTCCGTTAGTTAATAGTAAATTATTAGCTAATATCCAAAAATATGGTACACAACAAGGGGAAGTTATTCGTTTCGTTGCGTGTTTGTTTTGGTGTAGGCAAGGAGATAAACGTAGGACCAATAGTGTACGAGCCGCCAAGAAATGGTCCGACGCTGTGGGAAATCGGGGTACCGGATCGGACCGCAGCAGAATTCAATATTCCAGATCCGGATCCAACCCTTTTGACCAAACTCTATCTTAGTAACGCAAATCCTTCTCAAGACAGGTACGTATATAATTAAGCACCCGGTCGGATATGATTTACATTGTACTTCTCATATATACTAAATGGTGTTTCATCTATATAACAATGCAGATTTAGACAATATGGTCTATGGAATCGTTACAGTGTTTTGTATCCTCGAAAAGATCTTGTTTTTACTGCTGGAGTAAGTGACTATAAAAAAGATTGGTTCTATGCACATGTCAACAGGTAATATATATTTGAAGTTCAAAATTTTTTATATTCACTTAAATCTTTTGATTTTTAAATATTTTTCTACAATACAGATATTCTGGAAAAGAGAAATATCAAGCAACGACATGGAAAATAGTGTTTAATTTAAAAACAATGATTAAAACAGGAAATTACACACTTCGAATGGCTTTGGCTGCAGCCACGAATGCGGATTTATTTGTTCGGGTTAACAAAGCTAATTCCAATCCTATTTTCACGAGCGGGTTAATAGGTCGGGATAACGCGATCGCTAGGCATGGAATTCATGGTCTATACAGATTGTACAATATCGATGTTCAAAGAAAGTTGCTTAGGGTTGGTGATAATACATTTTTTCTTACTCAAAATCGGAATACTAGTTTGTTTACTGGTGTTATGTACGACTATCTTCGTTTGGAAGGTCCATATTAAGTATAATTAATAAATTAATAAAAGATGAGTGAATTAATTTAGTCACAATTTATTTATTAGCTAATATAGCTTCAAATTTCATGGATATTAAGTATAATGCATTTTATGGCTACATAGAATAATAGTTACCATTAAAATTATGGCTAATTGTATAGTTAAGATAGACGCAAATTCAGTTTTTGCTATTTATGGATATCATTGAACGGAAACAATGGATAATGTTTGAACGATATTCAGAAACTCAAAACTAAAAAAAAGTTTGTGGTTGCGCTTAGATGTTCATCAAATAACCACAAAATTTTCACGTACTTACAGTAAAATTCGCAGTTGTAACCAGTTTTTCTTGATAATAAATACACCTCCAATTTGGATCAGAGTTATAAAACATAGTGACTGTAAAAACAAAAAAAAATTGGTAAATCAAAAAACAAAAAAAAATTGTACAAGTGATACAAATTTCTTCAGTGGAGAAGGCTCGTCATAAGAATTACAGCTGAAAAGGAACTGAATAAATAGAAAAATAGGGAAATCATATAAGACAACGTACGTATTTATGAATCATTTCTAGTATGTTAAGTGTGTAAATAGTTTTAGACCATAGAGTATCATTTGGGGATAAGAAAGCATATCGTCTGATATTGTGTTTTCTTTGTCGGAGGTTCAGTGAATTAGCCAAGGAGATGAGAAACGGAGCTCCGGTAATGAAGATGGGTCGGGTCATGACTCAGGTTTTTGTTCTGATATTCCTTCTTCAAGGTGTTCATTCCCGAACGTTACGGTACGTTCTTGTAACTTGTATGTCTTTCACTTAGTCGGGTTCTACATACGAACTTATATCTATTAGATTATCGATTTTCATACGCTAGTGACTTTTTTTAGGAAAAATAGAAGGCATATACATAATAATTGTGTTTTTTGTCTGATTTTTTGTGTTTGTGGAATTATATTGGTTCTATGTATCAATCTAGTTTTATTTCGTGTTTATCCTCTTTTTATAAAAAAAAACCGTGTTTATCCTCAAAATTCAGATGTTTAAAGTAATTAAATTATTTCCCCTTTCGTATATAATCCTCAGTTTAATTTACACATTAGTCATTCAAGCAAGCATTTTGAACATGTTTAATTGAATTTCTCAGTTTTTATTTATTTTTAATTGTTTATTTTTCCTATTACAGAAGCGAATCAAATAATGCCGCGGTTACGGTTAACACATCTGGCGGTAAACAAGTACGATCGAAGTTTATATTCTATCTTCTTCATTTTTCTTTGGGTCAAAATATTCTATCTTCTAGTACCTCGTTTAAATATACTACTAGAATGTTTTATTCCTTTTTAATAAAAGAATTTATTATTTTGATATATCATAATACGTCGGTCCAAAAAAATTGTTATACATGAGATTTGTTGCTTACTTTGTTGCTTTTTTAAGGTGGTTGTTGATAATGGTATAATCCAAGCCACCTTCTCGAATCCAGCGGGCTTAGTTACTGGAATCAAGTATAAAGGCTTTGACAATGTGTTGAACGCAAGAATCCAGAATCGAGTGTACGATAAGTTTTCTTTTTTTGCTAAAATGTTATATAGCTTTTGAGAAAAATATTAAAATGTTTCGTTTGATAAATTATTATTTTATTATATATATATATAGGTATTGGGATATAGTATGGTATGAACCAGGACAAGTATCGCAGACAGATTAGTGAGTGTTAAAATATCTCTTCTTATATTTTTGTTCATATATAAGAAAATAATATCTAGTATACAAATTTAAAATTTTAGTTTCCTTTTTGGAAAACATGTGTATTTATTTCCTATGAATATTATGTTTTAACAGTTTAATAGGAGAAAAGTTCAAAATAATAAGTCAAACAAGTGAGCAAGTCGAAATTTCATTTTCTAAAACATGGGATACCTCTCGACGCGGCTCGACAGTCCCATTAAACGTGGATAAAAGGTACATCAATTTTCAACAGAAAAAGTCACTATTTTCTGATAAGTTAAATATAGATTCTCTTTTTTTTTTCTAACAACCGACTCATTAATAGAAGGCATCACATAATAGGAACACTGTCAAGCAAAGCTCTTTTAGCTAGAGCATCAGCTGCGTGCTCTTGATATAGATTAATTTTAAATAATTTTCTTTAACAGATATATTATTCGACGCGGTGTATCTGGAGTGTATATGTACGGTGTGGTAGAGAGGTTAAAAGGTTGGCCGGCAGTAACAATGGACCAAACCAGAATCGTCTACAAGCTTAACAGCACAAAGTAAGTATTAAGTATCGATTATCAAAAAAAAAAAAAGTATTAAGTATCTTGTTCAAAAAAAAGTATTATGTTTTCTTATAAATTTAATCAACGTTTTGGTTGATAAATTTATTTTCCTCTCTTACGAAACAAATTTTTCAGGTTCGATTATATGGCTGTAGCAGATCATCGACAGAATCTAATGCCTTTAGAAGCAGATCGAAATCTCACCGATGGTAGTGCCGCTACATTGGAATACAAAGAAGCGGTTCGGTTGGTAAAACCACGAAATAAATTATTTAAAGGGCAGGTATATAAAAATCGATCCACAAAATTTGTATGGTTTAATTCATATTAAATCAGGTTTCGACTACACAATTAATACGAAACTGTATATAAATCTTAAAACATTTTTGAACGCCGACTATAGATAATACCGCTAATACCAAACTACATTGAAATCATTTTCATTTGTGTAAATATACTGTACATAGCCATATAAGGAACCATAAATATGCTTTGAACAATTAAATAAGTCGTTGATACAAAAAAATAATTAAATAAGTCAAATTAAACATTAGATAAGTGATTGGTTGTGACGCAGGTTGACGATAAGTATCTTTACTCAATGGAAGGCAAGGACAACAGACTACATGGTTGGATAGCTTCTGAACAACGTGTCGGCTTCTGGATTACTACTGCCAGCAACGAGTTCCGTACTTGTGGGCCCGTCAAACAAGAACTCACTTCTCATGTTGGACCCACCTTACTTTCTGTGAGTCCATTCTTTCTCAGTTAAGACAGAATTTATGTTTATAAGGTAGTGTTATTATCAACTATTTTTTTTATAAAAAAAAACTAATTTAACAAAAAAAAAGGATTTTTAATAATGTTGATTCAGTGGATATATATATTTCATTGTATTCTCTTAATTATTCGTATTTAACTAAGAATATTTGGTTTTAGATGTTTACAAGTACACACTATGCCGGAAAAGAACTCAACACAACTTACGCAAGTGATGTGCCGTGGAAGAAGATGTTTGGTCCTGTCTTTGTTTATCTTAACTCTGCCCCCTCTCATGATCTCATGTGGACCGATGCTAAACGACAGGTCTTGTTATCGTGTGAAATCAATTAGTTTGAATCATCAGGGTTATTCTTATTTACATTGTTAAATCATTAAATCAATTGTTTAGTTGGCTGCCGAGGTTAAAAGCTGGCCTTATGACTTCGTGAAGTCAGTAGATTACCCTCTTCGCCAACAAAGAGGAACAGTTAAGGGTCAACTATCTGTCATGGACAGGTAAACAAATATATTCCTATGATTTTTTTTCTTTTAAATATTGTCTTACATATCTTCTGAATACTCATTTAAATCTAAATGTGTGAAATTCTGTTTTTATAGCTTCAAAAGCAAGTCGAAGTTAAACGGAGAGTTTGCTTTTGTGGGTTTAGCATTACCTGGCGAAGTTGGTTCATGGCAAACCGAAAACAAGGTATTACATTTTTATGTTTAGTTATAATAAGCATTGGCATGCCGACTATATGTTATAGGCAGTAGTCTAAGTTTTGATAAGAAAATTTTCGATGACTAAAAGATATTTTACTAATTTCTTGCCACATAACTCGTTGTATAACGATTTAATACATGGACTTGACTATATGATATTATAGTATTGTTATCGGTAGAACTCATCCAAGAATTCTAGATTTTGATCCGCACTTCAGATTATTTTTTGATTCAGTAGACATATATTTTTAATATATAAAAGTATACTTGATTTGCATAAAAACTTTTATTTATATGGTTTTGATATAGCATTTGCGTTTTGGAATTTTTTCAAAATATATTTGAAGATAAAATTTGTGGGTTTAATAGTATAAAAATAGGAAATGAGGTAAATATATTGTTATTAGAAAGATTCTTGTCACATTTATTTATATGTATATTAACTATCAAACTACACAAATATAAAACCTAGTATAATAAAATAGTGTTATATGTTATTATTATAAACGAATGATGTCGTAATAAGGGGATTGACTAAACCACAAAATTTGATATGTATCTCATGTTACTTTGTATTGTTAAGAAAATATTAGGTAATTAAGATAAAAAGATAATTAGCTAATGAATAGATCCAACAACCTTGTTTAAATAGATTTTTAGAATTATTATGTTTTAGTAGTATAAACTAGATTCTGATCCACTCTTAAAAAGGGCGGATATATTTTTTGTTTTACATTTTTTAAAAAATTTAATTTTTATATTTGTGTTTTTATCATATTCATTTTTTTCTTTGTATAATATTTCTCTTAATGATTAATAAGAGATTTTAATAATTGTATTAAAATAGTTGAACCGCATTTATATCAATAGGTTATGTTCATGTTTTAATAGAATAGATAAAAAAATTATATAAAGAAAATTGATACCAATCACATCATGACAAATAAACATGAAGATCTATAATTTGTTACGAGTCTAGACAGTTTATGCTCTCTCCTTTTTCTATTTTTCATTTTTTTTTAATATGCAGAGCTTTGGTGTAACACCACCATTGTGGATTCACAGCGTTTTTAATAGTTATAAATATTAATTTTGGACAAAGGGATATCAATTTTGGACAAAAGCAGACAAAATGGGGATGTTCACAATAGCGAATGTGAGACCTGGGACATATAACCTCTTCGCATGGGCTCCCGGACATATTGGTGACTATAAATACGAGCGTGAAATTATAATTACACCAGGTATGTTTAATTTATTTGCGTACAAGTATAGACCCCTATAGATCCGACTAGAGATAATTCATTTGTTCATTACGTGTAGGTAAGGCAATAAACGTAGGATCCTTAGTGTATGAGCCGCCAAGAAGTGGTCCGACGCTGTGGGAGATCGGTGTACCGGATCGGACCGCCTTAGAATTCAATATCCCAGATCCGGACCCAGCCCTTGTGACCAAACTATATGCTAATCACCCAAATGCTCCTGAAGACAGGTAATATGAATTAAGCACCCGGTCAGAAACGATTCGCAGTATTGTTTTCAAATATATACTAAATGGTGTTTTATCTATGTAACGTTACAGATTTAGACAATATGGTCTATGGGATCGTTACAAAGTATCGTATCCTCGAGAAGATGTTACTTTTACTGTTGGAGTGAGTGACTATAAAAAAGATTGGTTCTTTGCACATCTCAACAGGTAATATATATTTAAATTACAAAATGTTTTATTTTCACTTAATATATTGATTCGAAAATATATTCTGTGAAACAGGAGAGCTGGAGAAAAGAAACTTCAAGCAACGACATGGAAAATTGTTTTTAACTTAAAACAAGTGTCCCAAACTGGAAATTATACTCTTCGAATGGCTTTGGCTGCAGCCAACACTGCCGATATATTAGTTCGGGTCAACGAACCTAGCTCCAAACCTATGTTTAGGACTGGGTTAGTAGGTCGGGATAACGCGATTGCTAGACATGGAATTCATGGGTTATACAGATTGTTCAATATAGGCGTTCAGAGAAACTTGCTTAAGGCTGGTGACAATACGATTTTTCTCACTCAAAACCGGGTCACTAGTATTTTTACAGGTGTCATGTATGATTATCTTCGATTGGAAGGTCCTTCAGGAGCCGTATAATCTCTTAATAATAGATAAGAGTGACGTGAGAGTTTATTTTTTAAATAAAAACGTGAGTGTTTATTTTTTTAATAAGAAGATTTGTTATAAATAATCAATAATTTTTGTAACCAGTGAAATAAAGATTTTGACTATTACATTCTTTCAAAGTTAACGAAAATTTTATTCTTCATTCTGTTTTCATCAAGTTATTATATATAATGTTTCTTAACCAAAAAATAAAATGACAACATATATACATGTAACTCTTTAGTAATAGATAAAATAGTACAACGCTCACCATCATGATATTTTTAGTATAATTATAATATTCTGTTTTATTAAATATGTTCGAAGAAAATACATTATAAATTTTCTCAAAAAAAAATACATTATAAGAAAAGACAAATGTTTTGTTACCCAAAAAAAAAAGAACACAAATGCTTATGAAAAACTAACATGTTAAAGCCCAATAGCGAAGTCTGAAGCCAATCTATTCGATGGCGGCAAGCGGTGATTTTGCAGCTGAACATGGTATTTTATTTATTTTTATTTTTTTTTGTAACAAGCTGAACATGGTATAAAAGCAGACATTGGAATCATATCCATGGAGTATGTGAGCACCGTCAAATATCGTTTTGTCATCGACATTGGTCACATTGGGAACACATTGGTTGCTACTACATCTTAGAACTAAAATGAAAAATATACAAAGACTTCTTGTTGAGACGACACAAAATATTGAAATTATGGGTTTCACATCGATGTTCTCGTTATGTTCGTTTTTCTTTCCTTTTTTTTTTTTGTAACAATTCGTTTTTCTTTCCTTCTTGTTTTGTTTTACTTCTTGTTGAATTAAATTCATATGAAAAACATGGAAGGACATATCAATGAAAAAAAATCTATTTTAAATTATCGAAAGAGATATTATTTGTGAATTGAGATAAGAAAAAAACACTCCATGTGATATTTCTTTGTTCGTTTGTATTACCCATGTGATATTTATTTTCTGTAGTTTTAGCATTATTCATATTTTGAATATACACACACCTCCCATTTGAAGATTAGGTCTACGTATTTAATACATTCGGATCTAACTTTTTTTTTATCACAAAAAATGTGGTTGATCATTTCCCACGTGTGGATTAGATTTTGCTCTGAATATATATAATTCCCTCCACACAAACTTTAAGTAGGCAAACGTATTATTTCAATTAGTTAAATGAGTTAGGCTTCAATTATTTCAATATCCAATTTATTTATTTTGGCTTATTCGGAAAATTATGAAGTCGAGTTTCATAATTTAAAATCCAACACACCTATAGTTTTTTTGCTAAAACTTAAACACCTATCGTTTGGCGTTTGGGTTTACAGTTAACAATGAATTTAGTTACCAATATTCAGAAGGTGTGGATCCATTTGAAAAATTGTAAATTAGTATTTCAGAACATGATTTGAACATAAATCATTTATTTTTAATTTTGGAATTTAATGCTTATAATTTGCAACTGTAATTATCGATGAAGATATTTTAATCACGGTATTGTAAAATAGTTAAATTTGATCATATATTTTTGCGGTACTATTTTTAATATTTTATTTAAAATAGATGATACTGTTTAATTTATATCATTCAATAGCAGAGAGAAAAATAAATTTTTTAAAAAAACTAGATCTCTATCTGTGCAACCGCGCGGATGTTTATTTCATTTATTTTTATATAAACATTTTGTTTTCAATTCTACATTGGTATATATTAATATATATGAGGTGTGTCTATCATTTTCTAAAACATAATAATTTTATCGTATATTTTTTGTATTGAATTGGTTGTTTCCAGATCACATTTTTTTTCTTGGAAAAGATTGATAGTTATTTAATTCCTATAGTGTAGTAGACATATTATTTAGTTTCTGTAATCTAGAAAGTGAATTATTTAGATCTATAATAATGATAAGATTAGAATTAAATGTAACATGAATTTCTAGTAATAGGTCTATTAGGTCAATTTTTTAAAAAATATAACACATGAGTCAAGGTTATGACTTCTCTTTTAATATATAAGACTAGCAATAATAATTACGAAAACTGAAAAAAAACTTTACGAAAACGAAGGAAGAAGACATCAGTATCATACATTCAGTTTTGTTTTGTTTACCGAGAATTATGAGTTATCAGACTTATGACTATGTTTTTGAATCCACAACAAATCTTCAAATCTCAAAGTATAACTTATTTGTAATGAACGTAATTCACTATGAAATTAGAAGTAAAATTCTAACTAAGTGGTGGTAGTTTAGTGATAATTTTTTTGGAGCTTGGTATGTACGTATCCACATCAGTTTTGGGTTCGATTCTTCCTACGGACTAAATTATCATCATTTGGCCAGTCTTGGCTTGGACTTCGGTCCAAATGGTTTATATGGTGGATCGTAACAGATAATCGGTTCATCCCTGTTATTAGTCAGAAGATATTCCAAACTTGAGTTAGGCAGTGTGGTAGTAGTCAGTCCAATATTTAGTACTAAATGCGTTCCTCCCAAGACCGACCAGATCAGCCGATAGGATTTATCAAAAAAAAAAAAAAATCTCGTAACAATATTTGGTTCGCGTGAGATCACACCTACTATATAGTCTGAAAGTTCACTGGTTTCACCTAGTATATAGTCTGAAAGCTCATTGGTTTATAGTTCAAAAAAAAGTTCATATGGTAAAACAATTACAAACATCAAATATACGTTATGAAAATGGTCCAACAGAGTAATGAGTAATAGTACTCACTACTCACTCCTCAACCTACTATATAGTCCGAAAGTTCATTGTTTTATAGTGTATATATGGTAAAATAAGTTCAAAAACATCAAATAAACGTAATGAAAATGGTCCAAGCGAGTGATGAGTAATAGTACTCATATCGGTTCAACAAGCCTCTCCTATATTGATGACAAAAAAAAAAAAAAAGCCTCTCCTATATTAAACCGTGTCACTCCTCTTCACTATTCCTACATTTCTCAATTATTGATATCATCACTCAAAGAACAATTCTCAGCCTTATTCTCTTATTGCTTATCCATAATGGGAGAGGTCCTTAAGAAGGAGGCGTACGGACTGGCTGTAAAAGACGAATCTGGAGTTATCTCGCCTTTCCGTTTCTCAAGAAGGTTCCAGTTTCCTTTTAACGAATTGATGATCTCTATGAATTATGTTTCATATTATATGTTTTCTTTGAATGAAACTTAATTTCGTGGGATTAATGTATAGGGAGACAGGAGAAAATGATGTGAGGTTAAAAGTGTTGTTCTGTGGAATTTGCCACACAGATTTAAGCATGGCCATAAACGAGTGGGGGTTTACTAGTTACCCCCTTGTCCCCGGGTAAGACAACATTTGGATACTCAAAAGATACTCAAAATCATATCAATAATGGAATTTAATATGAAAACATTCCATCTGATCAAATCCAAATAAAAAAATTTAGAAACCGTAAAATTTTGATTCAGATTCAAATAATAATATTTAAGATTACGGATCAGTATCCCAATCCCAGACATGGTAAATTCTAATCTTACAATTCATAACCCTTAAATATACTAAAGTTTTGTAAGAGATACTCAAAATCAAAGATAGAAATATTATTTATGAAAAGATTCCATCTGAGATTCAGTTCAAAGAATTTGGATATTTTAACACTTTGAGTTTGAATTCAAATATTTAAGTTAAGCAAAAACTGTCCGGATCCCAAATATCGTGAATTTCTGATATATTTTTGACAAATTTGAATTTCTGATATTATAATCAATACCTGTTAAATATATTAAAGTTAGAGATTATGTACTTTTATATATAAAAGATATACAATTTTTAAGTTTATTATAAGTTATAACATATCATATCATATTATTTTTAATAAATGTTTCCAAAAATATAATTTTAGAATTTATTTGGGTGTTCTTTTGAAAATTGTTTTTTTTTTTTTGGTTTTTCATAATTAACCTCATTATAATTGTTTCAGGCATGAAATAGTGGGCGTGGTGACTGAAGTCGGAGCCAAAGTGACTAAATTCAACGCCGGAGACAAAGTGGGAGTTGGTTATATGGTCAGCTCATGCGGGTCATGTGAAACCTGCATTGATGACCAAGAGAACTACTGTCCAAAAATGATCCTAACGTCCGGAGGCAAGTATTACGATGACACTATAACATATGGTGGTTACTCCGACCATATGGTTTGTGAAGAGGACTACATCATCCGTATTCCAGAAAATCTTCCCTTAGACGCTACCGCGCCGCTACTCTGCGCTGGGACCACCGTCTATTCCCCGATGAAGTATCACGGGCTTGACAAGCCGGGTATGCACATTGGTGTGGTGGGACTAGGCGGTTTAGGTCATGTAGCTGTGAAATTTGCTAAGGCTATGGGTACTAAGGTTACAGTTATTAGTACTTCGGATAGGAAGAGAGACGAGGCGTTAACTCGGCTTGGTGCGGATCTGTTCTTGGTGAGCCGTGACCCGGAACAGATGAAGGATGCAATGGGTACTATGGATGGTATTATTGATACCGTATCTGCTCCTCATCCAGTTCTTCCGATTCTTGATTTGCTTAAATATAAGGGTAAACTTATTATGGTTGGTGCACCTGATAAACCGCTTGAGCTTCCGGTTCTGCCTCTCATCTTTGGTAAGAGCCATCTTTTTTGACGATTATCTCACATGATACTTTTATTGTCGATTCATAAGCTTATAAATTATAATATGTATATGGTTTTCATGACGAAATACTAACCCTTTTTTTAGAGTATGTTGTCTTTAGCCAAATTTAAGGATTGTCTTAATTTCAAAATCTCGACCCTAGACAGATTAAACATTATAATCCCTAAAATTTAAGAAATAATTTACATAAACATATGTCTCAAATTTTTGAATTTTTTTTTATTAATAAAACTTCTACTAAATTACATATAGTTTTTTAAATCTCTGGGCCGGTCCTGGTATTTTGTATCATTAATAAAATCTACCGACATATATATCCATGACTATTATCAATTTATCATAACAAATTTAATAACATTTCAAGTGTACAGTTGATAAACATTGAGAATATATTTGTGGTTGTGAATATATAATAGGGAAAAAGATGGTGGTGGGAAGTATGGTAGGAGGGATAAAAGAGACTCAAGAGATGATGGATTTGGCCGGAAAACACAACATCACGGCAGATATTGAGCTTATCTCTGCGGATTATGTCAACACTGCCATGAAACGGCTCGAGAAGGCTGACGTTAGATACCGTTTTGTGATTGATGTTGCCAACACCTTGAAGCCTAGTCCTTAATTATAAATCTTAAGAATTGAAGTTCCCTAGAAGCCTTTTTTTTTCTTGTTTCGTTTGTTGTAATAAGTTACGTGTTGTTTGTCTGTAGCACTAATATTGTGCCCTATAAATTGAATCAACTTGAATGTAATGTTTGCTATATAAATAAGATCTTGGGAAGTTTAATTCTAATCGTAGGTTTTGACTGGTGATACTGTAAAATCTCAAAAATATTGGAAAATAAAAATATTACATGTATAAGT
Organism: Brassica napus; assembly: GCF_020379485.1. Taxonomy (NCBI): domain Eukaryota; kingdom Viridiplantae; phylum Streptophyta; class Magnoliopsida; order Brassicales; family Brassicaceae; genus Brassica; species Brassica napus. The sequence goes on from NC_063441.1 coordinate 16,816,834, forward strand.
GAATGTTTGTTTTTCAGTTCATATTAATTGGTCTTGTATAGGTTCTTAAGGTTGAAATATGCTGGGTGTAAATGATAGAAGCTGTGTTGTCTGAGCAATCCGACCAATAATAACATATGATTGATTATAAAGTACCAAGATTTTTATGCATAGTTTCTTGATAGAAGACTTGCTCTTGTCTCTTGATAGTATAAACACTTTTCATAAGGTATGATTTCGGGACTAAATTCAAACTATACGTTTGGTCTAATATCCAGGTGCATGTATTTTAACAGTGTAAACGCGTTTAGTTATGAGTATGTTGCGTAGACGACACTATTTGGGAGCAAAGCAAGTATGTATAGACCACAAGAACAGACAAACAATACACGACTACACTGACAAAATCATATAACTTTGAACTTTGAAGCAGTGTTTTTTTTTTTTTGAAACACAACTTATATTAATGCCATAGAAAGAGTTAGGTGCTAGCCATTAAGACTTCACCCTCTACAAGTCCCTGTTTTGCCAACAAGTCAGCAACAGTGTTCTTATCTCTAGAAATCCATTGGAAAAAGATAACATCAAATTGAACAGAGTAGTTGTGAATGTCGTCATTTTTACGTTTATTCGATTTAATCAATACGAATAATATGGGAAAATAGCTTTCCTAACGCGTCGACAAAAAAAAAAAATAGCTTTCCTAACGCTCGCAGTGGCCCGCGCACGTACAGACTTGTCGGTGTGCCAGGTCCATACAGTATGTGGTTCAACGAGTTCCACACACTTAATATGGCTTTTTAATTATGCTCGGAAAATGAAAATTAGATAGAACTGAAGAACGACAAATTTTTGGTTACAAGGAATATAAAAGCACGTTTTACATATTCGTTATGAAACTACTTTGCTTTTATTTAATATATAATTTGTTTTGTTTTTTTGTTGAAGATACAACATATTTGGTCAGAGCAAGGTTTAAGTTTCAACCAATACATTTTCATTTTGGCTATTACCAAAACTTTAATAGCTTGAACATTTGTGACGTCTCTTCTTCTCAATGTTTCAGCAGATCTGGTTCATATTCTAACAGCAGTTCTGTTGCATTCATACCAATTTATGAATGTATCATATTCACGCATGCTTAGCAAACAAACTAATACCTAATGTATTCATACTTATCTTGTAGAGTCAAAGATTTAACACCTCTAAAAATGGCAAGAAAATATACAAGGAAGAAAAGAACGAGTCATTGAGGTAATCTTATAGTGTGAATGGTCCTAATGGCTCCCGATCCCGTCGGTGCCACAATCCCTTCCTATATTAAAGATCTTGTCTCTCCTCAAAAACTTAAACTTCTCAAATTATTTAGAAGTGCATTCACATAAAAGCCAAACCACACACTTGCTTACTTCTCCAATCCATTTCTCTAACTTTTGATCTTCTTTGATCCATTATGGGAAAGGAGGCATTCGGATTGGCCGCAAAAGACAATTCTGGAGTTCTCTCGACTTTCCATTTCTCTAGAAGGTTTTTTATACAAAAATATCTATAATATTATTTGAGAAATCACTTTTTTATGTGGCGTGTTTACGTTAACTCTCACGGTGGTTTATTACATTGATAGCCTTAATGAATTAAGTTTATTATATAATTGCCATTATTAATGCTTTTTTCTATAAATACATTCTTATTATAACCAAATTGTTATAAAAAAAGAATTTCATATAAAAGACAATATCTATAAATATTTCTGTTTTATTTTCATTTTTTTATTAATAAAACCATATTATGATGATTTATTACTAATTGAGTTTATTATTATAGCTATCGTTATTAATATTTTCATTTTTATTTTAGTTTTTATTAATAAAACCATATTTTACGAAAAAGGCAATATTTTATTATTAAAATGCAAAATTTTAATATATTTCAAATATATTATTTCTTAATAAAAAGGAAAATATGGAATATACCATTTCATAATTATACAATTTTTTTATTTCTACAAAAATATCAGCACAATTTTATGCAATTTGGTTTACATCATAAAGCCTTAATCCTCATACTATTTAAATGCTTCAAATATCATAAATAAGAAACTGATTCTCATATATCTAAACTATTAAACATCGACATCAATATAAATAATTAAATATCAGTCAATCATTCATTATTCACATAAAATCTTTTTTATTCATAAAAATTTGTCTTTCCTTGGTAGGAAAACAATTTCTATGACTTCCATCCGAAAATTCCGTTCTTCTTTATATGCATCTAAAATTAAAATAAACATTATGACGTGTTTGGAAAAAAAATATCTTAAAGAAACTGTTTTTAATAAGATGGTTTTGATTTTTTTTTTTTTGATAAAAGATTTTCTATTAAGATGGTTTTGATTTGATGATGATGATGATTTAAAAAACGCATATCTTTCAACTTTGATTAATCCTACAATAAACAAAAACATAATTGAAGAAGAGTAACTGTAACAACTAAGAAGTTCGAGAAACAATTGGTAAAGTTTTAATCCAAAATAATTAACACATTTAAGATCAATTTTTACACTAGATTTTAGAAATAAAGATTATGGCCAAATTGAATATATTGCAAAAAAAATCATAACACTGCAACTAAATAATTTATAAATAAAACTTTAATTAAAATAACATGAAAATACACAAACAAATACAACTAATAAACATTACCCAAAATTATTACATTTTGGTTTATTACAAAAGTTTATGCCCGTGCATAGGCGCAGGTGTCAGTCACCTAGTGAATTAATATCTATCAATGACCCTATATACTTTTTGTATTAATGAAAAATAAGTTTTGGTCGAATTGTGTAGGGAGACAGGAGAGAAGGATGTTAGGTTCAAAGTTTTGTTCTGTGGAATCTGTCACTCTGATTTGCATATGATCAAGAATGAGTGGGGAATATCTACTTACCCTCTCGTCCCCGGGTACGTAATACATAAATTTATGTTTTACCAATCTTATAATATGTGTGTGTTAGAGTAAAATATGTATGTTATTTAAACATAAAACGACGTATGAACATTATTTCTAAGAGTACAAATGATCAAAAGATTTGTGGGGCAATAATTAGGCGTTTAGTGGAGGACTATCGACTATGCGGGTTATTGAGAGCTTAGAAAAGGTTTATATGTTATCAAATTATTGATTTATTTTTATATATTTTATATTTTTATCAGATATTTTCATTTTAAAATTAATTATAAAATTATTTTAGTGACCTATAAAAATTAGATTTGCAAAAAGAAAGAAACTAGACATAGATTTGAACTAACATTATTGGTTGATTTAAAAAGAATATATAAATTTAGATTAATATTGTTTTAGAACAGTTTAAACCGATTTGATTAGTATAAGTTAGGTTTTAATAAAACCGTTTCGGTTATTACGTGGGCGTCTAATTTAAACCGATTTTTTTTTTTGGTAACTGAAATGAAATGAACCGATTTTTAGAACATCAATAACTATTAAATTAGGTGATGAGCATTTTTAAATCCGAAACTTGTGTTTTTCTTATTTGTTCAGGCATGAGATTGTTGGTGTGGTGACTGAAGTGGGAAGCAAAGTGACTAAATTCAAAACTGGAGACAAAGTCGGAGTAGGTTGCATGGTTGGCTCGTGCGGATCATGTGATAGCTGCACCGAAGGTCTCGAGAACTACTGTCCAAAATCGATCCAAACGTACGGATTCAAGTATTACGACGACACAATAACCTACGGTGGTTACTCCGACAACATGGTTTGCGACGAAGGTTTCATCATCCGTATGCCCGACAATCTCCCATTGGACGCTGCTGCTCCGCTACTATGCGCGGGGATCACGGTGTACTCCCCGCTAAAATATCACGGGCTCGACAAGCCTGGCATGCACATTGGTGTGGTTGGACTAGGCGGTTTGGGTCACGTTGCGGTGAAATTTGCTAAGGCTATGGGTCTTAAGGTTACGGTTATTAGTACTTCGGATAGTAAGAGAGACGAAGCGATTAATAGGCTTGGTGCGGACGCGTTCGTGGTGAGCCGTGACCAAAAACAGATTAAGGATGCAATGAGGACGTTGGATGGTATTATTAATACCGTATCTGCGACTCATTCCCTTCTTCCTCTGCTCGGTTTGTTAAAGCCCAAGGGAAAACTTGTTATGGTTGGTGCACCAGAAAAGCCACTCGAGCTCCCGGTCATGCCTCTCATCTTCGGTAAGCCTATTATGTCCGTATTTAGCCATATTTATGTGGTTTTAGTAACAAATCCGTTTACTTTCTTGCGGTAATTTTTTTGTGTACAAAAAAAGTGCGGAATAACCTCTTTTATTGACTAAAATTTGGTTTAAACATATAAACATTTGACAAGAAAAAAGTTAGTGAAAATAACATTAGATTTTTTTTTTTTTTGTTATTGTGTATGTCTAGAGAGGAAGATGGTAATGGGAAGTATGATAGGAGGGATAAAAGAGACTCAAGAGATGGTGGATATGGCAGGAAAACACAACATCACTGCTGATATTGAGCTTATCTCTGCGGACTATGTCAACACTGCCATGGAACGGCTCGAGAAGGCCGACGTTAGATACCGTTTTGTGATTGATGTTGCCAACACATTGAAGCCTACTCCTTAATTATAAATCTTAAAAATTGAAGTTCCATAATGATATTGTTCTTGTTTGGTTTGTTGTAATAAGTTTTATGTTGTTTATTGAGGAGGTTGGGGCTATGTAGTATACCTTAATCAAATTAATAAACTTGAAACATCCTTATACTTTTCATATATGATAAGGTTTTGGGGGGTAATACAACCTAGTTATATTATTATCAATGGCATATAACCATTATTGTTCTCAAATATTGTATCCATGCATAAGCTATTGATGAAAAAAATATATTAAAATATCCCCCTTTTGTAGTAATTTTCAACATAATAAATTGCCTGATTTTTCAAGAAAAAGTACTGTTTAAAATTTAATCAGTACCGATAAAACTAGTTTAATTGGTTGAACCCACATTTGTGTGATATTCATGTACCATGTAACTGCATATAAATGACAACATATATTTATTTTTTTAAATTGTATATGCACATAATAAGATGAAGAACCAAGAAGAACGTGAAGTAGAAGAGGACAAGTTAAGCTTTAGGCAGAGACAAGCGAGAAACTCATGAACTCTGGCTAAGTATGCAAGACTTTCTCTCGTAACCATACATCCATCATCATTGTTCTATGCCAAATTAATTAACGTCTATAGCACTTGATCCTGGAACCTTTGAGATTCCTTTTACCTTCATCAATCTCCTAATCTTAGCAACATCATTCCATCTTCTGTTAGCAGCAAAAATGTTAGACAGTAACACATAAACGCCACTATCTTCAAACTCCATCTCTAAAAAACTATCCAATATCTCTTTAGGAAGCTCCGTTAATGTCTCTCTACTCTTACAAGCACTAAGAATAGCTCCACATATAAGCACATCCGGTTTAACCGGCATCGATTTAACAAGCTCCAACGCTTCCTCTAACAATCCAGCTCTACAAAGCATATCGATCAAGCATCCATAATGCTCTAGCTTAGGAGACAGATTGTATTCTCCGGTTGTCATCTTATAGAAATATCTTCTCCCTTCATCTACCAAACCGGTGTGGCAACAAGCGTTTAAAACCGCGAGAAAAGTCACCTCATTGGGCTTAAAACCGAGCTTAACCATCTCTTCGAAGTATCTAAGAGACTCATGCCCATGTCCATGGATAGCTAAACCACCTAACAGAGCGTTCCAAGTATACACATTCTTGCTTCTGATTCCGTTGAAAACCTCCAAACCTGTTTCGATGCATCCACATTTCGCATACATGTCAACAACCGCTGTTCCGATATGCGTGTCCCATTTGATCCCAGCGCTCACAACATACTCATGAACCCATCTCCCGTACTCCACAGCTCCTAAGCTAGCACACGCAGAGAGAACACTTGTAAGTATATGCCCATCTGGCTTAACCCCAGAAGACGTTTGCATCAGAGAAAAAAACAACTCAACCGCCTCGTTAGGCTTTTTACACTGAACCAATCCACTGATCATACTGTTCCAAGAAACTTTATCTTTCACTTGCAGCTCACCAAAGACTCTCTTCGCATCACACAGCTGCTCACATTTTACATACATATCTATAAGAGCGTTACCAATCTCCAACCTGAACAAATAAGCTTTCTTCATTATCAATCCATGGATCCCTTGCCCTAACCTTAACCACCCTACTCTCCCACTAGCAACCAACGCACAAACATACGTAGCCAGATTAGCCTCAACATCCATCTTTAGAAACATCCTCAAAGCTTCTTTATACAACCCAATCCTCGAGAAACCCGATATAACGCCGGTCCACGAAACCACATCTCTCACAGGCATTTCGTCGAACACTTTACACGCACTCTTTAAATCTCCGCACGTGCCGTAACAATGAAGAAGCGAGTTCTGCACATATACATCGCTCAAGAAACCCATCTTCGTGACATACCCATGAATCTGTTTCCCTTCTCCGATCCCTGAGAACTTCCCGCAGGCTTTGAAAAGCGGTGGAAACGTGTACGTGTCCGGTGGAAACCCATTGCTCAGAAACGTTCGGTAAACAAGGATCGTCGCTCTGGGTTTATCGCAGACTGCGTAGCTTGATAAGAGCGTGTTGTACGGGAAAGAGGTTGAGGAAGGAAGGATTCTGTGGAGGAATACGCAGCTGTAAGATGCGAAGTCTGCGGATTTACCGAAAAAGGTCACGACTTTTTCGACGACTGAGTCGTCACGAAGAAGATGGCGAGAAATTAGCTGAGTCTGTATCTGTTTGAAGACGCGAAGAGAAATGCATCGGCTAGTCAACTCCAGAAGAGCTGATTTCTCCATGAAAGAGATACAGAGGAAGAAGAAGAAGAGAAGATAGAAACAGAGCCTGAGAAGTTATCTTATTGGGCCTTGTTTTTTAATATAATGGGCTTTTAGTACAAAGCCTGATAATTGTTTTATTCATGCACCAAAATATAACTTCTTAAAACCAAAATAGTCATGCTTCGGTCTGTTCCGGTTTGTAAGAACCAAAATATAAACTTGAATACTTATTACAAATCCAAATCAATTTCATAAATAGTATCTTAAAAGAAACATCTCAAAATCAGTAAATCTCTAAAAGCACCTCCATCAGTAAGAAACTATGTAAGTTTCTAAAATTAAAAAAAATATTAATATTATAATTATTTTTTTATTTTTTATTTTCTTAAAACCAATTAAATCATTTTTCCTTCTTAATAGATTGATAAGTGTCCTTTGAGTATACTAATAGTTTCTTAAAACCTATAAGTTTAAGAATTTTACAGATTTTCTCTCTTCTAATTTTATTGTATTTTCTTTTTATTAAAATCTTTAGGACTATGCAAGATATAATCTCCTAACAATTGTATAAAAGAAATCAATGAAAAAAAACAAATATTATATAATGTCTAGTATGAATCTAAGCTGTAGAAGGCTCTTCAAGACGAATGTAATCATACATAAGACCTTCAAACGGCCCCACCGCTTTAGACTGACGTAGATAGATTGTGTTGGTCCCGATTCTTAGTAACCTTCCAGGTACATCAATGCTATAAAGATGGTAGGCTCCATGGATTCCATGTCTTGCTATAGCATTATCTCTTCCGACACCCGCAGATAACAATGGCCGAGAGTATTCGTTGTTGAACCGTACTTTTAAGTTAGCCCGTGCAGCCGAAGCTAAAGCTATTTGCAATGTGTAGCTACCTCGCCAGTTCACATATGGAAGTTCAAAAACAATCTGCCATGTCGCTGGTACATAGGTCGAACCACCAATGTTCCTGCAGTAAAAAGAATTGAATATTAATTTCAAAATACTTGAAATTCTATAAAACTTTTTTGTTTATATGATTTGTTTTTACCTTGTGACGTGAGCGTAGAACCAGTCTTGACTATAGTTACTAACTCCAACTGTGTAGACGAGATCATGGTTTGGATATAACTCCGTGTAACGTTGCCATAACCCATACTGCCTAAACCTGTGGAGCAAACAGCAAAACCGGAATCATTAGTACCAAAAACCGGTTTCGGAACAGTGTTAACTGGGATCATGACGGTTAAAGACTTACTTGTCAGTGTGGTTTAAGTATAACGGGTTCATTGTATTCTCGTATGGTTCCGGTACAAAGTATTCTCTGGCAGTTCGGTCCGGTACACCAATCTCCCATAACGTTGGACCATTCCTAGGAGGCTGGAACACAACTCTATCAAGACTTATCTCTGAACCTGCAGCTACGTTAACTAGGTTTTGGTATTTGAAGTCTCCGATAAAACCATGAACCCATCCGTATAGATTATACGTTCCCGGTCTAACGTTATCAATGGTGAAATAGCCGGTTTCGTTGGTCTGTGTCCAAAATTGGTATCCCTGCATAAACACAAAATAATATTTAACGATCAACGCATGTAATTAAATGATTTTGTTAAATTAAAGTTAAATCAAAATTAAAGAAAAGACGTCAAAGTGTAACAATGATAGACCTTAGTATTTGTTTGCCATGAACCAGCTTCTCCTGGCGGTGCTAAACCGATGTATGCATATCCTGCCGGAGCCAAGAACCTTGAAAACGTTTCCCAAGATTTTAAACATTATAAAAAGTCAAAAGTAAATATTTACTAATATTATTTTGGACTTGTGTATGTAAATATACCTGTCGTTGACAAAGAGTCGACCGGTAATGGTTCCTCTTTCTTGACGAGTAGGAAAGTCAGAGGACGCTACAAAACCGTACGGCCATGCTTCAACTTCTTGTTCGGTCTGAAGATTAAGAAAACGAGATTAACGTCTCTTCTTTAATAAGTTACGTATTAAAATAAAGATTATAACAAAACTATAGTAAACCTGTCGTTTAGCATCTTCCCATAACAAATGTTGTAGATTATTGCGGGTGGAATCAGAGTTTAAGTAGATGAATACAGGTCCCAAGACCTTTTTCCACGCTTCACCAGTTTTGTACCTTGTCTCCATGTCCGGACCAACATAATGCTGGCTTATAAAGGTCTGCATTATTACAAGATTAAAAACTATTATTTTCTAATTAATTTTGAAAATTAAGATTAATTAGTTTTGGATCAATCCTTACCGTGAGGGTCGTGGGACCGACGTGAGACGTGAGCTCCTGTTTGACCGGTCCACCAGAGCGGTATTCACCGCTCGGTGAGATGAGCCAGAAACCAACATTGGACTTGGTCGATATCCAACCATGCACCTTGTTGTCCTTGACCTCACATGAGTACTGGTATTTATCATCCACCTAATATTATTCAATTTAAATGTTCAATACTCGAGTTAAGTTTAAAGATTTCTAATCCTTGTCTATCATATATTCAGTTTTAGAGCTTTTTAATTGTATATAAAAACTAATTACCTGGTTTTTGAACATATGGTTGTGAGGATTAGTCAATTTGACAGCCTCTTTGTAAGCAAGGGGCCTGGCACGGCCACTGTGGATGTCACGGTCATCGTCTGTTGGCATTTGTCTTTGCCGATTATCTGCCACCACCATGTAATGGAATCTACAAACATATTTACACCAATTTTTAATAAACTTTATTATTCAAACAAATAACATGAATATCATCGATTCTCTTATAAAGAAAACATATAAAAATACCTATCAGGGTTGAGTTTGAATGCGACTCGAATTAGACCCATCTCCACTTCTGGCCATTCGGGTTGTCTCTCAAAAATTCCATACGTGTAGATTCCTGAAGTATTCGTACGTATAATATACCTCTTGTCTACGTTTAATGGAATATGATCAGAACCACCATTCCATGTTCGGGAGAAAGAAATCTCCACTTGTTCTTCGTTTTGAGTTATGATTCTAAAGTTGGTTCCTTCGATTCTGTTGAACAAAGATAAATTAGCTTCGTAAATTACAAAAAGGCTATATTATTCTTGAAAATAAATTATCAAATCAATTGATACATGCTCTACAAATGTGAACATGTTCAACTGACAATTCTAGACAAATTATTAAATTAAATAGTTAATTACCTATCCAGCTTTGGGAGACTGTTGTTTTCTGTTTGCCATGTTATGTCCCAGTACCTGATAAACATTACACCAGAATTAAGTAAGCAGGACAATTTTCATATATTATTTGATTACTACAATATAAAATTGCTGAAATTAATTACCCTCGAGCTCGGAGATATGGATTAAGAACATTGCCGATTTCATTGTATTTGATCCCAGTTATTAATCCTTTAGGATTCGAGAAAGTCACTCTCACAATTCCATTGTCCACTATCACCTGAAAAAAATAAGTAATTTATATTAGTTATTTTTTCAGCTCTTAATGTATATATGCATGATATTTTCTACTATTATTGATTGAAGACATGGTGTACATACCTCTTTGTTTCTTATCTGCTGCACTGTTGGAGCTCTTGCACTTGTTCCCTTTAAGTTTCTGTAGAAGTTCAATAATAACAAATAAATAACGTTAATGAACTGAATTGAAAACGATCAGTACACATACTTACAATTAATTGAGTTAATTATAACGCATTGAAGGTTTGTTTCGAATGTTAGCTAGACACAAATAAAGAACTGAATAACCTTCAAGGACCTTTTGGTTAATCAAATTTTCTATGTCAAAGTTTATAATATCTTCAAACTCATGCGTGCTAAAACAAACGTAATATGCATGAGATTTGAGAAACATGTATACTTTGTGCGCATACATATATGTGTATGTGTATGCTTGACCGTAACGTAACATATCACGAAGATCAAAAGATAAACTGACCTTGTCGGCTCAGAAAAAGCTATCGGAAGAAGAAGCAACAGAAGGAAACATATCATCCACGAAGCTATCGTCTTCTGCGAAATCATCTTCTTTTTCCAAATCTCAAGATCGAATTTAATGTAAGAATAATATGTTTGCGGAGACATCCATATTTATATGTGTGGTTTATTTTCTTGTTAAACAAAGTCCAAGACTAAACGGGAATAGGTGCACCAAAACCTAACTAGGATCGGAGTTACTTTGACTTATGACATTAGAGTTCTAATATGACTCGGTGTCATATAAGAACACGGAAAAGATTTGAGTTTCCTGTTTTTGATTGTCCTTTTTATTTCCTTATTTTTTTCTCATAATACATAATTTATTTAATGGAAAACCTTCCTGATGAAAATTAAATTAGTAAAGAGTTGTTGTATTGCATTCAAAATTAAATTATTGTGAAGTTTTGTATTACATTCACGATGAACGTAACAAGTTGTTGTAACATTGGATTTTATTGCATGTTTTAATTTTGTTACAAATGATATTTAAATATTTTTTTTTTAATATTTCATGTATATTAAAGCTGTTTAAAGCTGTTTCATGTAGATTAAAGCTGTTTTCTCCATGAAAGAGATACAGAGGAAGAAGAAGAGAAGATAGAAACAGAGCCTGAGAAGTTATGTTATTGGGCCTAGTTTTTTAATATAATGGTTTTTAGTACAAAGCCTGGGAATTGCTCTATTCATGCTTTAATCTGTTCCGGTTTGTAAGAACCAAAATATAAACTTGAATACTTATTACAAATCCAAATCAGTTTCATAAATAGTATCTTAAAAGAAACATCTCAAAATCAGTAAATCTCTAAAAGCACCTCCATCAGTAAGAAACTATGTAAGTTTCTAAAATTAAAAAAAAATATTAATATTATAATTATTTTTTTATTTTTTATTTTCTTAAAACCAATTAAATCATTTTTCCTTCTTACTAGATTGACAAGTGTCCTTTGAGTATACTAATAGTTTCTTAAAACCTATAAGTTTAAGAATTTTACACACTTTCTCTCTTCTAATTTTTTTTTTTATTAAAATCTTTAGGACTATGCAAGATATAATCTCCTAACAATTGTATAAAAGAAATCAATGAAAAAAAAAATATTATATAATGTCTAGTATGAATCTAAGCTGTAGAAGGCTCTTCAAGACGAATGTAATCATACATAAGACCTTCAAACGGCCCCACCGCTTTAGACTGACGTAGATAGATTGTGTTGGTCCCGGTTCTTAGTAACCTTCCAGGTACATCAATGCTATAAAGATGGTAGGCTCCATGGATTCCATGTCTTGCTATAGCATTATCTCTTCCGACACCCGCAGATAACAATGGCCGAGAGTATTCGTTGTTGAACCGTACTTTTAAGTTAGCCCGTGCAGCCGAAGCTAAAGCTATTTGCAATGTGTAGCTACCTCGCCAGTTCACATATGGAAGTTCAAAAACAATCTGCCATGTCGTTGGTACATAGGTCGAACCACCAATGTTCCTGCAGTAAAAAGAATTGAATATTAATTTCGAAATACTTGAAATTCTATAAAACTTTTTTGTTTATATGATTTGTTTTTACCTTGTGACGTGAGCGTAGAACCAGTCTTGACTATAGTTACTAACTCCAACTGTGTAGACGAGATCATGGTTTGGATATAACTCCGTGTAACGTTGCCATAACCCATACTGCCTAAACCTGTGGAGCAAACAGCAAAACCGGAATCATTAGTACCAAAAACCGGTTTCGGAACAGTGTTAACTGGGATCATGACGGTTAAAGACTTACTTGTCAGTGTGGTTTAAGTATAACGGGTTCATTGTATTCTCGTATGGTTCCGGTACAAAGTATTCTCTGGCGGTTCGGTCCGGTACACCAATCTCCCATAACGTTGGACCATTCCTAGGAGGCTGGAACACAACTCTATCAAGACTTATCTCTGAACCTGCAGCTACGTTAACTAGGTTTTGGTATTTGAAGTCTCCGATAAAACCATGAACCCATCCGTATAGATTATACGTTCCCGGTCTAACGTTATCAATGGTGAAATAGCCGGTTTCGTTGGTCTGTGTCCAAAATTGGTATCCCTGCATAAACACAAAATAATATTTAACGATCAATGCATGTAATTTAATGATTTTGTTAAATTAAAGTTAAATCAAAATTAAAGAAAAGACGTCAAAGTGTAACAATGATAGACCTTAGTATTTGTTTGCCATGAACCAGCTTCTCCTGGCGGTGCTAAACCGATGTATGCATATCCTGCCGGAGCCAAGAACCTTGAAAACGTTTCCCAAGATTTTAAACATTATAAAAAGTCAAAAGTAAATATTTATTAATATTATTTTGGACTTGTGTATGTAAATATACCTGTCGTTGACAAAGAGTCGACCGGTAATGGTTCCTCTTTCTTGACGAGTAGGAAAGTCAGAGGACGCTACAAAACCGTACGGCCATGCTTCAACTTCTTGTTCGGTCTGAAGATTAAGAAAACGAGATTAACGTCTCTTCTTTAATAAGTTACGTATTAAAATAAAGATTATAACAAAACTATAGTAAACCTGTCGTTTAGCATCTTCCCATAACAAATGTTGTAGATTATTGCGGGTGGAATCAGAGTTTAAGTAGATGAATACAGGTCCCAAAACCTTTTTCCACGCTTCACCAGTTTTGTACCATGTCTCCATGTCCGGACCAACATAATGATGGCTTATAAAGGTCTGCATTATTACAAGATTAAAAACTATTCTTTTCTAATTAATTTTGAAAATTAAGATTAATTAGTTTTGGATCAATCCTTACCGTGAGGGTCGTGGGACCGACGTGAGACGTGAGCTCCTGTTTGACCGGTCCACCAGAGCGGTATTCACCGCTCGGTGAGATGAGCCAGAAACCAACATTGGAGTTGGTCGATATCCAACCATGCACCTTGTTGTCCTTGACCTCACATGAGTACTGGTATTTATCATCCACCTAATATTATTCAAGTTGAATGTTCAATATTCGAGTTAAGTTTAAAGATTTCTAATCCTTGTCTATCATATATTCAGTTTTAGAGCTTTTTAATTATATATAAAAACTAATTACCTGGTTTTTGAACATTTGGTTATGAGGATTAGTCAATTGTACAGCCTCTTTGTACGCAAGGGGCTTGGCACGGCCACTGTTAATGTCACGGTCATCGTCTGTTGGCATTTGTCTTTGCCGATTATCCGCCACCACCATGTAATGGAATCTACAAACATATTTACACCAATTTTTAATAAACTTTGTTATTCAAACAAATAACAATATCATCGATTCTCTTATAATGAAAACATATAAAATACCTATCAGGGTTGAGTTTAAATGCGACTCGAATTTGACCCATCTCCACTTCTGGCCATTCGGGTTGTCTCTCAAAAATTCCATAAGTGTAGATTCCTGAAGTATTTGTTCGTATAATATACCTCTTGTCTACGTTTAATGGAATATGATCAGAACCACCATTCCATGTTCGGGAGAAAGAAATCTCCACTTGTTCTTCGTTTTGAGTTATGATTCTAAAGTTGGTTCCTTCGATTCTGTTGAACAAAGATAAAATAGCTTCGTAAATTACAAAAAGGCTATATTATTCTTGAAAATAAATTATCAAACCAATTGATACATGCTCTACAAATGTGAACATGTTCAACTGACAATTCTAGACAAATTATTAAATTAGATAGTTAATTACCTGTCCAACTTTGGGAGACTGTTGTTTTCTGTTTGCCATGTTATGTCCCAGTACCTGATAAACATTACACCAGAAATAAGTAAGCAGGACAATTTTCATATATAATTTGATTACTACAATACAAAATTGCTGAAATTAATTACCCTCGAGCTCGGAGATGTGGATTAAGAACATTGCCGATTTCATTGTATTTGATCCCAGTTATTAATCCTTCAGGATTCGAGAAAGTCACTCTCACAATTCCATTGTCCACTATCACCTGAAAGAAATAAGTAATTTATATTAGTTATTTTTCATCTCTTAATGTATATATGCATATATTTTCTACTATTATTGATTGAAGACATGGTGTACATACCTCTTTGTTTCTTATCTGCTGCACTGTTGGAGCTCTTGCATTTGTTCCCTTTAAGTTTCTGTAGAAGTTCAATAATAACAAATAAATAACGTTAATGAACTGAATTGAAAACGCTCAGTACACATACTTACAATTAATTGAGTTAATTATAACGCATTGAAGGTTTGTT
This sequence comes from Brassica napus, assembly GCF_020379485.1. Classification (NCBI taxonomy): domain Eukaryota; kingdom Viridiplantae; phylum Streptophyta; class Magnoliopsida; order Brassicales; family Brassicaceae; genus Brassica; species Brassica napus. Next base: position 16,831,927 of record NC_063441.1, read on the forward strand.
TCGAATGTTAGCTAGACACAAATAAATAACTGAATAACCTTCAAGGACCTTTTGGTTAATCAAATTTTATATGTCAAAGTTTATAATATCTTCAAACTCATGCGTGATAAAACAAACGTAATATGCATGAGATTTGAGAAACATGTATACTTTGTGCGCATACATATATGTGTATGTGTATGCTTGACCGTAACGTAACATATCACGAAGATCAAAAGATAAACTGACCTTGTCGGCTCAGAAAAAGCTGTCGGAAGAAGAAACAACAGAAGGAAACATATCATCCACGAAGCTATCGTCTTCTGCGAAATCATCTTCTTTTTCGAAATCTCAAGATCGAATTTAATGTAAGAATAAGATGTTTGTGGAGACATCCATATTTATATGTGTGTGTGGTTTATTTTCTTGTTAAACAAAGTCCAAGACTAAACGGGAATAGGTGCACCAAAACCTAACTAGGAGTTACTTTGACTTTTGACATTAGAGTTCTAATATGACTCGGTGTCATATAAGAACACGGAAAAGATTTGAGTTTCCTGTTTTTGATCGTCCTTTTTATTTCCTTAATTTTTTCTCATAATACATAATTTATTTAATGGAAAACCTTCCTGATGAAAATTAAATAATTAAAGAGTTGTTGTATTGCATTCAAAATTAAATTATTGTGAAGTTTTGTATTACATTCACGATGAACGTAACAAGTTGTTGTAACATTGGATTTTATTGCATGTTTTAATTTTGTTACAAAAGATATTTAAAATGTTTTTTTTAATATTTCATGTATATATAAATGTTGTTATGTAAAGAATTTTACCAAACAAAAGTGCCAAACTGTTTTTATAAAGTTATATTAATAGTTTAATATACATTACTCCTACATCAAGATATCATTAGCTAAAACTAAATCTAACCAAATATTTTAGGATAAGCTTTGAATTAATAAGAAAAGTAACAAATAAAGTTAATTAGAAAAATAGGAAAGTCAAAAAACAAATCTCTGGCTAAGCTTTGAATTAACAAGAAAAGCAGGTAACAAATATACTTAACTAGAAATATAAGATTTTTCTATGAGCCAATAGATAGTGAGTGGACAGGTCAAATTGTATTAAGTTTCAATTTTGCTAGACATGTAATATCTAACTCGAGTCAAAACTAAACGAATAGATAAGCTTAAATCTAAATCCATAAACTATTTTACTAAACTTACATGAAAATTGATCTGAATGATATATATATATATATATATAGTATAATATATGATTTATAAAAATGAATTTGTGATTCATTGATCTAGCGGTTGATAAAAATTGATATTTTTTTACTAGAGTCCTGATTTAACCACACATATATATCTTATGATGTATCAAATGTGAGCTTAGAACAACCTAACTCTTAAAATTAGAAGTATTAACCAGCAAGACATACTCTTACGGCTGGAAGATTGATATCTCTAATACAAAAATATAGAAGGTACATCTTTCTCAAACAAAAAAAATATCTAGAAGATACATGTGTTTGCTTGTTCTGCGCAATCAATCGTAGGACATCTGTTGTTTGTTTGTTTTGATGTTGTGTGACTTGATCGCGCGACTAGTTAAGTTACAATTTTAAATTGTTAGAAAAAGTAGTGACTAAAAATTTAAAATATTCTGGAATGCAATAAATCGATATGACTAATCGCAAGAATTTGCGACAATGAAACAAAAATTATAGTTAGTGCCGACATGCAAACGATTTTTTTTGTTCACAATGAAAAACAAATTTAATTTTGTATAAATGAAATAATGATAATGAAAAGTACAATAATAAAAAATAGTTTTGAGTAAGGGTGGCTAAAAAGACCGAAAAATCAATTTTGACCCGGTAAATGAATCTGAACCAAACTAAATCTAACATAAATACCAAATACAATTTGTTCTATGGTATTTGAGTTATGAATTTTAGCTCGACCGAATCCGAATTCGAATGAATATCTGAAAAAATTCAAAAAATTTAAAATTTCAAAAGAACATTCATACTAAACCCGAACTTAATCTCGAGTAAAGTATCTAAAATACTCTATTATTTCATTGAATATTTTAAATAAATATATATTACATAAATAACTAACTTAAATACTTAGTTTATTATATTTTTGTATTTGGTGCTTTTCGTTCTTCGTCAAGTTTATCAGGTTTGATGTGTTTTCGCTTTTGATTTTCCGGGTATGATGTGTTTATAGCTATTTTAATTTTTGTTTTCTAGTTTTATTTTTTTCACTCTCTAATTCTGTTGGTCAAAAATTACGCAAGAACCAAAAAAATTGTGACAAAGAGCATTTCTCATTTCAATTTTTTTTATTTTTGGTCTTTATTTCATTGGTTCTTTATTTAGTTTTCGGGTTTAACTAAATACAAAAAAAAAAAAATCAAACCAAAAATCTGATCAAAACCCGAAATTATATCTGGCTTAATCTGTTTTATACTTCCTCCGTTTTTTTATTATAAGTCGTTTTAGAGAAATTTTTTTGTTCCAAATTATATGTCGTTTTCGGTTTTTTGTGTAAAATTTATTAATAATTAATGTTGTATGACCAATGGTAATATATCTTATATTTTTCTATTGGTTGAATTGTGGTTAGGTAAATAATTAATGATGTTTTTGTTTAAAAAATATAAAAAATTAATGGTTCTCTTAATCTACGTGTATAGCTGTAAAACTACTTATATTAAAAAAACGGAGGGAGTAAATGTTACTAAACTCAAACTGAACGCGAGTAAACCTGAATCCAAACCTCCAAATCTAAATAAGCAACAATAGCCCACGTGAGCTTAGAGAGACAAAGACAGCTAAAAGAACCAAATGTAGAGAGATCGAACTTCTCAAAATCCAATTTAGATCCCGTCCGATGACGATCACCAAACCGCCGCAGCTCTCTTTCTCCGCCGCCTCCTCGCCGCTATGCTCACTCAAAGGCTCACTCCTCACCGTCGCCGTCCTCACCTTCCTCTCCCTCTTCTACCTCTCTCTCAATTCCCTCCGCACTCCCCCGCCCTCTCCCATCGCGCTAGAGTCCACGATTCACGTTCCTCAGACCAAGGATGAAACTTACTCCGACGTCTATCACTCTCCAGACTCCTTCCGGCTCAATTACGCGGAGATGGAGAGGAAGTTCAAAATCTACATCTACCCCGACGGAGATCCAAACACGTTCTTCCAAACGCCGAGGAAAGTCACCGGCAAATACGCCAGCGAAGGCTTCTTCTTCAAAAACATCAGAGAGTCTCACTTCCGCACGTTGGATCCAGAGGAGGCCGATCTCTTCTTCGTCCCTGTTTCCCCTCATAAGATGCGTGGCAATGTAATAAACCTTTAAAGTTTGATTCTTTATAACTCTCTTCATTGAAAGTTTGATTCTTTATTACTATCTTCATTGAAAGTTTGATGCTTTATATACTCTCTTCATTGAAAGTTTGATTCTTTATAACTATCTTGATTGAAAGTTTGATGCTTTATAACTCATCTTCGTTGAAAGTTTGATTCTTTATACTATCTTCATTGAAAGTTTGATGCTTTTATTTTTTTGTCCAGGGAACATCGTATGAGGACATGACTGTAATTGTTAGAGATTACGTTGATGGGTTGATAGCGAAGTATCCTTACTGGAACAGAACCTTGGGAGCTGATCACTTCTTTGTGACGTGTCATGACGTTGGTGTTAGGGCGTTTGAAGGGTCTCCGGTTATGATTAAGAATACTATTAGGGTTGTGTGCTCTCCAAGTTATAATGTTGGTTTCGTTCCTCATAAAGATGTTGCTTTGCCTCAAGTGCTTCAGCCTTTTGCTCTCCCTGCCGGTGGCAATGATGTTGAGAACCGGTAAAACACTAGCTCCTATAATGTTTCCTCTTGTGTTTGATTGCACTAGTGTCCTCTATCTCTATGTTGATGTTCAAGTTTCTAGCTTTGTTGCTAAACTCCTCCAGAGTATAGATTGTCCAGTGACTTGATTTAGTAGTTGCATTGTTGATGTTGTTACTCAATGTTCAAGAAATCGCTATGCGGTAACTAGCTCCTTTATAGGAAATTACTGATTAGACGGGCGCCTAGACCGATTATTTGAATGCCTAGACCGATTTTTTTAATGGGTTCGATTTGATGTCTTTTAGAACACTAATACTACTGTTAAATGGTGGTGTTACTTACAGGACGACGCTTGGTTTTTGGGCGGGTCATAGAAACTCAAAGATACGTGTAATACTTGCCCGTGTGTGGGAGAACGACACTGAGCTTGATATTTCGAACAACAGAATAAACAGGGCTACGGGGCATTTAGTGTATCAGAAGAGATTCTACAGGACTAAGTTCTGCATATGTCCCGGTGGTTCTCAAGTCAACAGTGCTCGCATTACTGACTCAATCCATTACGGATGTGTTCCTGGTAAGTGTTCTCTTATATACTCTTTTCTCTATTCAAGAAGAGACTAAAACTTATGGTTCTTGTTGTTTGTTTTGGATCAGTTATATTGTCAGACTACTACGACCTTCCTTTCAGCGACATTCTGGATTGGAGAAAGTTTGCGGTTGTACTCAGAGAGCGAGATGTGTATGACCTCAAGCAGATCCTCAAGAACATAACACAGTCAGAGTTTGTTTCCTTGCATAACAACTTAGTCAAGGTACAGATAAATGTTTCACCCTTGTCTGTGTATAGCAAGAAGCTGATGATTGGTCTTTGTTTATTTGCAGGTGCAAAAGCATTTTCAATGGAACACACCACCAGTTAAATTCGATGCGTTTCACATGATCATGTATGAACTATGGTTACGCCACCATGTCATCAAGTACTGATCAAAGACTCTTTCAGTCTTTTTTTTTTCTCCAACCAGTAGATACGGTCCCAAGTATGTACACCTCTTGTAAGTTTTTTTAAATATCATAGCTTATAACAGTGACACCAAACAAGATTACTTTCTTTGAGGAAAATTCATTATTTTTTTTGTGTATTATGTACTCTGCCCCATCCTGTGGCTTAGTCAGTTTCTTCTACTTTGCCAAGTACAGTATAAATACATACTTCTTATTCTATTGACATCAATGTATATACAGAAAATGTCTATAGAGAATTACAATGGCATTACTGTTTCTATGTACAAAAAGATTAGTGGTAGTTAACAAATTACATACAATCTGCATGAGTTATATGATACAGGACCAATAGAGTATATACATCACTCTTTTTTTTTTGTATATTTACTTTGAAGTCTTTTTACATGAATTTTCCAACTCAGGATGAGTAATCAAATCCTCTTCCATACCACCAATTCCATCATCTTGATATAAAACCCTATTCCTTTCCTGGGATCAATGTTAATTGTTCTCCATCCTCTTTCATTAATCAATGTAACCACTTGCATCATCTTCATAAGAACCATTAAGCTGCATCTTCTTACATAGCTTTTCCAATCCCACACATTCTTTTTAAACTCTTTTTTTTTTCTTCCTTTTTCGAGCTTAATCCGTTTCCAGGATCAATATAAACAATACCCATCATCTTAATCTAAACTATAAAACTACTTGAGCTTCTTCTTTTTTCCTCTTTTTCTTTTTTTTTCTCTTTTTTTGAGTTTTCAGGGTTAATGTAGTAACCAAAATGGTATTAGAGAACTAAAACTACTTAACTAACTACAAAAGAAAGGAGACCTGGTCAAAGGTTCTGCAGAGATGAAAGCCATTGCTCCATGTAGTTCTTCCCATCTGCACATTTTTGATTAAAACAAAACGGAACTTGAGCACTTTAGATTTTAAGACAAAAAGTTGAGACATCAATAGCAAAGACTCCGTAGATCATTGCACATGGCGATAGATACAAAAAGAAACCTCTATGAAAGCAACTATATATATCATTTCTCATGATACTAAACAACACCATATATTCAGAGCATGTAAGATCAACTACTAAACAACAAGCATTAGCCTTTATATGAACCCCCAAGAGAGATAATAATTCATACCAGGAGACAACCCGTTGGGAAGATTCTTGACAGCAGACAAGAACTGGTTATTACCAGAGCCTTCAGAGACAGCTCTGTAACAAGGAACCAGCACTAAAAATCCACCGTCATCTCCTTCTTCATCGGTTTGGAAACCAGGTCCATGTGGCTCAGTCCATCCAACAGACCACTCAGGCCCATCCCCAGCAGCAGAAGCAAGAGCCACAGATTCTGAGCCGGACGAACCAAAGCTCTCAAGTCCCATCTCCTTCCTCTTGAAAACTCTTCCTTTCTCTCGATTTATCTTTGCAGGGAACTTGAGAGCTTCGGTCTCTTTCTCCTTTTTACCACCTAATAGCCTCCAAGGCCAAGTAGGAATCTTTCTCATCATCATTTCAAGAATTATGAAATAAAGGATCAAACTTTCGAGCTGGGGTTGAAAGAGAGATTAGCTTTTTTTCTGACAAGAGTATGCCACCGTTAGGACACAAACCATTGAAGCAAAGATTTGAGAAACGAGATCAAACACACGAAATCGATTTAAAAATTAAATCTTTTATCTATTTATCGTCTTCTTCCATCATATCTCTCCGACCAAATGTGTCCCTTCTACTCAAGAGCTAGCCATCTTCTTCTTCTGCAATTTATAATTCGATTTCTCGGAACTTTTGGTTTAAGTTTGATCCAACGGTCGCTATTTCACGATCGTCCTCTCCAATCATTAAGCTGCAATTATATGATTGATACAAACAAAAATACTATTATTTACTTTAATTAATAATAAGAAAAAGGGGAAGAGTTACAATCAACCGTTGATTCGAGGACAAGTGGATCCCTAACCGTAGAAAAATTGATGATGTGTCATATTTTATCCAATCCCGTCTTGCGTATGTATGAGGCTCACGTTACTGACACGTGGCAATCTCATCTGCCTTTTGTTATCTGCCTATAGTTTTCTGGTGGTTACGGGGAAAATCTTATGATTTTAGAGATAAGACTATAATATACTTTCACCGAATGTTCTAGGAATATTTGTATATGGTTCCCTTCTGTAATTGGTTATGCGTTGACCACCAAATTTTAATTGGCGTTTACATGTTTGTAATGATAAAATAATATTGTGGGAATTATTATCAAACTGAATAATATGTCTTTTTTTTTGACAACTGAATAATATGTCATGTAGAAGAGATTTGTATTATATGTTTGGTACTTACTGGTTATGAATGATGATTTGTAATCGGTGTGATTATGGATAACTGTGATTTATAGCCTATAGTATTAGTTTATCGTTTTCGTCTCACCTGCTTAAGATATCAATTACCATAGTATCAAATAAAAAATTATAGTTGGGTTTAATAAGTGGAATAATGATACAACAAGAAGATAAAGGCTTTTTTTTTTTTTTTAAGAAAGATAAAGGCTACAATAAGATTAATTTGATTTAATGCAGTTGGTCTTTTCAACAGCTTGTGGTTGCCTCTCGTTGGTGTTGTTGTGCTGTCGAGAAATGAAAGACACCAGCTAGTTAATGAATGATTTTTTTTAGGGGTGTTCAATATGGTAAAATCGAACCGTACCGAACCGAACCAAACCAAAATAGACAATATGGTTTGGTTTTGGTATATACCATATAAACCGAATGGATATAATTTTATAAAAACCGTAGGATTTGGATATGGTTTGGTATATAACCGATTAAACCGAATAAATCGAACAAAACCGATTAAAAGTAGAAACATGTAAATATGTATCTATTTTATAACAATACATGAAAATCTATTTGTTACATAAGTTAAATTTGTGTTAATAACTATTACCATAATTTTATAGTAATAAAAAACCTTAATTTGTAAAACACTTGAAATATAACTAAATAACAATACATCGCAATTCAGACATCTTATTTTCTAAGTCTTTTTTTGATATTTTTGCTTTATTTTAATCTTTACTAAATTAATATGAAGATTATAAATTAATTTGATGGACAATAATTAATGGAAAATTTTCAATTGAAAAAGCATGACTTTAATGAACACTAAATATAGAAGAGTGAAAAAAAATTTCTTTCATGTTTCTGTTTTGTTTCATATTTTTATCTTCAAAATTTCAAATTTTGATTTTAGTTATAGATTTGATTATTTTATTTGATGGTAGAAGCATTTTTACTTTTTTGTTCATTTATTTGAATATGTAATATATTTTTTATAAATGATTGTGTTGAGAATATGACTTTAAAATTCATATAATATGATCTCAAACAAAATAATTATATTTTTTGGTATAAAACCGAATAAACCGAAAACCGACGGTATATAAACCGAACCGAACCGAAGTAAATATGGATTTAGAATGGTAGTCATATTTTACTAACCGAAATACCGAAAACCGAAAAAAACCGAACCGAAACCGAACCGATATCCGGATTGAACACCCCTAATTTTTTTACTCTCCAAAACACATTTTGAGTTTGGCATTTCATGATAAAGCACATGTCGCATGAGGCAACCTTTCTTATGAGATAAAGACATCGATACCCTCATAGTAAATGAAACCAAACCAATCTGAGTATTTCCCTAAACCGAATCATACCAAGACCAACTTATACGAAACCTAGCGATCTATCTTCTTCATGTCCCCTCTTTTCTCTCTCTCTCACTTTTTTCCAACGTTTGCGACGGAGATTAAGAACCCTAGCTTTAGGTTTGCGGCAGAGATTAATAGCGCCGGCGTATACATCTTCCAACATACGAAACCCTAGCAATCTATCTCCCTCATTTCCCCTCTTTTATCTCTCTCTCACTTTCTCTTAACATTTGCGGCGGAGATTAAGAACCCTAGCTTCAGGTTTGCGGCAGATTAAGAACGCCGGCGTCCACATTTTCCAACATGCGAGGTTTACTCCGAGGTAAACACTTTCTGAATTTGATTTCTGAAACAAAACTCTAAGATTTGATTTTAAATTTTAAATCTTACCAAAGATTTGATTTTAAATTTTAGAGATTTCTCCCTTCTCTTTACATTTATCTTCTGATTTCCCTCTCTCAATTCATTTGTTTTGTTTGTGAGTTTATTCTCACGGTCATAATCTTTTTCTCATCTCGTTGTAGGAAACAACAAGCCGGACAAACGCCTCCCACCGAGGCTTTTCGCGACAGACCGGTTCCCTACCGGTCGGCTCAACATCTACTCCAAGCCAGACATTCTACCTTTCATACAACATGTTTTAAGGAACACGGAGGAGCTTCAGTACATCAAAAACTCTTGTTTCGGGAAGTTGTTTGAGCTCCCAGCACGTCAATGTCCTGTATCGTGTAAACTAATTCACGCCTTTCTCACCAGATAACTACTTTGAACACATCTCCCGTCCACAGCTCCCCTGAACACACACCTCCCGTCCACAGCTCACCCGTCCACAACTCCCCTGAACACACATCCCCCGTCCACAACTCTCCCGTCCACAGCTCTCCACAACACACATGGTGGAGGCCAAAGTCTTGGATCTCGTCCACGACTTCCAGTGCCGCTCGAAGAGCGTAACTGAACAGATTGACTCACACAAGACTTGGCTACAGGAGCTTGAGGTTAAGATGATGTCTAAGCTCAATGAACACATGTCGAAGGTTGCCCAATCTATGGATGAAGCAACTCGACAGTTCAAATAAGACATAGAGGCTACTCTCAATTCAAACATGAACACAACACAGCTCAGCAACAATGGACCGGGCCACAACTTCGCAGCTGTTGTTGGCATTGTTATAGTTATCGCATGCCTTTATTGGAAGCTCCTCTGAACATTAGAACTAAGTTATCGATTCCTGCTTCTAGTTTTAGTTCTTCGTATCTACTAAGTTTTTATGTCAATCTATGAATCCTAGTTCAGCCAACTATCTCATCATATAATCTAATATGATTTACAACTTACATTTATAATTACCACATGTGTTGTTTGTGGATGTTTGTGATGTAGGGGATGTACCCTGTGTTCGCCTTCCTTTAGGTTCGTTCTACATGTGTTCCTTGTACATGTCCACATCCACACATCTATTTAGTTGTGCGTATGACAACGCCTACCTGCACTACACACTTCTTAATCTGACAATCAAAAATGATAACAAAAATCAACAACAACTCCACATCATTAATTTTTGGAAACACAATTATCCACAAGTGAGTATTTAGCTTTTTTGGCCTTCATAATGCCTAAAGGAAACAAAATTTTTTTAACCTAGTTTGCTCCCTCTGGCGCAAACAAAGAAGATCATGTTTGTTTCCTGTTCTTCAACGTCGAGAACCAATGTGCATTTAATTCACGTCATTTTCACATCCAACGCTCACACAACTTTTAAATCTCACCGTTTGATTTAAAAAAAAATTTCCAATCCAACGGTGTCAAACTAAAGTGTCACCATGTTGCTTTATTGTTTACGAACCGGCCAGACAGCTAGCAAACCGGTTTCCTAAGCGGACAACATCTTCTCTATAGTAACTTTGAGGACAGAAATGTCCAATTTCCTTCTTGATCCAAGATATTGTGCCTTGCAAGCATATTGTGTCTCTATATGCAAACAAAAGACATAATGTGTCCCATACGGTAATCAACTCTTAATGAATAACACACACGTACGAGAAAGAAAAACATAGAAATGATTTAATTAATAATTCGTTTAATTTACCATCATACACGAAACCATTTGATTAGCCAACTAAATTTATATTAATGTCAAACCTTCATCACATCTCTCAACTTGCGTTGCGTACATATCATGCATGTATCGTTTCTTTCTTGCTAACGCGTATTCGTTATCTTTTTTTTTTTTTTTCACTGGAATTTTATTAAAAAGAGTTAAAGCCCAACAGAGGCCAACCCAACATATTTACAAACAAAAGGCCAAAACATAGGCCACAGAACAACACAGCACTATGGGCCAAAGCCCATATCATGCATGTATCGTTTCTTTCTTGCTAACGCGTATTCGTTATCTTTTTTTTTTTTTTTTTCACTGGAATTTTATTAAAAAGAGTTAAAGCCCAACAGAGGCCAACCCAACATATTTACAAACAAAAGGCCAAAACATAGGCCACAGAACAACACAACACTATGGGCCAAAGCCCAGCAAGGAAACCGTCGAGGAAGAAGAGACACGCCGCTCACCACGTGTCCGATCGCCCAGCGATCAATGAACACGCGTCAGAACGCGCACCACCTGCTTCCACCGGAACCAGAGAAGATCGCGTCGGAACTCCGCCGACGGCGAAGTCGAAGCAACGGAAACCGTTCAACCAGAGTGGCTAAACACGAAGCTCGAACCGAGGAGACAGCCTGGTGGATCTGCGAAACGAAGAAGATACAAAACCGCCTACAATCGATCGAACCCCTCTGACTATCTTGAAACTCAAACGGACATCTTTAAAGATACTAATAAGCTTGAAGATGCAACAACCCTAAAACGCTTGGGGAAAGAAACATCAGAGAAAAGATCGAGAGGCAGTGAGCAGAGGAAGACCGGAGACGCAGATCTATACGGAATCGGGATTAACCCGGAAGATAGCCGGTGAGATCGATGCTGGAGAAGCCACCGTCTCCCGGAGACAAAAGCCGGCGAAGCCTGCAAAAGGAAACACGGCTTCCCAGAGACAAAAGCCCGACAACGCGGGAGTCAGAATCCAGTCAACACCGGTGATAGCTTCGTCTCGATCTCATCTCTGTGAAAGATGAGAAAAGAGAGAACAGAGAGGAGAGAGACCGAAAGCTTTTTTCGCGGTTTGGTTCGCGTATTCGTTATCCATATTAGCACATAATAAGCGAGTCATATAGTAGAAATCCTACTCTATTCGTTATCGTTACATGATTTTGATTCTGTACAAAACGTTACACAATCAAATTATATTAAAAAAAGAGTAATTAAAACAACAGATTTTTGTTTTTGTCTCTTACACATAAGTAGCGTTGACGTATGTATCTACGAATAAAAATACATGTGCACGTAAACGTAACGATCCTTGACAAGTTTGTCAACGATAACGTGGACGTTGCAGTTAACATCATCTTGCACAATAATTTTTCTAACCATAGAAAAAACGATGGGCCGACATTCGTAAAGCCGTAAAGGCCCAACATAATAAAGTTGGGCTTATTGAGGGGAAGTCAGATAACGGAATTAACTAGATCTCCGTTTGTGAACATTTGAAATTTAAAACTATTTTCCCCTTTCTCCTCTAACGGCTCCTTTCTCAATCCCTAACTCTGTTTCCTCTCTCTTCTCCTCTCTCTCTCTAAGATCTCCGAAGAATCTGAGCATATCAATCGATTTTTTTATATCGAATCAGGTACTGTGTAGTGTGATTGATTGGCTCATGATTGAAGAATCTCTGATTGAATCACTGTGTTTTTTTTTTTTGAAATTTGCCTAGATTGGTTAAGGTTTAGATCTCGATTTGCTCAATTTGTTTGTTCGTTTGCTTTTGTAGGTGGTTACAGTGAAAGTGTTATTAGCTTAAACGATGGAGAAGGTGTACGAAGAGCTAGACGAAGTCAAAGCCGCGAATGAGAAGCTCAGAGGAGACTTCAGAGCCAAAACGGAGCTTCTTGAGAACCTGAAGAAGGTTCAGAACAAGCAGTTGATAGAGATTCAAGAGGCGAGATCTGTAATCGAGAAGCAAGGTTTTGAATCCGAGGAGAAAGCCAGAGAAATCTCTGAGTTGAAGCGAACGAACGAGGATCTGCAGCGTTGTTTGAGGGAGAAGGATTCTGTTCTCAAGCGTTTGAATGAAGTTAACGATAAGCTTAGAGCTGATGGAGAAGAGAAGAACAGTGGATTTGAAGAGGAGAGGAGGAAGTTGGTGTTGGCGTTGGATGAAGCAGGTGAGAAGAACATTGACTTGGAGAAGAAGAGCAATGTCTATAGAGCTGAGATTGAGGGACTCAAGGGGAGTTTAGCGGTGGCGGAGAAGAAGAGGATTGAAGCTGAGAAAACCGTTAGAGATTTGAAAGAAGCGAGAGGGAGAGATGACGTGGCGGTTAAATTGGAGGAGGAGAAGGCTCAGGTGGAAGAGAAGCTGAAATGGAAGAAGGAGCAGTTCAAGCATCTCGAGGAGGCTTACGAGAAGCTCAACAACACGTTTAAATCTCGCAAGAAAGAGTGGGAGGAAGAGAGATCGACGATTCTAGACGAAATCTACTCTCTTCAGACCAAGGTGGACTCGCAAATTAGAATCTCGGAGGATCTCGAGAAGAAGCTTCAGATGTGCAACAGCGTGCTGACGCAAGAAGAGACGAGAAGAAAGCATCTGGAGATCGAGGTTTCCGAGTTAAAGGCTAAATACGAAGACACCTTTGCGGAGTGCCGAGACGCGAGGACGCAGTTAGATGAGCTGGTTGGGAAAAGAGACGAGGAAGTCGCGGAGCTGAGACACTCGTTGAGCACCAAAGAGGCGTATTTCAAGGAGATGAAGTACGAGAACGGGAAGCTTGAGCAGGAGAACCGCGAGCTGCTGGCTTCGTTGAGAGAGCTGCAAGAAGCTACGATCCAGGGATCAGGAAGCTCTGCGCTATCAAAGCTGAAAAGCAAGTTTCGGAACTTGGAGAACGTGCACAAGAACTGTTCAGCTAATCTAAGGAGTAGAGAGTCTGAGTGGAGGTCTCAGCTGGAGAAGATGGCTGAAGAGATGAGTGATTATAAGTCCCAGCTGGGAAGTAAGGATGCGGCAGTGAATGAGCTTGAGTTGGAGCTTGAAAACTTTCATTCTTCGGCAGATAAAATGAGGCTGCAGTATGAAGAGATCTCAGTTATGTTCTTAGTGTTGAGTAGAACAGTGTCTGAGGCTCAGTCAAGGCTTGTGAATGTCACAGATGAACAAACCAAACACGAGAGAAGTAAAGAAAAAAGGTGTTCTATATTGATTGAGGAGCTAGAGCAAAAGAGTGTTGCGCTGGCAAAGGCACGTGAAGAGACTGAAGCAGAACGTGAGAGGGTCGCGTGCTTGCTGAAAAGAGTTGAAACGCTAGATCATTTTGAAGAACAGAATCTTCAGATGCAGAAAGAGGTGGAGAGGTACAGACAAACAGTTGAGGAGTCATCTAAACTCCAAACTCAGATGAAAGAGAAACTGAAAGAGGCTGAAATTGACTTCCAAGAGAAGCTTCTGCAAGTCTGTGATGCACTTGACAACACAAACTCGGACCTTGTCGCAGAACGTGAGAGAGTCATGAATTTAACAAGGCAGATTGAGTCCTTTGGTGTTATCAAAGAGAAGAATCTAGTGATGGAAAAGGAACTTCAGAAGCATAAGGAGATGCTGGAAGAATCAGAAAAGCGTCGAATGGTTTTAGAGGAGCTTGAAAGTGATTCCAAGGAGAATATTAGAGAGCTCTGCAGCAAGGTTGACACTGCATATGCAAAGTTGGCAGAAGAGGTTGAGAAGAATGTCTCACTGGTAAGAAAAATTGAGTCCACTGATCAAAACGAAGAGCAGAGACAAAGGGAGCTTGAAAGTTACAAGGAGATGCTTGAGAAGGCGACTAAAAGCCAAACTCTCTTACAAGAGAAAGTTGTAGAGGTGGAAAGCCACTCGAAAAGGAAACTTGCTGAAGTTTCTGAGGCCTTAGAAGCAGCGAACTGTGAACTGTCTGATAAAACCTCTGAAGCGTACCAGCTTGAGTTCCAGTTATGGGTCTGGAAATCTATTGCTAAGAGGTTGAAAGTGGAGCTCGAGCAAAACCAGAACCTCCGCAAAAGAGTGGAAGCTTCTCTTCTTGAACAGGTTACACTTGGAGATGCCATGAGGCAAGAAAGAAATGAGCTGGTGAATAAACTAAAGGCAGCTGCTAGGTCTGATTCAGAGAAAGAAATCCTAATAAAGATCATGAGGGAGAAGGACAAGAACTTGGAAGAGGTACAGAGAGAGGTAGACTTGTTGGAACAAGAATCACTTACGAGAGAACTTGAGGATGCTGTTTTTGCGCATATAACTGCAGAGAAGGTGTTGCAGAACGAGAGAGATGAATTGGAAAGTTCATTAAAGTCTGTGTCTTTGCTTCTGGAACAGAAGCAAAATGAGGCTACTATGGTTTACAACGCATGGGAGAAACTAGCTGCTGATAGGATTCTTACCGAGGTAGAAACCGAGGCGAAGAAGCTGATGATAATAGAGCTAGAAGAGGACATCTCTAGTATTAGCCAGAAGCTAGAAAGATCCGATGAGTATGTTTCTTGTTTGAGAGTAGAACTGGAGTCTAAGCAGGGAGAGTTGAAAGAAGTAACCACACAGATGCAGGAAAGGCTAAGAACTTCAGAAGCGGACAAGACAGAGTTAGTTAAACAAGTCACGAGTTTGTCATCAGAAAGACAAGATCTTCTCTGTTTTATCAGTGAACTGGAGAATGGAATGTCGAAGCAGTGTGATGAAGACACGAAGCTGATGAAAGCTTTGGAGAAAACAGTCCAACATTATGATGGATTTGGTAAAGAGAACAACAATGTTGGTTCTCCAAGATTGGTAATGAAGCATGAAGATGTTGCTGTTGAAGATAGGTCACCATTTAGACAACTTAACCATTAGACTAGTTTGATTCCATTCCACAAAGACGCAATGTTTTTAGTTGTTTTATTCTCGGTAAAACTTGTTTGTTATGTTGTTTGATGTTTCTCTGATGAAACCCTCTTTCTTTAACAGAGGTTTCTCTCATTGTATAATAATTAATAAACAAACGTACAATAGTATGTTTATTAATCATTTGCTCTTCTTCAGCAAATTCAAACGATTTTATTTATATAATTTATAGGAATGTGGACTCATTAGTCTCTGACAAACAGGTCTAGCTGTAATTTGGCTGTGTTTAGAGATGATACTTACCCATTTATGCAACTGTAAGAAAGTTCTTAAATCCAAAAGTTGAATTGATACATTTATTGTTGACTACTTTAGATATACACACAACTACAACAACTAGTAATGTTTACTGGAGTTCATCTTAAATCGGTTCAAAATTAAATAAATTTCTTTAACTGCAATACTTTTGTTTGAATAAGATTATGTGCCCATTAGTCTGAAGGTTAAAATAAGTAATCTATTAAACATAAACTAGAAATTGACGTGTACACTCTTCCGGCGTTTATTTTTATTTTTTATGAGTAAATATTTATTTTTAATAGTCAGTGATATACTTTAACATTTATTAAATATCCAAAACAATTATATAGTGTGAACGCGATAATTTAATCTATTGTTTTCAAATTATATTTGTATCACATTTTGTATAATATATTTATGTTATTAGTTTTGAGCTCGAGTTCTAGAGTGGAGAATATATTGTAAAATAGCAATTCAAATATTATTTTTATGAGTAATTGATCTATTAATAAATTTGGTACTTACATGTATAATTAAATTTTAAATTATTAGTAAAAAATAATTAATGAATTAGTTAATTATGTAGAAATTTTACTTTATTTTGTTTTATTTTCAATATATTTGAAAAATATACTTATCAGTAATTAATTAGAAATGATTAAGGTATATTATATACTTGTTTTAAATGATGGAAAGGTAGTTAATGCTAAAATTTAGGAATAGTTAAAATCTTAATGGGAAAATCTGTAAATTTTAATTTAATAGATAGGTTATTTTATTTTTGTACTTAAGTTTTAATAAGATAGATTTGTTATTCAAAATTTATGCTTCATCTTTTAGTAACAAATTTAATGAAATATACAACCAAAAAATATATAAAACTTAGGCAACAAATTCTATGATTCTTACATATTAAGATATAGTTGACTGTGCAAATCTATTTTATAATTTATTCGTGAAATTAGATTTTGGACCGAAATTCATAATTCTTAATATGTAAAATCACATCGTTTAATATTAGTTCCGTTATGAGCATCGCTCAGTTATTCGCGGGAAAATAACGATGATTCAAAAATATATTAATACAAAAGAGTAAATACATGTTGATTGGCTGTAGTAGTAAGACTATACTTCATGCATTAACTATCTTCACAGCCTTTAGCCCTTTACACACAACCACATCAATATAAAACCATAGTGTCATTTGCATAAGTATACATCATTTCTAATCTCAACAACCAAAACACTCCTATCTTCTTTGTAAGTCCCTCGTGGTTTCTCATATGTCTACCATGGGAGAGGTTACCGTCGGTTCACAATGCCATAAACTTCTCGACATGCGCGACTTTACTGGCGCTAGGCATCTTGTTAAGATGAATAAACAGTTAGGCAAAGATTGGCCAAAACTTGACCAAGTTGAAGCAATCTGCGACGTGATCATCGCCGCAGAGAACCGGCTTCCCAACGGGTTTATGGATTACTATGGAATGCTTCGGGCGACCCGATTCGGACCGGTGGTTTTGGATGATTTCAGGAGGTTGATGAAGCTCCTAGATTGGAGGTGTAATGGTCTCCCCTCTAGCCAGGAAGCTGCTCAATATGCCTACCAAGCCTGGTCGATGCTTTCTAAGCCCGTCATGAAGGCCAGATACGATCTCGACATCTCCTCCCCGATGGTCAGAGGCGACAACCATGTCGGGGTGGTTCAACTAGGGTTTCCTGAAGGCAGTTCCTTTGTCCCCAAGGAACAGAACCCTAATCAGGATATTGGTCGTGGGAATAACAATGAAGTGGTGGTTATTTCTGATGATGACGATGACGATGATGGAGATGGAGATGAAGACATTATTACAATGGCTCGAACAGCGAAAGTGTTCAAAATAAATGGAAAGAGAGTGAAGTTTATACCATTGAAGAAGAAGAAAAGAAAGGATTCTTCAACAAGCAACGTGAGGAAGACCTAGTTTTTTTATTTATGATTTTAAACCTAGTTTTTTTCCAGTAATAAAACAAAGATTGTAATTCCCATTTTCTTGAGAATCTCAATCTTTATTGTATTATATCTCCTTCTTGTTTTTTTAATCCTAAGTTAATTATTACAAAATATTTCCGTGCTTGGTATCCATTAATCACCCATTTATTACACATTTGAAGATCTTCTCATTGATATCTTTGTCATTATTACAAGGCTTTTGGTCTTTATATTTATACACAACAACAAAACATTCCCTCCATTGTTTTTATCGATCTCTCCTTTCTCTTGGTGTCGCCATGGTTTTACTTCAACAGGTAAGTCTCTCCCTGTTACTTTCTCTACAAGCAATCAAAGTTCATTCATCTCTGAATCATGTCTTGCTTGTGTAAACGCAGTTAGAGCAAGGGATGCGTCCACTTTCTCAGCGTTACAATGTAACAGCCTATTCAACAACAATAGGAAGAAACTTCTTCACAAATGGAGCCTCAAGCAGCAACCTATTCTCCTCCAGAGGGTACTCAACCAATGCAAAGCCAAAATCGAAAACCGAGTCTAAGGAAATGGCTGCAAAGAAACATAGCGACGCAGAGAGAAGAAGAAGGCTTCGGATTAACTACCAGTTTGAAGCTCTTCGCACAATTCTTCCAAACTTAATCAAAGTAAGTTTAGTTTATGCATTCCATTACACCAAATGGTATATCAATATATTTAACAATTTTGTAAACTTAACAGCAGGATAAAGCATCTGTGCTAGGAGAGACTGTCAGGTACTTCAAGGAACTAAAGAAGCTGGTTAATGAGATACCAACCACACCATCTTTAGAAGACAGCTTGAGATTGGGTCAATGTAAGAACATAGACTTTGCGAGAGTGGTGTTCAGCTGTAGCGACAGAGAAGGGCTAATGTCTGAGGTGGCAGAGTCGATGAAAGCAGCGAATGCAAAGGCGGTGAGAGCTGAGATGATGACAGTAGGCGGAAGAACCAAGTGTGTCTTGTTTGTTCAAGGTGTGAATGGGAATGAAGGTTTGGTTAAGCTCAAGAAGGCATTGAAACCTGTGGTGAATCGTAAACTAGAGGGGACAAACAATAACAATGGAGGATCGTTAATGTTGCCTCAGCAGCAATGAGTACATATCTCTGTTTCTACTAGTGCCATTAGAGAAGGTAGATAGATTAGATGTAAAAGTATATAAAAGCCCATGTGTTATTGAATATGGGTGGATACATACTTAACACAGTCTATTATATTGTTGCAGCTCTTTCTTTGTGAGTGATTGCTACATTATTAAAAAGAGGTTAAACAAGTAATCTTCCTTTCCTCACTCCACCACATTCATTTTCTAAAAACTCTTCTATATGGATCAAAAGATGTTCTTCAACACTGTGAACCAAAAAAAAACAACGACCAACTATTTTTTCCTAACAACAGTTCAGTGGGAAGGCAAACAAGTTTTCTTTTTCATTCTACACAAGCAAGCAAGCAAAAACAAAAGAAAAAAAAAACGAAATACTCAATCACTATCAGAGCCAAGAACTTGCTTTTTGATTTCACTAATCTTTGTCTTGAGTTCTTCTCTGTTACTCTGAAAACAAAGTTAAAATTCTTGTGTTACTAAACAAGAAATGAGAAAATTGCTGATTTAAGATTTATAAACTCAATTGATAAGGAATGTTTATTACATACCTTGAATAGCAAGTAACGTGTCGTGAACCAGAGTGTGTATCCGAGACCAACCACTTCCATCAGCTTAGGTAACTGAACCATCCAAATTAAATGTTACTATAACAAGTGTTTGGAAACAAAAACAAAAAGTATGGCTCGCGGTAACTAACCAGAGGGACTGATTCGAGTGAACCAACGATTGCAGAAGTCAAGTAGATAGCAAGTATCCCACCAAACCCATAGAGAACGATTGAATAAGTGTTGTCTGAGTCCAGCTGCATTACCAAACCCCAAAACATTCAACTGATTCTTACATTTCCGTAATCATAGTCAGCATACATACGATGTAGTCTATGAACAAGAGGCATTTCATACAATCAAAACTCTAAGCAGATGGTAATGAAAATACCTTGATATCGTTCAAGAACTCTAAGGAGGCTTGAGTTTGCTCGTCTTCAGCTTGAGCTTCACTAGTAAAGTTATCCTCTTTGTCTGCAACTACTCCAGGCTTCTCAAGAACAAACTCATTAACTCCCGTTGACGTGTCTTCAGACACTGTTTCTCCTGGAAACTTTCTCGCACATCGCAACGTGTCTTTTCCATTGGAAAAAAAAAAACACAAAATGACAGATGACATCAGACACCAAAGTTTCTGTCTTGATGGCAATTGGTAATAAAACACTAATTCAAATAGCTAATCAAAGCCAATCAATTCAAAAATGATACTTCTTTATAGACAGAAGAACACAATCGAAGGCGAGAACAACGAGTGAATCACGTACGGGACTGAAGACGGAGAGATGGAACGTTTCCCTGGGGAGGGAGTGAGATTCGACTCACGGGGGAAGTGTTTCCCGTTAGATATACGTGGCGGCTGGTGGTCGGAGGGAGGTGAGTGATGGTGGTGACTGTGGAGAGCTCCATTTTCGTACTGACGAAGGAACCAAAGTGTCTTCCGGTTTTAGAAGTCGGTGAGAAGAAGGTAAGCTTTCCTCTAGGGTTTTTACTCAGTTAATAATATTTGGGTCTTTAAACTCAACCCCAATTATAATTGTAATGGGCCTGCCCCTTTTTTAAATTTGTTATTTTATTGACATAAACTATATTTTTTCTTGAGAATTTTAAAAATTATCGTCAAATAGCTGTGTCTACAAGAGTACAACATCCTTTGAATGTAATGCAGATTAAATGCAGATTTTTGGATGCAGATCAATCTACATTTTATTTACCATTCAAGTTTTAATTGCAGTTCATTAATATTGCAGATTAGATTGCACTGATCTGCATGCAGATTAATAATAGTCATTAAAATGTTGATCTGTAAAAATCAAGAAAAAAATGCTGGAATTTATACAGATCACCAATGAATGAAAATCTACTTTTTTTTTTGTTAATTATTAATAAACAATGTACTTTGTATCATCTACTTTCTCTTACTTCACTACAAGTCATAAATAATAATATTTACATTGATAGAAAAACATATATACCATAGTTCATTTTATTTTTATTCTTGATAATAAGTAATATAATTTAAATAACTAATACTTGTTTATAAATTGTTATTTTATAATATTGTATATAATTAATTTAACGAAAGCTTATTTTTTTATTTTTAATTTAAAATTTATTATATGTATTTAAGAACTTGTATTTTCAGTTTGGATATTTCATTTTAAATATTTTATTTTCTAAAATTTAAACAAATATGATAATTAGTAAATTTATTTATCAAATAGAATTACATTTGTTTTGTATAGTCGTGTTTAGGCCTGTTCAATTATATTTATCTTTTATAACATTTTAATTTATATTTAGTTAATATATTTATATTTTTATAATTTTGTTTCAGTATGTAGTTATAGATGTTATTTTCTTATCGTAGTAAAATATATGACCAGTAAAAATTAAAAAATTAATTAATATTTTATATAAATAAATATAATGAATTATGTTTTCAAATTATACTTTTTCAAATTCGAATTTTTTTATTTTTTATTTTTTTTTTATTTTTTCGATTTCTTTTTAATTTTTTCAAAATTTATTTTTGAAAATCGAAAATTATGTTTGAAACTATTTTTTAATTTTCTTTTAATATTTTTTTAATATTTATTTATATATTAATTTGAATCCTAAATTTCACATTCCAAAAACCCTACTCCACCCCTCAACTCTAAACCGTAAGTCTAGATTAGTTAATTCTAGGGGTATAAGTATCTTTTACCCTTCATTAAAAGAGAGAGTAAAATTGATTAGTGTAAACATGAAAATTGATATCATGAATGAGGTATTTGTGGCAATTTCCCATGAAGTTTTATATAATTTTAAATTTCACTTTACTTATTGAAATGAATATATTTATTGATATTTTGTCAAAATGATATTTATTACTTATTTATAATAAGTTGTATTATGTTTAGATATTTAATTTTCATTAAAAAAATCAACATTTATTTAAGTACAATAATTTATCGAATTAGCTTGATCTGCATTTGTTCTGTTTGATCTGCATGGTTTGCATTTGTTCTGATTGATCTGCGTTTTTGTTTGATCTGCATTTTCTGAACTGCGTTACCCATTCGAAACCTTATTTTGTGCAGGACAGCTTTTTTATCACATATCTTCTTCTGCATGCAGTGGTATGTATTTTTTATTATTATAACTAGAGATTTTTTCCGCGCTTCGCGCGGATTATGTCTTATAAATTTATTTTATTTATAATATTATTTGTTAATTTTTTTCTTTTATATTAGCTTCTTGTTTTTCCAATGTTAGTTTTTCTTAATTTAAATTTATATGTTAATAATTTTTCATTTTTTTGTTGTAGATGGAGAATTATATTTTTTATTGATGGTTTTTTGCATGTGATAGTGACATAAACTTTTTGAAATTTTAAAATAATATTATATATAGTACGATTAACACATTAAAGAAGAGAAACATATTCAGACACATTTTACACAGGTTTTATATGCATAATTTTAAACATTATATATGTATATATTATAAGTTTGAAACATGTAAATGCTTTCTAAAGCTAAATACTTGTTCTGAGTTTACATAACTTATCGAAAGTTTTATCTCTTTTTAAATTCAAATCACAGAAAAAATATAAAAAAGTCAGTATAGATAGGTTTTTTGGGCTTTTAAATCAACACTGAAAAATGACATGAATCATATAACAACAGTTTTGTAAACAACTGGATAAAATTTGACCGAGCCAAAGATTTTCACACAATATGTTCTTTCTTCTTAAAATTGCGAAGAGCCTATAGGCACAAGAAAAAAATCATAATTTTTGTTTTCACTTATATAACATTTTTTCTCCTTTACACACGGAGTTTATTACACTGCTATAAGCAATGTAGAACTCTATTCATATAAGATTCACATCTATGCATTTTGACAAAGAAGAATTTCAGCCATTTTTAGTTTCGGAATGTACCAACTTCAGTCATATACACTATATTTTCTCTATGATTCAAAACTTATAATTTTAATATATGTGCAGATTTCCATGTGAAAAGGCACGCACGCCATCTATCATTCAACCTATTACTTTTTCCAAAGTAAACACTATAATCCTCGTTTGGTTAGCTCCACAAACTAATCTCTTTGGATCAGTTTATCAAAAAATATGGATACTAATGTCAGAAAAGAATATAAACACTATCAACAATACATATTGGCACAAGAATATTTGGTTCAAGGAACATATTCCACGTAATGCGTTTATATCATGGCTGGCTTTGCGGAGAAGACTGCCAACCAAGGATCGCTTGAGGCGTTGGGGATTAAATGTCTCAGGAACGTGCGCCCTTTGTAATCTGGAAATAGAGACTCACCATCATCTCTTCTTTGAGTGCTCTTTCTCTCGCTTGATATGGGAGCCTTTTGCTGCTGAAGTTTGGATTTCTCCTCCGGCTGATCTACACTCTGTTGCAGCCTAGATCAATCAACCTCGCGTCAACGTAGATGCACATGCTACTCCAGTCATCAAGCTCTACTTTCAGTCATGTCTCCTCACCTTCATCAGTCATCCTTGCCTCTTTCGACCGTATGATGCGTGACCGTCTCCTCTCTTACCCGGTAAGTTCTTCTTTCTCATCTTCTCTACTTCTTTTTATATTTCTTGTATAAGACTTCCTTAAGGCTTTTTTTACCTTGAGTTGTTGTTGGTTGTTTTTGTTTCCTTGCTGTAATAAGTTGTTTAAAAACAACAGTGTAACCTTTTAGAAAATAATAATCTTAACATCTTACCAAAAAAAAAACAACAAATATTGACTTATTTATGTGAATATATATTTTATTTTAAATCATTATAGTGGACGAATAAAACACCATAATTTGTACAACAAATTTTCTTAGATTCACCTCATCATACTCACCATTTTACCATTTTAATTACATAATTTTACATGAGCTTCTTCATCCTTCCCGGTTATTTTCTCTTTATTTATAACTACAATATAATGTTATAAATTATATATATTATAAATTAATAATTTATTTACCCTTAAAGTCTAACTATTAAAATATAACATAATTCAATATAGATATATGATTCTATTAATAAATTAGCAGTTACAAATTTGAAATTTCTAGAAATATCAAAAGTTGTATGTTAGTTAATTATTTTCTAAATGATATTTATTTTTAATTCTTTTTAGATGAGAATATTTTGGCTGAGGTGGATAGTCTCAAAAGCCTTGAATTTAGTCCCTTTTATATAGTAGGATTTGTTCTGCAATTTTTTTTTTTGATTGGGCTTCAGTTGCAGAGCAATCTGCATGCAATTTTCTCCTGCATTTATCCTGTGTTTCTCCTGCCACTCATTCAAAGCCAAATTTATTTTTAACTAGATGAATTTTAGTGTTGTAAGAAGTTAACCTTAATTTCATCATCCGATAAATTTCACATTCCAATACAAGTAGACAAGTTAACACAGTATTCAATATTATTCATTACCAAAAGTTCTATGGAGATTGAAGAGAATGGAAAGAAGCATGGAAAAGGAAAAGGAAAGTGTGGAATGTTGAGTGATAACTGATATAAGAATTTTGATTAAAATAAAACTGTTATAAGAATAAGGTGGTAGATCTTGGGACAGTAGTAAATTTTTTTTAAGTTCTAACTGGTGATCATTAAAATAAAAATACGAATGAGTAGAAAATGAATGAATATGAAGAAAATAAAAAGAATGAAAATAAATGTTTGTTCTTTTTGTTTCATATCAATTTTGATAAAGAATGTTTTTTTTTCCGATAGTTCCTTCAAATTAAGAAAATGACAAAGAATCAAACGCAATAAAAATTCTCCATAAATGGTGTAATTTAAAAAAAATGAATAAAAATTGACTATTTTCTTTATTTTCCTATATCACTATTTAGACCCTAAACTCTTTAGCTCTCCACTTCTTGTTTGTTTTCTCTCTTCACATCTATATATATATAAAGTATTGTTTGACTTTCTTCTGTGCCTCCACGTCAGATCCAGCCTGGAAAGTCGAGCTCTTTCGCGCTGACATGTGTCACGGATTCGCAAAACTCGGCGTTTCATTTATTCGGGATATTGGTGACTTGCGATCGGATGGGCTTTACTCTTTATTCTCCCTCCAATAATAGTCTTTGGATTATAATAATAACTGCAACTATTTGGGCCGTATAAGTTATTGTATCTAAATGAAAAAGCCCAAATTCACATGAAATAAAAACACCTAATGTAAACACTCTCATTCTTCTACTGCCGTCAGGTCAAATCCTCTTAATTCCACCGACTATAACTTAAATGAGATGTAACGTTTCCGTCTTTATTGAAATTTCATCTTTAAGGTGGGGGTATTGGATTTAGAAATTTGATAGAATTTGAAGGAATTATAGTTTCCATTAAATTCTAGTGTTATTCAATTGTGTATTTTACCAATTCTTTCAAATTCTTGTGTTATTCAATTATGTATTTTATCAATTCCTTTAAATTCTAGTGTTATTCAATATTTAGTAAATTTAATAGGAATGTTATTTGAAAAGAATTTAATGGAAATGTAATGTAAAAATACAAAGGATCAATTCCTTGCTTTTATGATGGAATTTGTCTCTCTTTTATTTTCAAAGAACGGAGACTTTCAATATCGATGAAATTGTTCATCATCGAGCATCATCTTGTCAACCGAACTGTACGTTCGTGAACATTTGGCATGTTCGTGAACGTGTTCTCACATTTTTCATTTCTGTCATCAAGAATAGTACGTAAGTTAAAAAAAAATGCATTTTGTTTGATTAAATTTCAATCAAGCACAATCATAAAACAACTATAAACTAGTTCTTATCCATCTTTTGTATAAATTTTTTAGATTACTTCTCCTATATATATTATCATGTATCTATCACTTCTCAAAGCAAAAAAAAATCTATCTACAAAAGGTAAAATTTTCCCAAAAGTTTTTTTTTGGTAAAAAAATTTCCCAAGAGCTACTAGTTTTGTATTTTGTTGTTATCATTAGTTCATAGCGTTAATGTATTATCACTTGTATTCCATCAAATTTATTTACATTCTTTTAAATTCCATGATAAAAAGTAAACATAAGAATTACTCAACTGCATTAAAATCTCATAAAATCTTTTAAAATACTGCAAAAATTATTACTTGTGAATTCTTTCAAATTCCCGAATCCAATACCACCCCCTAAGTTTCACCATTAATTCTCTAACTCAAGCTCTCCCACGACGATTGGTTTTAATTATCTCTTTTTTCACTTCCATTGTAAGTCCCTAATTTCTTCAACTATAAATAAGGATGTAGAGTACTAGGAATCTCACTGATTCATACAAAACCCTCAACAATGGCTTGGTGGCTGATTACAAGGGGAACGCTTACGTCACCAACTCAGGAAAAACTTCATCTGGAAAGTGGATCATGACGCTGTAGCCTCAATCTTCTCCAGATCGCTGTGATCTAACTCGCAGCCGCTGCTGGCTGAAGCTGACGCAACTTTCGCGATTTCGGTTTGAACGGAATTGTGTACAGCAGCGAAGGATATCTCTTGCTGGTCTTGGTGGTGAGAGCAACACATGGAAGATGTTTAAGGTCAACGAAGAAACCGGGACGGCGAGTATTGTGTTAATGAATGGAGATCTGGCTGCGGCAGATGTGATGTTGAGGAGACGGGGAGAGATACGGTTGTGGTGGTGTCCCAGAAGAAGCTTTGGTTTGTTCCGAGCCAAGATAATATGGATATAAAAAATCAGGTAAGTGATCATCAATTTCTTATCAGTACAGAGGATGTGTTTTCCTATACTGTTGCACTTGGAGTCTAATGTTACTGAAGCGATTCTTAGCAGAACCTTCTTCAAAGACTTTGAAGCTTCTGGGTTTCAGGAAAACGTGTCAACCCGGATTGTAAACCTTAAGAGGAGGAACAAAGCATTTCTCTGCCGAGAGTAGCCAATATTGTGACCGGCAAATGAGTGACGTCGTTTCAATGCTTTACTAGAACAGAGTCTGGCCTAAACAGCTTTAGAGGTGAACGATTTGTATAGTTTTATTGGTTAATTGAAAACCAATTGAACCGGGTTTATTTATTACAGGGGTTTGTTTTTTTTTTAAACATTATTACAGGGGTTTGTTGGTGCGTCGAAGATGGTTTGGTAACTATTAGCTAACTTGGTGAACATTGGTTTGCAAATCTTTCACGTGGAGGAAGTCAACCGATCTGATCCTGTTTACATGGAAGCAACTGGTGACTGGTTTAAGGGTCTGGTTCGAGCTATGCTTCAACCAGTTATAATATTGTTGAGGTCTGATTAAAATTGGGGATGACTTTTGTGAGTAAATAATTGAAAGATGACAGCGACTTTTACAATGAAATGTAAGATATGTGCATTTTTCTTATAAAGATAATTTACTCTTTTTTTAGCCTAAAAGATATTTAATTTTCATATTGGGTCATATGATTCAAACAAATAATTAAAAGATTTACTATGTCAGCTGCCTAGGTTTTAACACATCAGTACAATTCTTTTCAAAATTAATAAAACTAGAGAAAAAGACTAGGATAGCACCAAAGCAAGTTTTTGTTCCCAAAGTAGCACTCAAGGCTCAAAGTCACAAAAATAGGTTTCATTAAAGAGGTAATATACACTTATACCCCTTGGGTTAATTAATCCAAACCTTAGGGTTTGGAATTATGGTTTAAAATTTTATAAAAAAATAAATACTATAATAAAAAATAAAAATTTTAAAAACAGTTTCAAAAAGTATTTTTAAATTATAAAAAGAAAATTTGAAAAAAAAAAATTTTGAAAAAAAAATTTCAAAAAAAAAATTATAAAAATTTCGAATTTGAAAACATATAATCTGAAACTACAAAAATTTTTTTTTTTTTTTTATTTATTTTTGTTTGTTTATTTAATTTTAAACCAAGGGTATTAGGGATATTTTATCCTTTAATGAATGTCATTTTTGTGACTTTCTCCTTCTAGTGCTATTTTTGAGACATAAACTTCAAAAGGTGCTATTATTGACAATCGCCCATAAAACTATCTCATATATATTAAATTATTTTAGTATTTAAACCAATCTATTAATAAAATATTTAATAACCTATAAATTTTTGTAATTAGTTCTTTGGTTTTCGTCCAATTGTTTTGCACTCATCATTCTAACAACATACGTTAACTTAGCAACAACTACATAATATAATTAAAAATTTCAAAAATAAATAAAAATACTTCATAAAAACAAAATAGAAAAATAATTTTTTTTTCTGGTTCATCAAATTCAAGGTAACAAAAAGGAAAAAATAATCTTACAAAATTTTCTTCTTTTCTGTTACCAAATTTAACCATAGAAAATTATTAGAAAAATATCGAAAAACCATAATCAGTTATTAATACATAATAAAAATCAGAAAATTAAAAATAAATCAATTAAGATATATATATAACAATGAAAATGAAAATTTAGTTAAATTAACTTGAGTTTAATTAAAACTAGATTTTGACCCGCGCAGGCGCGCGGGTGTATATTTTGAAAAATATGTTGATATTTGTTTTTCATGTAATTATTAGGATTTGGAAAAATGAATCCGAAGAACATAACCGATACCGATCCAAAGATATAGTACCAAACCCAAACATAAATTGATTAAATATTCTAATTATTCAAAATTTTGTTATTTAGAGAACCGAATCTGATCCGAACCGAAGTATTTGGGTATCCGAATTTATCTAAAAATAGATTTATATACTTATATATATTAATTATTTTTAGATTTAACGTATATAAAACATCAAAAATGATACTTTTAAATTGGTTTAAATACTTGAAAATATATATAGATAGTCAAAAGTAAATATCTGAAATAGTTAAAGTATACTCAAATCACCAAAAATACTTAAAATAATTATTGATTTCGTATCCAAAATTTTAAATCAAGCCAATTGATATGTTAAGCTTAAGTATTATGACATATGTTATTCAAATTTATACGTAATATATTATTTTATTTATACATTTTGAGAAATTTAAAATATATAATGATTTAAGACTTTAAAAATAATTTAAATTAGTTATCCAAACCCAAACCAAACCCGCAAAGATCCAAATCGAACTCAAACCAAAATTTAGAAACATTCTAATAAGGCTGAAATCTTTGACCCCGAAAACCCAAAATACAAACCGATCAGAACTAAACCCGTATGGGTATCCAAAAGCCCATCCCTAGTCATTATTATATATCGTATTTTATCATCATATAATTAATCGTATTTTATATGTACTATCATATAAGTAATCATATAATTAATAGTATTTTATACATACCATCATATAAATAATTACATATATTATATTTTTAAAACTTAATATGAAATATGAAAACCATAATTTGAGTTGGTATTTCAAATTGGGCTTTGTATTATATTTTTCTTATATATATTGACAATATTTTTTTATAATGGTTATTGAAAAATAGTTTAGTAAAAATCCATTTTTGAATATATGTATATTTTTGAATCAATTTTTGAAATAAATCAAATTTGAATTATTATTTTGATTTGAAATATGTATATAAAGTTTAAATTTTGTTTTATGGTTAGTTTAGAAAAAAATTTTTTAGGGAATTAGATTGACCCATTTTGGTATATTTTAAAAGTGGCCTAGATAACTTTCAATTTTTAAGAAAAACATAAGCCCATTACTTTTTTTCTTAATACTACTATCCTTGTTTTCAAACAAAAATATTTTTTTTAAAAGACTGCAATCCATGTTTCCAAACACTCCAAATTTTTAAAAGTCCTATTCAAATCTCCAAACACTCCAATTTTGTACTTGAGTTTTAATAAGATAGATTGTAACCATCAAATAAATTCAATGTAAATACATTAAATAATCCAAAATGCATAAAATGTAAAAATAAATAGAGAAAAATAATTAGAACAAAAAGATAGAAATCAACTTACGTTATTGTTAAGGTTTTACCAAATCTAGACCTATAAAAATAAGAGCATTAACTCAAGGAATTTTAATTTATCTCACAAAAACTAAATTTAGAGAACTAAAAGATTAATAAATATGCATAAGTTTCTAAATAAATACAATTTCATTAAAAAATATTTATGATATTTTAAATTTTATTAAAACTCATGCCGATGAATCACAGTTTTTTTTGGAAATTACCGAAAAGCATAAGTTACAATAATTACATAATCAATACAAGTATTATTCAAAAATTAGTTTGGAAAATAAGATCTAACATTGCTTCAATCAAATAATCGTAACTATCATACAGTTTAACATTTAGGAGATGTACTGAATCTGAAATTTGAAATGATTTGATTTTAATGAGTTTTTAGATGATTTTAGATGAATATTAAAATTTGGTGTGATTTTGTTAAAGAACTCTAGAATCTCATCTAAAACTATGGATTTTGATTTTTATTTTAATAACTAAGAAACCTCTCTCAAACACCCTAAAAACATTTAAAGCACTCTAAAATCTCCAACTTAAATTTTGTTCAATGACAGTTGATTTTAGAGTGTTTGTTAAAATGACAAGTTCAATAACACTGAATTTTAAGTATGTTTTAAAATCATCTTTTGAATAACATTGGATTTGTCACTTAAATACAAATCATCTAAAACTGTTAGTCGAATACACCCTAATCTCCTAATACTTATATAAACAAAAATTCACATTGCTCCGTTCAAACAAATGTAATTATCTATATATAAATTTTGTTAACAATGAGTTTGACGCTTAATCTTCTAATATCTAAACAAAGAATGTATAACCAAAATTTTAACACAAAAAAAAATATAGTTACAATTAAATTAACAAATATAAATGTATTCATAGAACTTAAACACAGTAAAAACTTATAATTTAAGATTAAAAAAACAACAATACTAAGAATTTTAAAAAAATTAGTTATATAATTAAAATTTGGTGTGCACAACATAATCATATTCACGGTCAACTTGACACAAAAGAAAATTAACACAAAATTATATCTTTTAAACAAACCGATCCATCAAATCCCGCGCGTAGCGCAGAATTGCCCTAGTAAATCATATATACATTTTTATTCAACTGATGTGCAAAGTGAATAGATACTCGAATCTTAATAATGAGATATAAACCTAAAGGTTCTGAGTCTCGAAAGAATATGAATAGTCCAGTAATACCTTCAGAAACATTTGCTCTCTATACATTTGTACAGAAACTTATGAAAGTCTTCTTAGTTAACAAAAGAAGATAAATCTGCTTTAGTTTTTTTTCGAACGAGAATTCGTGTGTTTGGTTTTATTCTTCTGAAAAGCTCCAAAAAGAAGTAATAAATGTGGATAAAAATTACAAAAAATCAGGCTGGCCTGTGGAAGTTAAGCAACGATGCCACATTCGACTATTGGGATCAACTGATTTGTCATAAGCAATCACTTCAGGAATGGGTAAGTAAGCATAATGATTGTTTATTATCCCCACAGTTATTCCACTGTACCCAGCAAAAGCTCCATGAACCTGTGTGAAAGAGAGAGTGTGATGTAGATCAAATGTTGTTTAAGCATCGTAGACACAGTTTTAGTATATAAAGACTTTACAGCGTTTTGTCCTAAGACCGTGCAGAGGATTCCATCTGATGCATTTGCACGTACAGCTCGGATCATGTATGTTGGATCTATATACTTCACATCTGCCGCAACACCAATCTCCTTGAAGTACTTCTTCGTCTGTATAATACAATGTCGAGGTGTCAGTTTATTTATTTCGTTTATAGGTAATCCAAATGTCACAAACAAACCTCTTGTTGAATGTGCACACCGATGTCACCGAGTACTTTGTTTCCAGATGCATCTTTTGCATTTGTATTCTCAAGGAAACTCTGTAATAATCAAAGAAAAGGGAGAGAATTTTAATGGTTCTTGTTCATCTAGAAGTTCTAGATATTTAATACCTGCCCTGCTCCTTCCGCAACGCAAACTACAGCAGAGCCTTTTGTTTCGATAAGGTAGTTCAGATGTTTCAGTACACCATCAGGTCCATGGAGGTTGAAAGGAACCTCGGGAATGAGACAAATGTCGACTTGTCCACTCGCTAAGGATGCTTGCATGGCGATGAATCCACTGCTACGACCCATCAGTTTCACAACGCCTATGCCATGGTAAGCACTATGTGCCTGATCGCAAGGACCATACAAAGTAAAAGAAAACTTTTTAATCTTGTTTCTGACGTACTTCATGTAACTATTGTTCTATTTCTTTAAAGTACCTCGATGTATGCGGAGTTAATAGCTCGTTGTGCTTCTTCAACAGCAGTGTCAAACCCAAATGTTTTATCCATATGCAAAATATCATTGTCAATTGTTTTCGGTACACCAACCACAGCTACCTTCATCCTTCTTTTGACACACTGAACAAATAGAGTGTAAAAGGGTAACTAAATCAAAGCAAAAACTTTGTTCGAAGGTTTCAACTTTTTTTTTTTAAATAAGTAGCAACCTCATTGTGTATAGCATTGGCACCAGCATGAGTTCCATTACCACCAAGCACGAAAAGCATGTTGATTCCTCTCTCCTAAATTCATTTTTTTTTAAATGCTGTCAAAAGTCATATTCATACTGCATGCATGTATATCTAACAAGAAAACGTTTTAAAAAGTTTATCAAGTGAGAATCTAAATGATTCACCTCCATGCTGTCCACGATCTTAGTAACAGTCGGTCCTCCACGTGAAACCCCGAGCAAACTTCCACCGGAAAGATGAATGTTCTGCACCACTTTTCTTGACAACTAACAATCAAAGTCCAATATATTAGTCTTCTTGGCTAGCAAGCAGTTTTAAAAAGACAAAAGAGCAAGCAATGTTCTTTGAAATAACTAATACAGGGATTTCAGGTAGGTTCTTATCAGAGAAGCCACGGTAACCAAAAGGAATCCCAACAATGTTCTTCACACCATATATCTCTAAAGTGATGACAATCTGCCACATTAATACAAGATCTTATAAGAAACAGAACAATTATACTACAAAATCTTATTAAAAAAAAGAACAGTTTGTTTTCAGATGAATAAGAGGTTTTCTTATCTCTACACGGAAAGCAAAACTCACAAGTCTAATGACATCATTAAGACCAGGACAAAGCCCACCACAAGTAACAATAGCTGCCTTCACATCCTCAGGTCTGAAGTAAATATTTTCCCGTGGCCCAGCACGTTGAACCCTAAATGATCAATCCTTATAAACTTCTATTAGACAAGCTTAATCACAACAATAGTCCAAAACTCAAAAAAAAAAAAACTTGCGAAGAGTTACTCTTGTTTTGAATCATGTTACTATTATTACCATTGCTCAATCCAAGTGCAGTCAGGATCAATACACACTGCTCCAGCAGAAGCTGGTGATGAGTAGTTTATAACCTGATGATCAAAACCAATCAAATATTAATTTTGCCCTAGATTCTAATTGTGCTGATTTAGAGAAGAATAAAAGTACCTTGAGGAGTACTCTATCTTTGGTATTAATGTACGTCGGAGACCTGCCGTAGAAAAAAAATACAAAGTTTAGACCTAAAACGATCATGAGGTCATTGGATTATGGAAACTACGTAACCTCATCTTGACACAAAACGTGGAAGGGATGGCTTCTGCATCAGGGAACGCATCAGTGATATGAGGGATGCTGAATCTCTCCTCGAAGTCTCTCTGGTACTTTAGTTTCCACTCTGGATCGCTTAGATCAATAGCCGTTGCTCTCGCAGCCGCCACCGCCGCTACTCGATGAAATCTTACCGAATTTGTCGGAGATCTCGGTTTAGGGAGGATCAAAGAACCAGGCCGGGCAGACCGGACGAGGAGGGGGTTCTTGGGAGATATGCACATGGTGGCCGAAGAGATAAGCACATCCATGGAGAAGAATGGTGTGATCTCTGCCTTTACAGTTCCTATTTTGGAGGGAGGTTTAGGGGTTCGTTGTAGTTTTTAATTGGTTTGGTTTTTACTAGGTATTGATTGTTGAGTAGCTTTTGTTTTTGAATTTAAACTTTTGTTTTAAAATTAGGTTTTTGGTTTTGGATTTTTGGTTTTTATATTTCAGTATTTTAATGGTTTTTAATTTTAAAATTTTACTTATAATATTAAGTTTTTAGTTTTATTTTTATTTTACCTGCTACAGTTTTTTGTTGTTGGTATTGGTTTATCTAATATTTCAAAAAAATTTGACTTATGATTTAAGTTCTTGATAAATTTGAAATTATTAAAATAGTGATCACGAAATTTTATAAATAATACCAAAATATTAGTTATAAAGGCGTATATAAGTTCATTTCATGATTTAAATTTTTTTATTTTAATTTATTTATATATATTTATATTGATAATATAAGAATTATGTGTTTTCAGAAATTTAAGCGCGCAGTTCGTTCATAATCTATTTTATTTTAATTTTCAAACTTGCCTTCATGAACTCATGAAAATGTAGATATCTCATTATATCACAATGTAGTGGTACATGTAAATCATAATATATAATATGTACATATGAATATATAAATGAGACTATCATATAACTCACTATCGATCTTTATTCTAATAAAACAAGAAATATTAAGTTAAAAAAACAACAAATATTCCAAGATACAATATGAAAACAAATAATAAGATTTCATTATTATTATTTTTCAAAAAAAACGTTAAATATTATTATAAATATTTACAAAATAATTACTAAAAGATTTAATAAAAATGCATAGTAATGAAACAGCCTCCATTATATACTATTTGAAATTGATTTCTTAGCTCGAGGATCAGCACAATCATTTGTTGTTTTTTTGCAGTATTTCATTGAGTAGCAAAAAAAATTAACAAGAATAAGATAGTGTGTTATTTAATTAGTTGAAAGAAACAATTTTGACTTATTCAGTTTAAAAAAACAATTTTGACTTATAATGTGGTATGTTATGTATACTTCATTATCAATGGGAAATCATTTCTAACCAATTGAAGATTATTAAATTATAAGAAAAATTAAATGAATTTTGTGATACAAATTTAACTGATAGCTTTTTTTATTTAAGTTTTGTTTGCAATGAACTGCTAAATTGTTTTTGACCAAAAACAAACTGCTAAATTGTAATGTTGCAATGCCTTACAAGTGACTTATCAATAGTTTTCTTCATTTAAATAATGTAAAAATTAATTTCTTGATTTTCTCCTAAGAAAATTGTTTTAATTACATTGAGTCGAAATTTTATTTTCTTGAGATAATAACATAAAAAAATGAAATGTGTTCATCTAAATTGTTTACTGATCCCAATAATGTCATTTGAAAACAAATTGTTGAAGGAAACAAATTGTTTTTGTCATAAAAAGTTATATAGAAGAATAGCATGTGTCTTGATTCAAACATGTGAATCGTCTTCTTTATTTCTCAGGTAGAAATACTTGAAAGCAATCCATAGCAACCTTATAAGTAAAGAACTGTCTCACCAATATAATAAAAAGACAGACATAAGCTTCACTTTAGTCTTTAGATTCTGCACTTACAAATATTTGGCTCCACAATGCTTCAGTGGTTGTTTAGTTAATGGGCCACTTAAAGCCCTGTTATTAAGAACTGTGTACAAACTTTGACATGTCTTAATTGGACCACCAACTACAATACCGGAGCCCACAGCGACCCACCAAGACAAATGTCAATGTCAATACGACACGGTTTTATAACGAGAGACTTACATAGAGAGACACATTATGTCTTATGTTTACGCTTGGAGACACATTGTCTAGTTGACACACTTTATGTGTACAGTTGTTTTATTTTGGACAGAAATGACCTTTCCTTTGAATAAGCTGAAGAATATTATTTTTAAAGAGGCATCCGAAAGCTAACTAGATTTATGTTTGGTTGCAGTTAAAATTAAAGGTTTAAACGGTTTGAAGACGTAAAAATCAACGTACAATTCAACAACAATTGAGTTAGTTAGTTATTTTATTTATATTATTATTATTTTTCATTCCATTTTATGTTTATTTGTTCTTTTTCCAAAGTTTAAGACATATAAAGCAAAAATAATTAATACTATAAATTATAATTTCTTTTTCTCTACATTTTAACATCCATTTTCATATATATTTTTATAGATTTTAATAATTATATAAAAATACGTGGACACGAGAAATGTGGACAGACAATTGTGGACATAGAAAAAAAAATACATGGACACGATAAGTGTGGACAGAAAATTGTGGACATAGAAGAAAAATACGTTAACAATGATTATTTTTCACTCCATTTTATGTTTTTTTGTTTTTTTCTCCAAAGTTTAAGACATATAAAGCAAAAATAATTACTACTATAAATTGTAATTTCTTTTTCTCTACATTTTAACATCTATTTTCATATATATATTTTTTATATATTTTAACAATTATATAAAAATACGTGGACACGAGAAATGTGGACAGACAATTGTGGACATAGAAAAAAAACATGGATACGATAAGTGTGGACAGAAAATTGTGGACATAGAAGAAAAATAAGTTAACAGTTATTATTTTTCATTCCATTTTATGTTTATTTGTTTTTTTCAAAGTCTAAGACATATAAAGCAAAAATAATTACTACTATAAATTGTAATTTCTTTTTCTCTACATTTTACCATCTATTTTCATATATATTTTTTATATATTTTAATGTGGACAGAAAATTATGGACATAGAAAAACAATACATGGACAAGAGAAGTGTGGACATAGAAGAAAAATAAGTTAATAGAAAAGATGTGGACATATAGATGGATGAAAAAACGTTAAAAAAAACTTTTATTTTCATTTTTTAGTTTTTTTCTGTTTGGTTAAAAGAATTATTTGGTAACATATATATTTAGTTTGTAAATAGTTCATATTTGAAAAATATTTATAGAGAGAAGATAAGCGTGGACGGCTACATGTGGACATATAAACATGTAGGAGTACATGCGTATGAGTGTGGACGGGTAATCATGAACGGTTATTTGTGGACAGATATGCATGAACATATGCATATGGATAAAATATACATATGGATAGATAGACGTGCGTGGATCTGTACAATGGACAATTATTTGGTGGTGATTTGTGTTTGTGTGACAAAACATATATGCCAAACAAAATGTCAACCTTATGAATAATGAGATATCAAAAGCATAAACAGTTAGCAATGAAGCTCTTATCCTTTTCCTCAGCAATGTTCCAAACACCATCTTCATCTAATTCAATTTCAGAGGTAGATGGCTTTTCAACAGATAACCATAAAGGTAGGTCTTGAGACAAAGAAATAAAATGTTTTAAAAAAACACAGGATAAGAGTATTTCCGAATGCAAGACGGAAGAGACATAAACAGATACCTTTGTGTACTGATTCTTTACACGGAGTGAACCTGAGAAGAAAACTAAATCTATTGTATATATGATGACTTGCATAGAAGAGAAATTGGGACGAGAATACACACTCATACTCCAATTGTTGTTCCAACTGCTTCAAAAATTAACAAACGAAAAGGGAACAAATCACCATCAATAAGAACATGAATAGGAAAAAGTTTGAAACTTTGTCTCATACCAATCATTGCACGATCTACGGCTAGAGTTGCAGGGTTTGTGTCTTTGCAGATTTGCAGAGGTTCTAAGAGGAATTGCAGCGGCTCTAAGAGAATTAAAAGTGTGTATGGCGCCAGTGGTTGCTCGTGGTGAAGAACAGAGCCCTCTGTCTGAGCTAAACGAGATGATGATTGGTTCAAGCCTTTTGCTGGAGCTCAACGAGAGAGGGAGAGTGGTTCCGTCGGTGGGGTTTAGGGATGTAGCTTTCCATTAACGATAGATATTGTTATTTAAGCGGATTAGAGATTGTGATTTGTGAGAATTGGGGAAGTTAGAATTTTATCAGTTAATGATTTTGTTTTTAAAAAAAAAAAAATCTGCTTAGTTACAACAAGAAGGTAACGAGAGAGAAAAAGCTTTCAAGGGTATAATGGACAAACGGTAAGACAAATGTGTGTTGCAAGTGGGATGTGTTCTTTAGTGTAATTAGAAAGTCAAAATGTGTCCTCCAATGTAAATTTCTCTTTTATAACCCCATTTACTACGAATCAAGTGAGAAAAAAAAGAGCTAGACACAAAGGGGGACCGCCTCATAAAAGAAAAGAGAGACATCAAATTGTGCCATGGACCAACATAAGGTAAGTGAAAATTATATTTACACACACCATGACACATGCATGTAATGTAATCTTCTTGATGGAAAGAAAACTAGCAGTTAGTTAATGTTTTTATAAGTATAACTGTAGGAGGATAGAAGACTCTTATTGTCCAAAGAAGAAGAGAGGATTCGTGATGAGCTTGAAATGGAAATCGAAAGAAATTTGGAAGGAGAGTTCAAGGATGGGATCTACAATCTCGCACTCAAGCTGCGCAGGCTGTATGAACAAAGAAGGGAAAGAGAAGAGTCGCTGGATGCTTCAATGAGAAAGAGCAAGAGAGTACTGGAGGTGAACATTAGCATAAAGATGGAAGGAGATACCAAGATTGAGATCACTGAGAGGAAGAAGGAAGTAGACAATGACAAGATGAAAAAAGCAGAGAATCTGGTTACTAGAAAGAAGTGTGAAGCTGGTGAAGATAAAACAAGAAAGGAGAAGTTGAAGAATCCAACAAGGGCTCAAGAACTCAGATGGAAATGGTAAAACAGATTGATTGGCCTGGATTTACTTTCCTATTTGCTGGTATCTATATGTTTCCAATATTTATCCTAATTAAACAAGAGTGAAATAAGGATTGTGCATGCATATCACATTGTTCATTGAGATGGTAAGAGGAAAGCACACAATCTCTTTTACTGCCATATAAAATTTGAGTTGTTGCTACAATATCATCAAACAAGATATTGATTTATTTATTTTTGGAACACAAACAAGATATTAATTAATAATATTATCCTAAAAATAAATATGATTTGGAGAATATTTAGCAAAAGAATTTTATCGGTGTAGTAAGACATATTGTAAGTGATCAGGACTGGGAATCAAAAATATTGTTATGCAAGAATGCGCCAGGTTATATATATCACAGACTGTAAGGCACCGGCTTGAACCCCAAATGCAAATTTAAAAGATTATCTTACTGTAAAAATATCATTTGGATATCTCTCAGGATAATATAAACGTCATAATCATTCACAGATATTAATAAGTTGCCTGTCTGCCTCATCGTAACCTTAGTGGGAACCAAGTATATTGCGCGTGGTCTTGACTCTTAACATAATTAAACATTTATAAGTTAGATATTTCAAGTATATCAGTTGGCAAGAAGTACGTCATTTTCTTAATTCCATGTAACTTGTCTATTTAGACTGCTAAAAAGAAAATTTTGACATCTTTTACGCCGTCAAACATCAGGGTCCATGGTAAATGTGACAAACTCGATAAGCAAAATCATTATGAATGAAGCTGCATTGACACGATAAACCAGGAAGTGTTGTTACAAACTGTCAACAATAGCTATTTAGCAATTTTAAATCTTGCACATTGTTATCTACAACTCTTTAACATATTCATATTATATGCTACCGTTTGGTGATCCCCCTTGTAGACGATTCTTCGAGAGACTTGGTAAAGACTACTGGTTTTGATATTCCAAATCAATAAATAAATAACTAAGAGCTGTATATCCATGTATGTGCTTGCATGATTAAAATGTCCAGAAATTAAAATAATCATTCCAAAATTAGCTCTATATATCAAAACCCTTTCCTCGTTTCTCCACCACCAACGAAGACAAGAGCCTGCTCAATTTCTCTATTGTTTTTTTCCGACAGCCAAAAAGAAAGTTAAAAGAGAGACCAATGGCAGCTCTTAAGACATTGCAAGCTATGATCTTTCTTGGTCTATTGGCCACGTCCTGTATCGCTCAAGCTCCTGCTCCAGCACCCATCATGCCTCTCCCACCGGTAGAGTCTCCTTCTCCCATTATTACACCAACCGCTGAGCCACCATCTCCGGTACCGGTTGCTTCACCACCGGTTATGGTTACCGAGCCAACTCCAGCTCCGGCGACTCCTCCCACCGTCTCATCACCAACAAAGTCTCCTAAAACTTCCCCTGTCGCTTCTCCCCCCAAACCAGAAGGTATGGCTCCAAGCCCATCAGTCCCAGAACCAACACCAACACCAGCTCCGGCTCCTGAAGGACCAATTGCTGACTCAGCATTTACTAACAAAGCTTTCCTTGTGAGCACCGCCATTGCCGGAGCCTTGTACGCCGTCGTTTTGGCTTAAGATAGCCTTGAGTAAATTACACTCTCTCTCTCTTTCTCTCTCTCTCCTCTGTTCTTTCTTATCATGATTGGTTTGACGGATCTCTCTGTTTTCTATTTTTCTCTAAATACATTTTGTGCTCACTTCCACTTTGTTGATGTTTCTTTTTTTCTCGTCTTTTGATTCTTTTTAACTCTGATGGACAATGAAACAACTCCACTCATTCTTCTTGTTACATCATTGTGCCACTAATAAAATTGAAATCACTATCTAGGCTTTGACTTTATAGTGGCTGACTTAGAAATATATCTGAAAATAGTTTTCCGATTCTCTCAGTGTGATCAAGACTGGGAGAAACAAATTGTAAAATAAACTTCATTAGATTGAAACGTAGAGAACAAGTGTGTTTACATACAAATGGGATCCTAAACCATATACCAACTATAAACGAACTATATATTCTCTAATAATAGTGATCGTTATATACTTATATACCTATCTTTTCTGATTTCGAACTGTATATATTACTCTTTGTCTCAAAATTCACAAGACGTCCAAAGTCGTTTGCACAACACAATGTTCAACCGGATAATTAAACCGACCAACATTAGAAAATCTACCGGAAGAAAAACGAACAGTATCATCACCATAACCAATAACTAATCGATCACTAAACCGGGCTGATTCATATCCTTTTTCTCTCCTCCCAATCCCAGCAAATGTTTTCTCAATTTGCTCATAACCATCCTCTAAACCACCAATCACGCCCTTGACCTCACTAACCAAACTCCAGAGCCCATCGAGCCAAGATCTCTTCCAATTCCCACACCAGATTTCAGACAATCTTTCTTTACTACTCTCAAGCCTCTTCAAAGCACACACAAGCTCCACCGTATCTCCGAAGCTCAAAGTGTTAGACCGCTCTTTAAACTCGTTGAGTCTCGAATAAAGTTCGTTGACCGAAGACACGTAGTCTTCTCCGACCAAACGGGTAATTTTGTCGGCTAGAGGTTTGCCACCAGAGAAGGGTATATCCGGAATCTTACATGCTTCTTGTAGTAAACCGACAAGCGCGTCGACTTCACGAAGCAAATCTGTGTTGGTAAGAGACGAAACCATGTCTTCGTATTCGTCTTTGTGGATTGTGCTGGATGCTGAAGCAACGAAAAAGCCCATCACTCTTGAAGTTGATAACAGATGTTCAAGGTATAAACCGTACCTAAAAAAAGAAACTTTTGTAATTAATATATAACATAAAACCGAAACTTTCCTTTTATAGATTTTTGAACTTACCATCGGACCCAAGAAGAAAGCTCCCACATCAAAGGGGACTTCTCATCTCTAAACCCAGAAAGTTTCAGATAGTTCCGACCACCGGAAGCAGGAAAGACAGAGAGCTGATCCTGGAGGATGAAGCGACCATGTTTGACGATGTGATGGACGATGATCAATGATTTGAGAGCGACGCAGGCGTCTCCGGTTGTGTGAAGACGGTTCATTACAGCTTCGACGGCGGAAGCTGCGGTGGCTCGTGAGCCAGTACCGGCGGAGAGGAGAGCGCTGAGGTGACGGTTTCCCG
Source organism: Brassica napus (assembly GCF_020379485.1). Classification (NCBI taxonomy): domain Eukaryota; kingdom Viridiplantae; phylum Streptophyta; class Magnoliopsida; order Brassicales; family Brassicaceae; genus Brassica; species Brassica napus. The sequence continues at coordinate 16,873,742 of NC_063441.1, forward strand.
GAGGAGTTGAAGGGTCGTGAGTGGTGGCACGGAGGACGGAGAGATGGAAAGAGAGAGATTTGCCTTTTGGGTTTGATGAGACGAGAGCTGCTTTGCCTTGAGAAGCTTTGTCTTTGAGTATTCCGATTAGATCTGCGAAGCTAGTGATTCTTCCCATTGATTAAAGGTTTAGAGTCTTTAGATGTTGATGATGGTGATCTACAAAGATAGATGACTTCTTGTCTCTTTACTTTTTGCTGGTTAATAATGAGATGATATAAAAATAGTTTTATTATTCTGGTCATGAATGGAAACTGTTTTTATCTCATTCCATGCACCAACATGGGTCAAATAATCAATATATAGAAACACTCACATATCCCCTCTCTTTCTGGTCTTTCCCAAACAGCTTCACCTATTTAGAGCATCTCTAACCATTAACTCTATTTTACTGTCAAAATAACACTATTTTAGTGTAATTTTAACACTAAAATCAAAGTCTTCTCCAACCATAATAATAAATTTCACACTAAAACTATTTTATAATATTATATGTATTAATTTTTTTATTTATCATTTATTTAATTGAATGTTTTAGTAATAAAATAAGTGAATAGTATTTTAGTGAGATGAATAGTGTTTTAGTGTGGTGAATAGTATCACACCAAATTTGGTGTCAAATTTTAGTGTTACACTAAAATAGTGTGATTTTTACAGTTCCATTGGAGATGATTTGGTGTAAAAATCACACTAAAATAGTGTTTTGCAGTTCTATTGGAGATGACCTTACAACTAAATTATAAATTTGTAGAATAAAATGATGTAAAATAACTTATTTACATAGATTTCACAGAAGTTTACCATTTCGTTTCAATGGAGATGGTGATTCCATCAATTCTTAATAAATAAATAAAATATAAAGAAAAGCGTTCTTCAGTAATATTGATAAGCAATTATTACATAAATTCATTTTATTTTTGTATATCTTATTCATATTATCTCATTCATTCTTCCGTTAATTTCATTTGACTTAGTTTTAAAATGCAAGTTCGAGTAGAACATTTCTGATATTTTTTTCTCACTCATTAGGTTTTTCTAATCCAATAAAAAGGCAAAAACAGATTTTCGACAGGAGGAAAAGGTAATATACTAAAGTGCTTATGGTCAGAGTGTTATGAAAACTGTTAAGAAATTTTCTATATTTGTTTCCTTCAACTTGTGAGAAAACTTTGTTATATGTGTAATTTCTTTTCATATAAATTAACAATCTTGTACGAACGAACAAGCTACTTTAGTCAGCTACAATAACGATCAGAATAGTTTTTTTTCTTTCTATAGTCAAGTATTTGTCATAATAGTTTAAGAAACGTGAAATTAATAAAATAATTGTGAAATGATATTAGCTTCTGGCGCATGGTAGAGACACTTAAATTTTATATTTTAGTTAAGAAGTTGGTATAGAAAAAACAAAAAGAAGAACTCTTTATATAAGATCATTAAGGTCATATTGAAGACGTAAACAAATGTTACCCCGACTAAATGATAATTAGAACCACTTGCCTACAAAACTAATAAAGAATTGGTGATCAATAGCTGGGTAGAGATAGAGAAAGATCAAGAAAGAAATTGGTTGGGTCGGTAGGTTATTATGACTGGGCCGGGTTGTGTTATTTTTAATTGGTTAACAGATTTTTAAATGGATTATACTGGATTCTAACGTTTAATACACTGTTCTAGCTATTTAAATGGTAGTGATGATGTTAAGTGTTAACTAACCGTCTATAGCTGACATATATCATCAAGCAAATCATTTATATAATTGGTAAAGTTAAAACATATTTATTTTGTCTATATACATCACTCATCAGTGTATGATTCATGTAATTGGCGATCATGTTTTCAATACAAACCATAAAATGCATTCTATCATTGCTTACACATCAATGCCTCTCTCGCGACAAGTTAGGAACCAGTCCATATGTAAAACCAACATAATGACACAAAAACTTAAACAGTGTCTTCATTAATCAAATATTACAAGCACTTACAAAATTTAGAAAACTTGTTTAGCGAGTTACTAAACAAGCTGGACCATTTTAGTGTACAAAGCACATGAAACAAACCTAAAAGTCAATGAAATATTCATCAACAATTTAATATTCAGTATTCACCACCAATTGTATAACCAAAGAAACACAACTGACCCACTCCAGTGCGTGGTTAACGGCAGGCAAACTATAACATTCCTCACGTCAACGAATCGCCGTTAGGTGATCTAACGGAACCCGAGTTTGACTTTGAAACAAACAAACCCCATCTATCCGCCCAGCTAACCCGATCCGATTTTCCACCCGACCCGACTACGTACCCGCTATCCATCAAATCAGCATCAAAGCTTCTCGTTCGTTTCAGCCTACGTCCTTTCGCCGCCATTATCCGCCTCCTCACGTCCTCCGGCAACCGTAGAGTAAACCTCTCGGTGCCATCACTGAGTCTCCCCATCGAGTGACCGGTGGAATTCGACCGCGGAAACTTACCGACGATCTCAGAACTCGGCCGCCGGTGGTGGCTTTTCTCTTCCTCCTCATCGGCCTCCGAATCTCCCCTAATATCAATCACGACGTGATCACTAACCGGAGCTTCCGATCCGGTTTTAACCGGTTTAGCAGTTAGATTGAATCTGCAAACCGGACAAGTCGCGTGCGAGTAAAGCCAAGCGTCAATACAATCAACGTGGAAGAGGTGATTGCAAACCGGAAGTAACCGAACCGTCTCGCGATCCTCTAACTCGTTAAGGCAAATCGCGCATTCGAGATCACCGGATCCGATCTTCGACTCCTTAACGGAGGAGTAAGCGAAGACAGGGAAGCTCTCAACCACCGCGTCTTCAAGTCCGCCTCGCCGTGAACATCCCTCGAAAGCGCGGCGGCGGGAGTTTGTGTTGGAGTGTCCGGGCATAGCTCGCGTGCAGTGGCGGATGTAGACGGATAGTAACCCGAAGAAGAAAAACGCGGCGATGAGAACGCCGAAGACGGTGGTCTTAGACGGTGCGTGACCCGGTTGCAACTCGTCCTGACTCGGTGGCGGGAGCGATTGTGCATTAGCCACGTGGAGGACTGTGATTAACTGAAAGATGATCCAACGGTGAGAAATAAAACCTTGGACTCGCGCCATCGTTCATTCGAAACGGAACCGTTGGATGGAATTAACTGCTGATTGCAAAGGTAATAAGTTTTTTGTTAGTATGAAGGTTTATGCTATAGATATCAAATACGAAGACTGCATTTATTTATATATACTTGGAGAGTAGAGCAGAAACAAGTTAAAGTTGTCTCGAATAAACTTCAAAAGGTTAATTATTTTTTGACTTTTTGATTAGCTTAAAGTTTTAAATTGGCAACATTTTGTCAACTTGGGCTATAAGAAAAGTTCGTTAATATTGCATTTTTATTAGTAAATTATTTCCCCACTTGTTTAATGAAATAGTCTAATCCACTAGATTGTGCTTCGTTTAGATGCTAATGTCTATCCACATGTTCAATGCATATACACGAATAGTCTGTCTCTTCGTTAGGGTCAAACTAATCAATGATTTAAGGTCAGAATGTACATCGTACGATTGCCTTTTCCTTGATTCAGACAAGAAACTAACAAACAAGCCCACAGAACACACACAAGTTGATAAGTGGTTTGTATAGCTCAACAATCCTAATGATCGTGACAATAGAAGAATCACAGAAGCTATTACTGACTTTCCTTGAGGTCAAATGATTAATTGTAAATACTACTAGTATCCTATATTGAGTAACAAGTTGATGATTTTTTTTTTAAAAAAAATTGTTTGATATAAATTTTTCATTTAATTGTTTAAAACTACATTTTCAGGTATAACTTCAACCCACCAAGCTGGCTAATGCGCTAGCGGTAATACATTCATCAAAATTTTGGGCTAAAAAGTCTTACACATTTATGGGTTACAAGTAAGATTGACATAAAAGCTTATGAAGACAAAAGGGGATTGCAGAATCTCGATACTTCAAGTTATAAAATCCAAAGAGGCGTATATATGACATAATTTTAAAATATCTTTCATTCAAATATCTTAAATGTGTTTGAGTTATCTTCAAAGTGCGTGTGTTGAGGCATCATGATCCAAATTCATTTTATATCAATATCATGTTTTAAGCCGATCCTGTAGTTGCTTTAGTGTGTATATATTTTATGCTACAAGTTGTTACGCTGTAACGTGTACGGAAACGTCAAACTAGACCTATTTTCAACCTGAGAACAAGACGAGAAATTGATTTCAGAATTCAATAACAATCTATAATAAAAGGAGCAGGCTTATAAAAGCAACAACAATTTTGTGGTCCATTGTCTTGGACTGGATCACAAATATGGAGGCCTGTCATCTCTTTACTTGAAAGTGTTAAAATATTATCACTCTCTCCCATTTGGGCAAGATAATGTGGGTCGAAAATAGTTTGATCTCAACCTTAGTTGTAGACTTTGTAGTTATGATATAACAGTTGTATTGAACAACTAAAAAATTAGAAGTTAAGTGACCTCCTAATATTTTGCGTGTTATTTTAGTAAAAATATTACAAAAGTGAAAGTTGATTCATGATGTTTAACGTCTGTATTAATTCATTTGTCTTTTTGAAGGTGGCCGTGAGCCCATAGTGTTGGATAAATTCAAAGAACCAAAACCAAATTGTCAGGTCTTTGTTCCCTTACCCACAGCCTTTTGCCCAACCCTTTGCTTTTGCCAATGAGATAACAGACAACCCACATATTAACCCTAGTTACATTGTAACTCTTTAGGTTAACCCAAGCTTGGTTTATTTAAAGAAAAGAAAGTGTGAATCCAACTTGTTCATATTGGTTTATTTAACCCTTGCTCTCTCTCTCTCTCTCTCTCTCTCTCTCTCTCTCTCTCTCTCTATACCATTTTCTTCTAAATAGCCCAACCAAGAGCTTCTTCTCCTTCTCGGGATGGTCTTAATCCATTTCTAAATTGTGTTCCTCAAAAGTCTTCTCTTTTGTTTGTGGGTCTAAAGTCAGGAAGCTGAATTGTTGTGTTTAGAACACTGTTGTAATGAAAAGTTAGAAACATAAAACTAAAAACTCAAGAAGAATTTAAACTTTTTTTTGGTGTCATGAAGAGACTTAGCAACTCAGATTCAATGTGTGGTCTGATCTCCAATTCCACAGGTGCTTGCCATCTTCTTTTTTCAGACAAACTCATTTGGTTCTGTCTTTTTCAGACAAACTCATTCAATAGCAAATTCTCATAATTCTACTGTTTTGATCTTTGCTTCTTTTTTTTCTTACAAACTCATTGGTTACTGACAACAGATGAGCAGAATCCACGAGGGTACGGGCATAATTTCCACTCTATGCTTAACGGTTACGAAGAAGACGGTACAACGGTCGAGGAATATTCCGGCAACCACCACATGGGTCAATCAGAGAAGAAGAGGAGGTTACGTGTTGACCAAGTCAAAGCTCTCGAGAAGAACTTCGAGCTCGAGAACAAAATCGAACCTGAGAGAAAAACACAACTAGCACAAGAGCTTGGACTTGAACCTCGTCAAGTAGCGGTTTGGTTTCAGAACCGCCGTGCACGGTGGAAGACAAAACAGCTCGAAAAAGATTACGGCCTTCTTAAGAGCCAGTACGACTCTCTCCGCCACAACTTCGACTCGCTCCGCCGCGATAACGACTCGCTTGTTTTAAAGATTAGTGAACTCAAAGCTAAGATCAACGGAGAAGACGTTAACAACGACAGCAAGGTTACGGCGGAGAGTGATATCTCCGCCGTGAAAGAAGAGAATGTTCCTTCGTCTCCTCCTGAGTTTATAGAACATTCCACCGGCTTTGACTACCGGCGAAGCTTCACCGATCTCTGTGACCTTCTACCGAACTCCACCGCCCCCGACGGTGGATCTTCCGACAGCTGCGATTCGAGCGCTGAAACCAGCTCCGAGAACGGAAGATTGACGCCGCCGCCGACGGTTACCGGCGGAAATTTTCTACAGTTCGTGAAAACAGAGCAGATGGAGGATCACGACGACTTTCTGAGCGGGGAAGAAGCGTGTTGTTTCTTCTCCGATGAGCAACCACCGTCTCTTCATTGGTACTCCGCCTCTGATCACTGAACATGAGAATCGTTAATAGGAGGGCAAAACTGGAATAATCGAAAATAAAGAATTAATGGTGGGGTTATATACTAATCTGTAATTATGATTACTCTCGATGTAATTAACGATGTTGAGAGTAATAAAACTGAGATTAACCCCTCTAGTCCCGATTGTATTCCTTATTTTCACCCTTTAATTTAATATTCCACTTGACTAATAATAATCCTTTCTTCGAATGCTCTTTTATGAGATGTTATTGATTTTTTTGTGCTTAGTATGTAATAAGTAATAACTTGTAGTTTATAACTCAGGGAGTGATATGTAATTAATAGAACAGATGGGGGGAAAGTGGAACTGAGAAATATATTTTCTCCGTAGACGCAGCTTTTCTCCCCACGACCACGACATCTCTCTCTTTGTTTCCTTTTTTATTTAAACATAATTTTTTTCTAAACCTAAATTCAACCACGAAAACGACCTTGAACTAGTGTGTAGTGATCACGGCAAACAAATTTATATTTATTCAATTGTATATGAGTCGAGGTTAAATGTGATATTATAATCAGGAGTAAACTAAAATTTACAACAATGACTTATTATGATCTCTTCAACAAAAAAAAACATGTGTGTTTACTCAGTGTGATGTCATTAATATTGCATTTTATCATTTTTTTCAAATTTGTTACTCATGTGACATGTGTGTTTAGTCATTGATACCATCTTATGCAATGACATGCTTTAAATTTCTGCAAGTGAATCCAATCAGCAGTGACTAGATTTTTATGAGATGGGAAAGATAGAAATCGGAAAATAGTATGAGTGTCTTGGAAAAAAAAGACAAAATCCAAAGACCAAAGAAGACTCGTTTCAGAGATTTTCAATGCTATAATGACGCTTTCCTCGCAAAGCTCAAATGACGTCTTCTTCATAATCTCTCGAGCTTGCTGGGACGAGTGCTCCTAGGCAAATATTGCGGTAGTGAGGACTTCATGACAGTGTCGGACATGAACTCAAAATCGCATGGCTGGCGCAAAATTCTAATAGGTGGAGACTTGCTGAAAGCTAACATGGGATGAACAATAGGTAATGTTGAATCTATTAGCGCTTGGAATGATGATTGGCAGTGTGACAGGAAAAGCAAGACCAATGGGACATGTTCCGGCCAATCACAATATGATTAAATTCACATCTCCTTCTGCCAATCCGGCTAGACTGGAATAGAGAGCAACCACACCACATTCTCTTTTTTGAGGAAGACAAAATCTTATTAATTAAGCCTATTAGGTCCGGAGTTCCGGACAAGCGAATCTGGCTCAAAAAAAAAGATGGAGAATATACGCCAAAATCAGGGTATTAGGCTGCTTGTGAGGTCCTACACACTAGCTCTCCTGAACCTGTGCAGCAGCATCCCAACTTTGGCTGGAACAAAGGAATGTGGAAGCTCAAAACTGATCTGAAAATCAAGTTATTCCTCTGGAAGCTAGGCTAAAACACCTTATATGTAGGTGAATGTTTGGCTGCTAAAAACATACCGATTGAAGCAAAATTTCCCCATGTAAGAATCTCGAATCTATCAATCAGCTTTTCTTTCACTGTGAGTTTGCTAGAAAAGTTTGGGCTATTGTTCCCTTTTCCACTCACTTTGTTGCTAGAGCATAGGCGGATTTTAATGAGTCATGGATACCCTAGTGCGGAATGAATGTCTGCTGCCTCTGGGTATCACATCTAGTAAGTTAACTGTGATGACCCAAATCCTAACCCAAAGAATTCAGGTCGAAGCCCAAATCCATTCCTAGAGGCCCAAGGTTTTTTTTTTATAAAAACCCACATTTATCCACTTTAGTTCCTCACAAACTTTATGCAAAAGAAGAAGAAGAGTTAGAGAGAGAGTGAGCTAAGAGAAGAGGTGTGATCTTTTACAGTGAGTGGGTCGCCGGAGCAACCGTGTGCCGTGATCACGTTCAGCTCGACACCACCGTTCGCAACCCTAGGTAACCACCGCAAAACCGCCATGCATTTAGTTCAGTTTCGGCCGTTTTAGTAAATCGCCCATAACTTCCTAACCACTGCGAATTTCGTGCATGCAAGACCACCATCGTGTTCCTCTCGTCGAGACGAAGCCGTAGACACCAACCACGCCGCAATCGGAGCCCGGACGAAACCGCTAGAGCCTCCCGAAGTTTCGCCTCTGCACGAGCGTGAAACGCACGCGCCATCGCCGTCCGCCGGAGCCACCGCGCATCCCGGCCACTCGCCGCCGTCTCCGACCAACGTTCGCCGGAGCCGCCGTGACCGGCCACCGTCCGTTCGCCGCCGAGAAGCTGCCGCCGCGTCGCCGTCTCGCCGCCGTCGCCGCCGTTGATTTTCCGGTAAGCCGCCGCCACCCTCCGCCGTCGCCGCCGGTGACAATTGTCCGGTGACTCGCCGACGACTCGCCAACTCGGCTGATTCGACCCGGTGAGTCAACTCGGTGACTCGGTTAACCGATTGGATTGACTGGTTTAAATTGATTTAGGGTTGGTTAGGTTAAACCGCCGGTTAAAATCAATTGGATTACGGTTAAGATAAACCGGTTAGATAGATTAATTAATTAATTAATCAATTGATGGTTAAGGTAAACCGGATGGTCCAATTGGAATCGATTTCGGGTGAGTTAAACCGGTTGGTTTAAATCAATTCCAATCTGGTCAAGGGTTGACCGGTTTGGGTCAGAGTTGACCGGGTTGACCTTTGACCAGCGTGTTGACTTTTCCGTAAACCTTGACTAAACCCGTTTTAAACCGTTCGAAAGCCGTTCCGACTCAGAATTTCGCCCTGATTTCAGATTTGGAATCTATTTGAGCAGCTGGAGTTCATAGATACCACATCTTCTTGTTGCTAAGGTGAGGGCTTCTCCGTTTAAATCCTGAACTAGTTTAGTACTACCATTATGGAAAGTTTAGTTTCGAAACATGATCCGTCTCTGTGAATCGAGTCTGTTTGAGAGTCTTGCTTGTTCATTATTGATATTGATTGTTAAACCGGAAATAGGATAATAGAGGATTCAACGGTTGATTGAAATGATTGATGTTAAGAACTGTTAAATATATATATATTTATATATGCTAGTCCATGTGTTGAGATTGCGGGGTGCAGAGGTGATGGCACTAGGCCGCATGTTTGAGAGATCACGGGGTACGGAGATATCTGTACTAGGCCGTGTGTTTAGCGGGGTACAGAGACGTTTGTACTAGGCCGTTTTGTTTGAGAGATCGCGGGGTACGGAGATATCTGTACTAGGCCGTGTGTTTAGCGGGGTACAGAGACGTTTGTACTAGGCCGCTTTGTTTGTGGAGATTGCGGGGGTACAGAGTGGACTACTGTACTTACGACGCTTGTAGAGTCATATATAATTATATCCTTATAAGGAAATGCGGTATGCTATTATCGCATTGGTTGTAGCATGTCTAGTCCACTAGACATATGTTGATTGTTTTGTGTGGTGTAATAGACGCCGTGTTTGTTTCATGCTAGAGCTAGGCCTACATTTTAGTAGTGCTATGAACTCAGTCAGTGGTTTGCGGTTTAGCATCCCCATACCTCACTGGGCGATTCCCCTGTCGCTCACCCCTCCTTCTTTCCCCTTTCAGGTGAGACCGATGAGCAGGAGTGATTATACCGGACCGGTGCTTTTGGGCTTTTACTACTATCGAGCTTTGGACTTCTATCCATTTTATCGTTTTATCGCTTTTGGGCCTTGGGCTCCTATCTATCGTTTATGTTATCTCGTATTTCGAACTTTCGGTTTATGTCATACTTTATATTTCGGATGTTATCGTTATTGGGCCTTTAAGCCTTGTGATACTATATTGACTTTTATATTTATAAATGGAGATTTCATAAACTATTATTTATCGAATTGTTTTTATTATTTCGAAAGTGACGGGTGTCACAGTTTTGGTATCAGAGCGGGGTTCCATCCCGGCTCCGACCCGGGATGGCGATTTTGGAGACTTGGTTTTATTTGGTTTTATTCGATTTTAACGGTTTTAGACGATTTCAAAATATTTTCGGGGATTTGGGAATTTTGAAAACAAAAATAAATAGCACCTTTTCGTTCGGTATCTCTCCTCTTTAAATGTTGTATCAAGAATTCAACAGAAGCTTACTTTTTCGCTTTCCCTTTCAGATGCCGCCTAGGAAGAGAGTTGTTCGTACTCAGACCGTCAGAGACGCTAGAGAGGTTGAGGCTGAGGACGAGCATGTCCAGCCTGCAGTTCCGCAGCAGGCGGCTCCGCCTATTGATCAGGATGCTTTGAGACAGATGGTTCAGGATGCGGCTAGGCAGGCTGCACAGGAGGCAGTCCAGCAAGCTGCCCAGGAGGCTGCCCGAGTAGCTGCTCAGGAGGTTGCTAGACAGATGGCTGCAGTTCAGCAGGGTCAGCAGATTCCGCATGGTCCTCAGGTTCAGGTGCAGCAGGGTCCGCAGATTCACATGCAGCAGGCCCCACCTGTTCAGGTTCAGCATGATCATCAGGTTCCACATCAGCCGGCTCCAGCTCCGCAGTATCCTCAGGTTCCCGTTCAGCCTGTTCCAGGAGTTTTTCAGGTTCCACCGCCACCACCTGCTTTCCCAGTTCAGGTGCCCGAGGTTGATGAGACATTTATCAGGGTGTTGGGACAGATGAAGTATGTGAGTTTGGAGCATTTCAGTGGGACGACGGAACCTACAGTTGCTCACGATTGGAAGCACAGTTTGGATAAGTGTTTGAAGACCATCTCGTGCCCGCCAAGGCTCAAGCTTAACATCGCTGAGCTTTATTTGCGTGGAGATGCATCAATCTGGTGGGATGGAGTGAGATTGATGCACCGTGGTGAGCTGACATATGATGATTTTCTGTACGCGTTCAACAAGAAGTATTTTCCGAGAGAAGCTTTGCATGAGAAGAAGAATGACTTCGAGCATTTGAGGCAAGGAGCAAAGTCTGTGAGGGAGTATGAGCGGGAGTTTAACCAACTCCGCAGATTTGTGGGTAACACCATTGATGAGGAGGATCTGATCAGGAGGTTCTTAGATGGGATGCGAGTAGAGCTTCGTGGTAGATGCAGTGTGGTTACCTACACCAGTTTGGAGGATCTGGTAGAGAAGGCGGCTGTGCAAGAGAAATGCATGGTAGAGGAACAGAAGTTCTCCAAAGGAGTTCAGCCTAAGGCCGGAGGGACTTCGGGATCACAGAAGAGGACTTGGGAACAGACTGGAGTACCCCATTGTGGGCGTTGTCGTCGCCAGCATTTTGGGGAATGTCTCCAGTGCTTTAACTGTGGTCTGTTTGGGCATATCTCGAAGAATTGTAGGAAGCCGCCACGTACTCAGGTTGCAGCGCCAGCAGCGGCAGTAGCACCAGTAGCGGCAGCGAGGAACTGTTACGGATGCAACCAGCCTGGTCACTTTTACAGAGATTGTCCGAGGAGGGGCAATGCAGCGCTTCCACCACCACCGAAGCGTCCAGCCATCGCTCCACGCGTGTTTGCGGTTGGAGATCCCCAGGGAGCTGAGCCGATAGCGGGTATGTGACTTTTCCATACTTATTGTCTTTGAATATTTTTGGTGTGTGGTTATCATGTGTAGTTAGTAAAAACCTCGTGTAGGATCGATTTCGGTTGGAGGAGAGTCAGCTTATACCTTATTCGACACGGGAGCATCTCATAGTTTTGTGAGTCCGCGCTTAGTCAAGTCTTGGTCTTTTCGGAGTGACTTCGAACCGAAGGCTAAGCAGATTCAGACTGCCGGCACGGAGAAGTTGGGAGCAGTTGGCATTCATCACAATGTACCAGTTATTCTGGGAGGAGTTGAGCTGCTCGGAGATTTGACGGAGTTGGAGATGAGCTTATACGATGTTATACTTGGGATGGATTGGTTGTCGCGACATCGAGTAGTCTTGGATTGTCCGAAGGCAAGAGTTAATATCCCTAAAGAAGAAGGAAAGATCATTTACGAGGGCATTCAGACACACCGGGAAATTCCTATCGTCTCCATGTTGCGTGCAGAAGAATTATTGGAGGGTGGAGCAGAGGGATTTTTGGCAACTATTTCGATGGTTAAGGAGGACGGTAAGCAGAAGCTGCATGATATTCCAGTGGTCGCCGAATACGAGGACGTTTTTGAGGCTTTAAAAGGGCCACCACCAGCTAGAGCGGACGTTCTTACGATAGAAGTAGAGCCAGGAGCAACGCCAGTTTCACGAGCTCCATACCGTCTCGCACCAACTGAGATGGCAGAGTTAAAAAAACAGTTGGAGGAGCTATCTGATAAGGGGTTTATCAGACCGAGTACTTCACCGTGGGGAGCACCAGTGTTGTTTGTGAAGAAGAAAGATGGGACTTTTAGACTCTGTATCGACTATAGAGGTCTGAACAAAGTGACCATCAAGAATAAGTACCCGCTCCCGCGTATCGACGAGTTGTTGGATCAGTTGCAGGGAGCTTCATGGTTTTCAAAAATTGACTTGGCTTCGGGATACCACCAGATTGCGATAGCTGAGGGAGATGTGCGGAAGACGGCATTCCGTACACGTTATGGACATTACGAGTTTGTGGTGATGCCATTTGGGTTGACGAACGCACCGGCAGCATTCATGAAGCTCATGAATGATGTGTTTCGAGAGCACTTGGATAAGTGTGTGATCGTCTTCATCGACGACATCTTGGTTTATTCTCGGAGTAGAGAAGAGCATGCTGAACATTTGCGGATTGTGTTGGGTAAGCTTCGGGAACATCAGTTGTTTGCCAAGCTGAGTAAGTGTAGCTTTTGGCAGAGGAAGATTGGATTTTTGGGTCACGTGGTTTCAGAAGCAGGAGTTGCCGTAGATCAGGAGAAGATTACCGCCATTTCAGAGTGGCCGACACCTAAGAGTGCAACGGAGATCCGGAGTTTTCTTGGTTTGGCAGGATACTACAGAAAGTATGTCAACAGTTTTGCTAGCATTGCAAAGCCAATGACGCGGCTAACAGGAAAAGACGCCGAGTTTGATTGGACAGAGGAATGTTCGGGGAGTTTCAGTGAGTTGAAGCGACAGCTGACCCATGCGCCAGTTTTGGTACTCCCGAGGCCAGGGATACCATATGATGTTTACACTGATGCGTCAGGCACCGGATTGGGATGTGTACTGATGCAGGAGGGTCAGGTCATTGCCTATGCATCACGACAGTTGAGGCCTCACGAGGCCAATTATCCTACGCATAATTTGGAGTTGGCAGCAGTTGTATTTGCATTGAAGATCTGGAGGTCATACTTATATGGAGAGAAGGTGAAGATTTTCACGGATCACCAGAGTCTGAAGTACATATTTACGCAGGCGGACTTGAATTTGAGGCAGCGTAGATGGATGGAGTTGTTAGCAGACTACAACTTGGAGATCGCATATCATCCGGGAAAAGCCAATCATGTGGCGGATGCCTTGAGTAGGCGCAGAAGCGATGTATCGGGAACCAAAGAGGTTCAAGAGCTTGCTGGGACACTTGCTAGCCTCAGATTGTTTGCAGTTACCGTGGAGGGAGAGACAGTTGGCGTTGAGGCTGCGGAGCAGGCAGATTTACTGTGGAGGATACGCAAAGCCCAAGATAATGATGAAGCTTTGTGTAAGCAGATCGAGATGGAGAGTATTGGTTATCATACAGCCTCCAGCGGGATGTTCATGTATCGGAAGCGGGTTTGTGTGCCAGATAATGAGCCGTTAAGGAAGGAGATCTTACGGCAAGCACACCACTCGAATTTTTCTATCCACCCAGGGAATACGAAGATGTACAGGGATTTGAAGCGATATTACCATTGGCCTGGTATGAAGAGGGATGTTGCTTCATTTGTATCACAGTGTCAAACATGTCAGATGGTTAAGGCCGAGCATCAGGTGCCTAGCGGGTTATTACAGAACCTGCCTTTGCCAGAGTGGAAATGGGACATGGTAACTATGGATTTTGTGACGGGCTTGCCGACCACGTCAGGAGGGAAAAATGCCATATGGGTGATCGTGGATAGACTTACCAAGTCAGCCCATTTCCTAGCGATTAAAAAGACAGACAGAGCTGATCAGTTGGCACAGATCTACATTAGCGAGATTGTGAGATTGCACGGAGTTCCCGTGAGCATTGTATCGGATCGGGATGTAAAGTTCACATCTGAGTTTTGGAGAGCCTTTCAGAAGGCACTTGGGACAAAAGTTCATATGAGTACCGCGTATCACCCGCAGACAGATGGTCAGTCAGAGAGGACTATTCAGACTTTGGAAGATATGCTCAGAGCTTGTGTCTTAGATTGGGAAGGTAGTTGGGTGAAGTACCTACCTCTAGCCGAGTTTGCCTACAACAACAGCTATCATTCGAGTATTGGGATGGCACCATATGAGGCTCTATATGGTAGACCTTGTCGCACACCACTTTGTTGGACAGAAGTGGGGGAGCGACGTGAGATAGAACCAGCCATGGTTCAAGAGACGGTAGAGCAAGTTGAGATGCTCAAGGTTCGACTTAAGGAAGCCCATGACCGTCAGAAGAGTTATGCAGATAAGCGGCGCAAGGATTTGGAGTTCCAGGTTGGCGACCTGGTATACCTGAAAATGAGGACATTTCAGGGAGGATCTAAGACTCGAAAGCTAAAGAAGCTTAAGCCGAGATATATGGGACCATATCCTATTTTGGAGCGGATTGGAGCAGTTGCCTACCGATTGGACTTATCAGAAGAGTTATCAGACTTCCATGACGTGTTTCATGTTTCGGTTTTGAGGAAAGTCGTGAGAGAACCGGAGCTCATTTTGGAGCAACCGCCCAGTGATCTTGATAGAAATTTGCATGCGCCGTGTCAGCCAGTAGAGATATTGGATCGCCAAGTGAAAGCAGATCATGGTATGATGACCATGTTGGTCAAAGTTCGTTGGGAAAGAGACGGTATTCAGGAGGAGACTTGGGAGTCAGAAGCCCAGATGAGGATTGATTATCCAGAGCTATTCTCGGACGTCGTTGGAGAACCAGTTCGTGATTCGAATTCGGGGTCGAATTCCTTATTAGTTGGGGAGAGTTGTGATGACCCAAATCCTAACCCAAAGAATTCAGGTCGAAGCCCAAATCCATTCCTAGAGGCCCAAGGTTTTTTTTTTATAAAAACCCACATTTATCCACTTTAGTTCCTCACAAACTTTATGCAAAAGAAGAAGAAGAGTTAGAGAGAGAGTGAGCTAAGAGAAGAGGTGTGATCTTTTACAGTGAGTGGGTCGCCGGAGCTCGTCGCCGGAGCAACCGTGTGCCGTGATCACGTTCAGCTCGACACCACCGTTCGCAACCCTAGGTAACCACCGCAAAACCGCCATGCATTTAGTTCAGTTTCGGCCGTTTTAGTAAATCGCCCATAACTTCCTAACCACTGCGAATTTCGTGCATGCAAGACCACCATCGTGTTCCTCTCGTCGAGACGAAGCCGTAGACACCAACCACGCCGCAATCGGAGCCCGGACGAAACCGCTAGAGCCTCCCGAAGTTTCGCCTCTGCACGAGCGTGAAACGCACGCGCCATCGCCGTCCGCCGGAGCCACCGCGCATCCCGGCCACTCGCCGCCGTCTCCGACCAACGTTCGCCGGAGCCGCCGTGACCGGCCACCGTCCGTTCGCCGCCGAGAAGCTGCCGCCGCGTCGCCGTCTCGCCGCCGTCGCCGCCGTTGATTTTCCGGTAAGCCGCCGCCACCCTCCGCCGTCGCCGCCGGTGACAATTGTCCGGTGACTCGCCGACGACTCGCCAACTCGGCTGATTCGACCCGGTGAGTCAACTCGGTGACTCGGTTAACCGATTGGATTGACTGGTTTAAATTGATTTAGGGTTGGTTAGGTTAAACCGCCGGTTAAAATCAATTGGATTACGGTTAAGATAAACCGGTTAGATAGATTAATTAATTAATTAATCAATTGATGGTTAAGGTAAACCGGATGGTCCAATTGGAATCGATTTCGGGTGAGTTAAACCGGTTGGTTTAAATCAATTCCAATCTGGTCAAGGGTTGACCGGTTTGGGTCAGAGTTGACCGGGTTGACCTTTGACCAGCGTGTTGACTTTTCCGTAAACCTTGACTAAACCCGTTTTAAACCGTTCGAAAGCCGTTCCGACTCAGAATTTCGCCCTGATTTCAGATTTGGAATCTATTTGAGCAGCTGGAGTTCATAGATACCACATCTTCTTGTTGCTAAGGTGAGGGCTTCTCCGTTTAAATCCTGAACTAGTTTAGTACTACCATTATGGAAAGTTTAGTTTCGAAACATGATCCGTCTCTGTGAATCGAGTCTGTTTGAGAGTCTTGCTTGTTCATTATTGATATTGATTGTTAAACCGGAAATAGGATAATAGAGGATTCAACGGTTGATTGAAATGATTGATGTTAAGAACTGTTAAATATATATATATTTATATATGCTAGTCCATGTGTTGAGATTGCGGGGTGCAGAGGTGATGGCACTAGGCCGCATGTTTGAGAGATCACGGGGTACGGAGATATCTGTACTAGGCCGTGTGTTTAGCGGGGTACAGAGACGTTTGTACTAGGCCGTTTTGTTTGAGAGATCGCGGGGTACGGAGATATCTGTACTAGGCCGTGTGTTTAGCGGGGTACAGAGACGTTTGTACTAGGCCGCTTTGTTTGTGGAGATTGCGGGGGTACAGAGTGGACTACTGTACTTACGACGCTTGTAGAGTCATATATAATTATATCCTTATAAGGAAATGCGGTATGCTATTATCGCATTGGTTGTAGCATGTCTAGTCCACTAGACATATGTTGATTGTTTTGTGTGGTGTAATAGACGCCGTGTTTGTTTCATGCTAGAGCTAGGCCTACATTTTAGTAGTGCTATGAACTCAGTCAGTGGTTTGCGGTTTAGCATCCCCATACCTCACTGGGCGATTCCCCTGTCGCTCACCCCTCCTTCTTTCCCCTTTCAGGTGAGACCGATGAGCAGGAGTGATTATACCGGACCGGTGCTTTTGGGCTTTTACTACTATCGAGCTTTGGACTTCTATCCATTTTATCGTTTTATCGCTTTTGGGCCTTGGGCTCCTATCTATCGTTTATGTTATCTCGTATTTCGAACTTTCGGTTTATGTCATACTTTATATTTCGGATGTTATCGTTATTGGGCCTTTAAGCCTTGTGATACTATATTGACTTTTATATTTATAAATGGAGATTTCATAAACTATTATTTATCGAATTGTTTTTATTATTTCGAAAGTGACGGGTGTCACATTAACACTTTGGCTTTTGTGGACTCTGTGGAAAGCTCGTAATGAGCTGATTTTTAACAACTCGAGCAGTAATCACACCTAAAGAATGATTCTTTAGAGGAACAAAATGTTCCACCTCGTCTCCCTTCATCTTAACTCCCTGAGTCCTGACCTCGCTGATGCAACTAGAATTCAAGTGGACACAGCTTGGCGAGACGATCTGAAGCTAGCGGGTTTAGGCTGGACAATGTTAAAAAAAGGGATGATCATCTCTCCTTTCATTTCCACTGTCATTAAGTTGCGTCTTTTTTAACAGCAGAAGTGTTGTCGATGAGAGAAACTCTGTCCAAGAGCAAGGAACTGGGGATCCAGAAGATACAATGTGAATCCGATTTAGCTCAATTCATCAAGCCAATCACCTCACAGCAACCGTCCTTGAGATGTATGTTGTCATCACTAATATTTTATGTTTGACTCTTTAGCTCTATTTCCTTTTGTTGGATCCCTCTCGATAAAAACAAAAATGCTTATTGTTTGGCAAAACAAGCTGGTTTCAGAAGTTTTTTAATTAATCCTCCCATGTTGGGAGTTTGATTTAAATGGAAGTTGGTGTTAAGAAAAAAGTTTTCAAATTTTAAGATGCTACGACAATAAAAATGATTAACTTTGGCGAAATTATCAGAATAGTTCGTCAAATTTAGAAAGTGGCTTTTAGAAAATGGTGCAGAACCTGATGATTTTCGTAAAAAGGGTTTGATGTCTGCTAATTCTGATTCTGGTGAAAGACAATAAAGTTTTTCCATAGAAAATTAAAAATCTAAAGGCCATAAAAATTTTGTTAAAAAAGGTCATAAAATTAAAAAGAAATACTTAAAACATGGGATTGGCTTGTGAAAAGTTGTCATCATCATGAAGGTGCTTTTGTTTTTATGATTGTGCGTACGTACGTCTATAAGTGGAAGCATAGGACATCGGTTTTAGTGAATGATGAAAACATTCTGACTCAGTTTGAAGCTTTTACCATTGTCACGGATCATATCTGAAATTGAGGCATTCAGGTCACGACATGACGCCAAAAAGTGTAAACAAGTGTACTATTGTAAATTCTTAAGAAAGTGTAAACAAAAAAAAATTAGCTTTTTTTTATCAAAAAATAAATAAATCAAAATGCAGTTGTTGCAATTAACACAAAAATAAAGAGATGGAGTACTGGAACCGTCGGAAGATTTTATTTTCAGATACATCTGATTAAATAAATCAAAGCTGTATTAAACTTGATAGTGAACTAATTTCTAATCACTTTTTTGAACAACCTCATTTCAAATCACTTAAATTCCATTTATTCCCTAAAATACTACATATCTATGAGGCAATTACTACTATAAATTACAAAAATAAAATTAGACAAAAAAAATATAGTACTCTATTTTTTTCTGTACTGCCAATTGGCACAGAATGGACTAATGGAGTGGGGCCTATGGCTTTTTCTCCCTTTCTTTATACGAAGCTGCGAGAAAACGGGGCACATGAACCCATGTGATGTAGGGCCACAAATGCACCAATGGACATGTCGTTTTCGTCATTGACATTTGTCACTATTGCCTGAAATACACGGTTAGTTTATCTAATTTCTGAATAATTTGTTACCTTGCAGGATAGCTGGAGGAGGATAAGCACATATACAGTGTTCTCTTGTCAGCACTCCGATCCACAAAGGATTGCCATGGATAGTAACGATGGATAAAATATTAGTAAATTTTGATTTGCTGTTATCTTTTTAATTTAAACCGAAAAATTCAGATATCTAACTTTATAAAGCAAAGTAAATATTTCTTCCTCTGTTTTTTATATAAGTCGTTTTAGAAAAACTTTTATGTTTCAAATTATATGACGTTTTCGGTTTTCTATGTAAAATTTAAAATTTATTAACACTTAATGTCATATGACCAATGATAATATACTTTCTATTTTATTATTGGTTGATTTGTGGTTAGATAAATAATTAGTGATATTTTTGTTTAGATAATATAAAAAATTAATGATTTTTTAATCTACGTACACAATTTTAAAACGACTTATATTAAAAAACAGAAAGAGTAATATATAATATCCATAAAAATAAAATAAGTCACAAATACCAATATTTTTAGAAAGGAATATCTGATATACTTGTATAGCACATATATATATATAAATAATTATAACATAAATTATATAAATATTTTATTTATGTAAGTCTTACAGCATATTTTATTTATTAAACTGATTATTTTAGATATTAATTTTTAAAAATACTTTTCATTTTGTAATAAAATATTATTATATATATATTATTTTAAAATTTTCAATTTATTTTAAAATTTTATTTTATTTGTATGGATCAAAGATATTCAGTTAAAATATATAATTTTCTTGATATATGGACACCAAATATCCGAGTAGCTACATATCGGAGCTGATCGGATAATTGATTATTCGGACACAACAAGCAATCATAAATATTTCCAAAAACCTGTATAATTCGATTTTTGCCCTCCTAGAATATCTGGGTTTTAAATATATTCATGATCCTATCCATTTCATTCGCATTCGATCTGTTATCCATTTTGATTGGGTCTAAAAAAATTAGTTGTCTATTTCACTAGTTCGTTTGACCACTTATATTGAAGGAGAACTATATGTTAAGATATAATTCTAGTAAAAGCATATGCATTAAGGTATAGTTCTATGTTTGAAACTCATGAAATTATATGTATTATAATAGAATTTTAGTTTTGAGTAAAATTATGTCTAAGCTATTTAAGTTCGATGCTCTTAGTTCTTTGAATCTACAAGTTTCTGGTCTATTTTTAGGTCAATTATTTCTAATCACTAAATCAAAAATAAAAATAATAAATTCAAATGAATTTGGTTTTGGTTTTGTTTTACATTGTCCTTTAATTTTCGATATAGCCAACAAAAATGGTATTTATATGTATCAGAATTACATTTTATATACAATTTGTGGTTATAAAGGTTCTGGTTTTCCTAGACATTCGACTTATGTTCATCTTGAGTGGACGTTGTCTCTCAGAACTCAGTGCACATAAAACATCTTCACTTTGAATTGCTTTGCTTTGTAGATGCTTATATTTCCTTAATTATTTAAATCTCATTGTACTAATTAATTATATATATGCTAGTATGCATATATATAATATGCAAGGAACATTTGTGTTGTATGCTTCACTTTCTCTTGGCAAAGATCACAATGGTTTCAAGAATCCTAAATAGTTTTATTATAGGAATTATATTTACGTACACACAATAATTATAACCATCCAAACTTATTATATATTGGAATCGTATATGCTTTTTAGGTGGTTTGTATCGTGCCTACTAGAAAACTAATACAAAGCACATGGATTATTTACAGAATTTGATATAAAATAGCTACCTCGTACTCTCGTAGATATGTAGTGACTCTATCTAAGGTGAATAATTATATGTACATTAGGAAATGAACTTATCCAAAGATTAAAAATCAACAAATACAAAATCGTCAAAGAGAGCTATTTTCTTAGTGATTGACACTAATTAGATAATTGCTGCTTCAGAAAAGGCAATAAAATGCTTTTGCAATCTGTAAAGCAAATTGATGCTTTTCATTGTGTCTGTTACACAAATGCTACTGAAAACGATGTTGCATTTAAAGAAAAAAATTATAATCCAAATCCACTTTTTGGGTCTCGAGAAAATATTTTTTTAAACCTTCATACTTGAAAAAAATTCAAAATGTTCATGATTTATAAGCTGTATAATAGCTTTATTTATTATTACAAATAAAAAAGTACATGCGTATGTATACAATCATGACTATATATTTTTGAAATATTTTCATTGCATTGTAATAAATGAAAATAATTTATATTATAATACCTGCTACAAAGATTTTTAGATCATCTTCAATCAACTTCTATTTTTTATTTTATAATAGTATTTAGAAGTAAAAATACTCTAATTAAACTCTATTTTCGCCTCTAAAACTGAAATTGCTATTTTTTATATATTTATAGAGTAATAAATAATATTCTTCTATAGTTTATTCCATATTTGGAAATATCTATTTTAGATAAATATATTAAAGCAAAATACATCTATATTATAGAGTTTCTCTATTTTACAAGTAAAAATAGGAAAATACATTTTATGAGGTCTTAGTGTCTTTATTAAACCCTAGACGTTTTTCTATTTTATTGCATATGCAGGGAATCGAGTTCTATTTTTAAATTAAGAATATAGAAAAATCTATTTTAAATTGAAATTTGTTGGTATGTAAAAGAATATAAATAGCTTTTTATTTCTATACGTTATATTTTTCAACACTCTCTTGTTTCTAAGGGCCCGCTAGTGGAAATTCAAATATGCTATGATGATGAAAGGGTTTCTAATTTGTATATAAAACTAGGGTAAACCCGCCCTACGGGCGGGCGTGTGAATAAACTAATGAAAAAAAATAATTTTAAAATTTTAATATACATTAACTAAAAATAGCATTAAGGTTCATAATTGTTTTACAACAATTTTATTTATTTATTTTTACTATTGATTTTAAGAATTTTAATGACACATTTAACATAGCGTCAATATAATCCTCCAATTATATATATATATATATATATTTATTTATTTATTTTTATGCATTTAACTACTTTTATCCTATTTAATTTGTACACTACATATTAATCTCAGATCTCAAAGTTTATAAGAAACAATCGAATAACCATTCTTGATGCATCTTGTACTTTAGCATGAATTTGTTAGCAGAAAGTGATTTATAAATTGAAGCTGGTTTAAATAAAAATGATTTACAATTTTTTATAACTACAAATCTTGAGTTAAGTGTTTGTCTATTCAAGTTGGATGTGATGGAGTTAAGGAGTATGATAAAGGCAATGAATCAATAACGTGTAATGTTTCCGTTGATTAGCAGAGAAGACAAAACATCTTGATTGGAGATTCAAAAAACGATTCCTCACGTGGATTGAAATCTGGAAACTCCATGGCTTGTATCAGAGAACGAAGGAGAAGACTCTTGGATTCAACGACGGAAGAAGATCATGAAACCTAAAACTCAGTGTTGTTTGTTGGACTTGATGTCTTTTGGGCTGGATCACGTTATTAAAACCCATAAAATATTAAGTAACCGGCAAACAAAACGCAGTACGCAAAGTTTTAATAGATGACACGTGTCAGCACAGGAATCTTCGACTTTCTGACATGGCATCCTATGTGGCTTCACCAGGAGTGAACCAAACATTTTTTTATATATATAGATATTAAATATACGAAAATTAAACACGCAAATGGGGTTAATTAAATGGAAATAATTATATGGTGTGGTGAGTTTGAAAGGTCTCTCTCAGCTCTCAAGTCTTTATTTCTGGAATTCTTATAATACTTTTTTCTTATAATAATTTATATTTGGAAACATTTAAAAGTATTTGATGTAAAGTATTATATTTGGAAACATTTAAGAAATAGTATATAATAACTGTTTGATGTAAAAATATAAAAATATACTATTTCAATTTAATATTTCAATTTAATAAAATATCACTCTGTAAGTTTTTACCCATATTAAGTTATAAAAATGTATTTTACCTCTTGTAGGTACTTTAAATGAATTTATCTTTCTAAGACCATGTACATTTTTTCAAAATCCTCTTTTCACTTTAAAACTTCCACCTGATATTCTTTTCCTTGCACTTACATTTTCTCTTTCTTCTTTTTCTTCTATTTATTTTTTCATGTTATGTTTAAAAACTAATGGTAAATAAGATTTTTATATGTGTCCAAATCATATGAAACTAATTTCTATTTGTAGAGCATAAAAATAATAATTTCGATATACAATAATTAAAGAAATAAATTAAGGGTCAATTATGGACCCCAACTTTTTAGTTTCTAACCAGATGAAAAAAATCAACACCAAAAAATCTATTTTATCTTTTTAAGTATTTCAAGACCTCAATGTAAGCTATCAAACTGTTGAAATAAAAATTCAACACTCTCATTGTAGAGACCTAATTCTTGGAGCAGGCCCATGTAGGTTTCAGTTAATGGGCCTTAGTGACCCAAAAGCCATTTGGTGTATGATAGAAAAGTTAGTTAAATACCGTTACTCGCAAGGAAAACCACACATTTTTTTTTAATTCTATCTCACTTAGTCAGAGCAGCTCGGATCCACACACAGAGAGAGTGAGAGATTCATCAATGGCGGTTTCTTGCAGCCACTCATCGATTCTCTTGCCCCCATCCACCTCCTCCGTTGGCTTCAACCGCTTCCCTCGTCTCCAAACGCTGCGTTTCAAATCCAGAAACGTTTATCAGAAAGCTAGGATCTCTACAGTGTCGGCGTCATCTTCACGGTCTCTCGAAGCTCTGATCTTCGACTGCGACGGTGTGATACTCGAATCAGAGAATCTACACCGTCAAGCTTACAACGACGCCTTCGCGCATTTCGATGTTCGTTGTCCTCCTTCTTCATCCGAGTCTCTCAACTGGAGCCTCGAGTTCTACGACAAGTTTCAGAACCTGGTCGGAGGTGGAAAGCCTAAAATGAGATGGTACTTTAGAGAAAATGGATGGCCGACTTCGACCCTTTTCGAGTCGCCTCCAGAGAGTGACGATGATCGAGCCAAGTTGATCGATAGTCTTCAGGATTGGAAGACAGAGAGGTACAAAGAGATCATAATGTCAGGAAGTGTAAGTAGTGAGATCTTGAACACATCATCTTAATTAGTTTCTCTAAGAGAGAATCTAAATCTCTTAGCCTTTTTTTTTCTTTTTGGTTTCAGGTAGAAGCAAGACCTGGTGTAATAAGACTAATGGATGAAGCAAGAGCTGCTGTAATAATAACAAGCTTTGTTTAAATTACCCTAATGAAATTTTTTATTTTTTTAATTATGAATTGGTGTTCTTGAAATTAATGATACAGGGGAAGAAACTAGCTGTGTGTTCTGCAGCTACAAAGAGTTCAGTTATATTATGTCTCGAGAATCTTATCCAAATCGTGAGTTGTTTCCTTTTGCTAATCTCTAATAGACTGGTGACATTTTTATTTAACTCGGTTATGTTTATGTCTTTTAGGAGCGATTCCAAGGACTTGATTGCTTCCTTGCAGGTGATTTTTTCATTACATTCTATGTTCTGAGTTACTTATTACTTTGTGGGCTTTAGATGTCTAAGGTTTTCATTATATCCTTTTCTTTTTGTTTATTGGAATTTCCAGGAGATGATGTTAAGGAGAAGAAACCTGATCCTTCCATTTATATAACAGCTGCCGAGGTATAATAGAATTCCAAGCTAACAAAAAAATTTATATAACAAGTTTAATTGACAAGACTTAACCAAGTTTTACGTTCTGTTGTTTTATGTTTGATTGCAGAAGCTAGGTGTTTCAGTGAATGACTGTTTGGTCATAGAGGACAGTGTGATTGGCCTGCAGGTTAATAACTCCAATCTTTTGCTCGTTCTTACATCTCATAACATCTTAAACTCGGTTTTTGAACACACAATCTGGATAAATTGGCTTTTGACTTTCAATCTATATAGGCTGCTACAAAAGCAGGCATGTCATGTGTGATCACATACACTTCTTCAACATCTGATCAGGTATGCTCTACAACATCTTCTTCTTCTTCTTCCACTATCACTATTCTCTTTTTCTTGGGTTGATAACAGTAGAAAACATGTACTTTCAGGATTTCAAAGAGGCGATTGCTGTATACCCTGATCTCACTAATGTGAGGTAAGTATTACATCTATCAAACTTGAAATATCTCACAAGAATCTGCTTTCCTCGTCCATTTGCTAACTTTATGGTGTATTGTGTTTATTCGTAGCTTGAAAGACCTGGAAACTCTGCTTCAAACCATTGTCACTGCAGCTTAATACATGCATTTGTATATTTTTCATTTTTGTCTTCTCTTCTGCAACTGTACATTTGTTATTGTTTAAGAAAAAAAAAATTCATTTCATCGATCAAAATGATGATTCAACCATATAAATAACATTACAATACAAACAAGACCCACCATGTATCCAGAGCCAGTCCAGAGGACAAGTCACACGCCATCGTTTAGAGCATAAAGCATAAGAAGGTGTGCACAAAAACAAGCATAATTACGAAGCCATAATATATTTATTAATAAAAATTATAAACAATACTAATGTTTTTATGAATATTATTATTATTATTATCAAATAAACATAAAATATGTTTACATATAAACTTTAATAAAATTATATAAAATATGAAGAAAATTAATAAAAAATATAAGTAAAAATTATATAAAATATAAATAAATATTATTTTTAAATGTGAAATTTTGTATTAGCAATTGATTTTAGTAAATTATGATCGATTATAGTCAAAATATTGGTGATTATATAAACAAATATTGTTATACAGTTAATTTCATAAAATTATCTTTAATAATTATTAATAGAGTTATTTAAAAATTTGTGTGATATTTTATATTACATATAATTATATATATTACATTAGGGAAGATGTTGTTGACAAAAAAGAAACATTAGGGAAGATGTAAGAACAGGTTTTTAAAAATAAAATTTAATGCATCTAAAAGTGTTGGACCGATATTGCATGTATCCTGACAAAACCATCAATAAATTGTTCTTCTATTTTTTTCTCACCTAATGTGTCTTAATTTGGATAATCCATAATAAACCACATTTTATAGAATTTGAACTCGGTATTAGTGAACTTTGAAACGATTGAACTTTAAAAACTTCTATAATTAGATGTTACTATAATTCTAATGTTTTCATGTTTATCTAACTTACACAGTTACATGTACATTTAGATATGTAAATAATTGAGTGATTGGAAATTCAATTTACTTTTTTTGCTCAACTTTATTAACACACAATTTGTTCTGATGAGAGAGATATACATTAATCGGATAGTCTTCTTAATTAAAAAAAAGGAACAAGTTTTATTAAATTTAAAAGAAAAAAATACTTCCAAGTGTCCCCAAAGGAAACAAAACCACACACAAGTTCGATCAGAAATTGACCGATTATCTTCTGGTAACCGGAGATTGACGAAACTTAGATGATGTTATATAAGTACATAGAGTTATTTAAAGTATATACGCCGTCCGTGGTTTCACTTCACCGTCGGATAAAGATGCTCAGGCAACCTCAACTCACCGACCATAACCAACGGTTTACACAGAAACATATCATGACTAGACTCCATCAGCTCAACACGTGTCTCATTCTCCGGTAGCTTCCATGTAAAACCTTGAAGAAGTCTCGCGAGCATCATCGTCGTCAACGCCGTACCCAAAGTCGGTGCAGCACAACCTCTTTTACCTGTACTAAACGAGATAAACCGGAGATCGTTCTCCGTCAATGTAACTTCGGAGCACTCGTTGAGATGCCTCTCCGGTTTAAAGCTAAGTGGATCGGCCCAAACTTTTGGATTACGGCCCAGCCCATATCGGCTAAGGAGGACTTGACTTCCTTTAGGGATGTGATATCCGGCGACGGTTGCATCGGAAAGGGCCACGTGTGGGAGGTTAAAGGCGGCGACGGGATGGAGACGAAAAGCTTCACGGAGAATAGCTTTGACGTAGTTCAGTTTTGGGATGTCGGATTCTTGGACAAGTCTTTCTTTTCCGACAACTCTTTCGAGTTCTTCCATTGCTTTACGGAGGATCTCCGGTTTGTTCACCATCTCCGCCATGGCCCATTCGACGGCGTTTGATGGATTGTCTGGTGCCGCCATTACAAGCTCCTATCATACAGAAACAAGTTTTTTTTTTTATTAAGTTGGGCTCTTATTATAGTATTCTTCATGCAAACAAAAAGCATAAGTTCTTAGTTTTTTTTAGGAAGCACATATTCCTTCTTTGAAAATAATATCATTTTGAATAAATCTACTTTTCCAATTAAAAAGTTAACGTAAAATGGTATTATTTTAAAAATGTATTTCACGTTTTTATTTTATTTTATTTAGTTGGCTCTTTCAGTCTTCATGCAAACAAGAAGCACATATTCGTTCTTTGAAAAATATATATAATTTCGAATAAATATATTTTTCTAATTTTAAAGTTAACGTAAAATGGTAACAAAATTCTAAAAATAAGTTTTATATAGATATATGTTTTACATTTTTATTAGTTAATAATGATAAACTGTAATAGATTATAAAAGTTAATGGTTATTCAAATATTATCAGTTTAAATTTATGGAAACAACTAACACACGGAAATCGATTCATATATAACCAACCATTTTACATAAAACACAAAAATGCATAATTTAAAATAGAATGAGTATTATTTTAAAAATGTATTTTCTGATTAAAACCTTGTGTTATATATATATATATATAAAGAATTGTAACGTGATTATTACCTTAATGGTGGGTTTGATTTCATCGGCGGTAAGCAATGGGTTTCCTTGTTCATCTTTGATCGAAATGAAAATGTCTAGAAAATCCTCGATTTGAGTTCTCTTTCCTTCTCTCCACATCTTGATCCTTGCATCAATGATTGGATCGTGATACTTGTCCATAATAGCACTCGAGTCTCTCATAATCTTCTCGTGACCGTTAAGATCAAGCCCCGTGAGCATAGGTAGATAGTCAGAGATACAAAAAGCGAACGTAAACCCTAATGCTTCAAACATAGCTTCCATATGCTCGATATCCTCTGCGGTCGGTCCACCGTCCGGTGCGGTGTTTTCAGAGAACGTTCTTGTTCCGAACATAAGCTTCTTGATAGCGTTTCCGCAGTAATGCCTAGTCACGAACCGAAAATCGACTGATCCAGAGTTCTTGACCATGTTGTATAGCCAAGCGGTTAAATGATCGTTTTCTTCTGCTCTCTTCTGATGAAGCCACCTGTGTCTCGCAGGACAAACGAGTTCTGTCATCACGACTTTCCTCATTTTCTTGAACTGTTCACCGAAGGGAGTGATCACGCAGGTTTTGTAGCCGTTAGAGAGGACGTTCTGTGCGTAAGTCATAGGTCTTGAGGCGAAGAGAGCGTCTTGTTGCTTGAGTATCTCACGTGCTATCTTAGGGCACGTGACGGTGATCACGTGAGTGTTTCCTAGTTTCACGCAGGCTATCTCGGTGTTTAGCTGCTTCATGATGCTGTGGAGCCAACGGAAAACGGGACGGCTCTTTAGCATCGCTGGAATCATTCCGATGATTGGCCATCCGGTGGGACCTGGTGGGAGAGAAATTTTCTTTTTGTTTCGATTCGTGATCAGTTTTTTGAGAAGCATCACTAGGGTTATAGTCACAAAGGCTTGAAGTATTGTGAGGAGATACATGTTGCTGAACAATGATGTTTTGCGTTGTAGTGGAAGTGGGATCCGAAGGGTTTGAGGTAAAATTGTTCAATTCTTTTGTGTAGAATATAGAGAGGGAAAAGAAGAATCGAAGTAAGTTGTATTTCTTGTTTTCTCTGCATGGAGAAGAGCCTCACCTTCCTATTTATACTATTTTACTGTCAAATGATCTTAAGTTCTTAATACCCTCGTGTGTTGAAAGGGTTATGGAAGATGCTAGGAAAATGCTGGATGGGTCGGGTCCATCTTGAGCACTACCACATTTGTTGAAAATTATTACGATTCTAACGTTTCAAAATATCTATATTTTAATATTCATTTAATAATATTCTGTTTGGTTGGGAATTTGAAATATTCTAACTGTTTTTGTAGGTGACCTGCCAAAACTCCTCGTGTTATATATGCACTTAAAAAACAGCAGAAAATAATTAGAGTATTATTCTTCTGTAATATTAGTGATTTAATAGAGTGTTGGGGAATCCAGGATATATATATGTAACCACTGTTACTGGTTTTACATTGAAAACATTCGTTCGCTGAGAAAATCGAACATAAAGAGTTAGAGAACTATGCAACGGATTATATATACGTTTTAGTGCATCGGCTAATGTTTTACTTTAATAAGCGTCTACGACTCTACTATATAAATCTGTTTACCACCAAACACCTAAACAGAATATTTAAACCGTGACTAAAGTAACTTTTTTTTTTTTGAACAATTCCCGTGACTAAAGTAACTAGAGTCTGTAACAGTTTCTAAAAAAATAAAAATATTAATATTATAATTATCTTAACTTATTGAAACCTGTTCAGACATTGTGTAATTGACATCTGTCTAATAATGTTAGTAACTGGTTCCTAAACCTCTTAGTTTAGAACATTTGTTAGAGCATGATTATCCCTATCACCTCTTATGAGTTTCTTAATAATTTTTAATTAATAAAATTAACCTAAGAATTTAAGTTAAGAAACTTCTATTTTGAATGGTCCAATGGGAGTTTCTTAGTTAAAGGTTCTTAGAAAAAAATTATTAATTTTTTTAAAAGATAAAATGTATTTATTAAATAAAACATATTAAAAAATAACATTAAAACATAGATTTGAAAAACAACATAAAAATAAAGATTAGTACAATAATCGAAAATAATCTGAAAAAAACATTTGTGAATAATATTTGTGATCAAAGAGAGATAATGAAACTTGTTTGGTGAGAAGAAAGAATGAAAGTTGTTTGGTGAGAAGGAGATAATGAGACTGTGTGAATAAAATGCTTGGTGAATCACAACTTTATATAGAGAAGGAGAGAAGAACCAAAACCAACATGTATCTAACATACAGACAATACTCGTGAATTGCATATACAACAAATATATACAACAAATCTCGTGACTTCTTTTGATTTGAATGAACGCCTTGTGACTTCTGTTGAACATCTTATATGATATCAACCTGTTATAGAAGGAAGATTGGCACTCTACGGTTAAAAATATAACACACACACACCTCAAACTGACACCGAATAACTTCTATTATGTTTCACTTTCGTCATAGGACTTTGAGTGTTACTCAAAACAGTTCAATACTCAGACCTACATGTAACACAATAACAATGCCTAAATCGTACTCTTGTATCTTCTAGCAATGCCTCTCTTCACAAACAAACAAAAAAAACAAGATGTTACCTTCATATCCAACATGATAGCAACGGCTTTGTCGACAAAGAAAGAGATACATAGATGAGACTCCATTGGTTCTGTAAGTTCTGTTCAACTCCATCCCTAGGCGTATCATCTGGGCTGTAGTTTCCATTAAAAACAGAGAATGACAAATGATTAGAATCTAGACAAGACACATAGGTTTTACCATAAAAGAAAGCAAGTGTTTTTTTTTTGTTACCCGAAGATGACAGCGTTCCAGAGCAAGATGTTGTTGTTAGAGGAGCACCACTGATACCAGCAGGAGGATCTTGCAGCAACCTCCTGGAATCCCTCACAAGTCTCTTCCTTGCTGGTGTTGACATCTCAATCTCTTCTAAACCATAAAAACAACAACAAGATTAGAACTTGTAATCAAACATATCCATGATGTCTCAATTGCAAACATTTCTTACAGCAAGCAGAACTCTCTCAAATAAACCATAGATTCATATCTTACAAAGAGATAGATGAAACCCGGAACAGGAATTACAAACCCTAATTAAGAAGATAACCAATTAAGACAAACCACAACCCTAAATCATCGATATCACAATCAGTCGACCAGGATCAAGACAAGATTAAAAGTGGACGAACCTGTGATTCTCAATGGAGAAAAAGAGACGCCGTGAAGAGATCAGAGAAGCCGGAGGAGACCAGAGAAGCCGGAGGAGATGCCGTGAGGACGGTTTCAACTTTCAATCGCCAAAAGAGAAGTCGAGAAAGAAAGAACAGAGAGAAAAGAAAAGAGAGAAAAGAGAAAAAAAAATAGAAAATTTCCTGTGCTTACACGTGTTCGAAAAACCCCTCTAAAAGCGGTTACCAAAATCCCTTACTAAGGATCGGTAATTGCCTATTGTTTTAATTTTCATTTAATTAAATCAGTTTTTATCTTTAAGAACCTCTTAAGGTTCTGCGTTAAAGATGGTCTTAGATTCCCACGATGGAGCTGCTCTAAACTCAAAATAGTTAGATCCTAGGACCGCATGGCGCATATTTAAAATTATTTAACGTTTTCTTTTGTTAACAATAACATATGCAAGTTCAAATTTGGATGGATGGTGACATAGTGCCAATACTAGTACAAACTACTAAACTATATTTTCTGATCCAACTATTAATAGTTGTTAAGTAGTTAACCATGTTACTTTCACATATCAAATTCCACCAGTGTTATTTTCGATATATTTTCTAACAAACCAACTTTTAGTTTTCTCCTATTCAGTAGAAATGAGTTGTCATTCTTTTCTCTTTATGTAGGTGACACCAAAAGAAGAGTTGTTATGTAAGTGTATTTGAAATTTCAAGCAGTATATTGGTTTGCCAAAAATAAAAGAAAGCAAATTATCGAGGATATTGTTTTGTGTTCGGTGTTAACTTCAGGTTTATGTGGACTTCAAAATTAAAAATTAATTACGATAAATAGATTCAACTTAACAGTTTACTCCCTTCGTTTCGATTTAACTGTCATTGTAAGAAATGTTTTTTGTTTCAAAATAAATGTCGTTTTAGAGTTTCAATGCAAAATTTATTAATAAAATTTTATACTTTATTTTTCTATTGGTTGAAATATGGTTAGGTGTATAGATAATTGTGTTTTAATTTTGAAAATATACAAAATCATATGTTTTTTTAATCTGTGTGCATAAACCTAAAACGACAACTAAAATGAAATGGAAGGAGTATGTATTAGTCTATTAACTCTCTAACTACCTATGTAAGACTTAATTCATTCATTAACACTTCATTCATTAACACTTCTTTTCATGCTCATGAACAATTGTGAAAATAGCATTTACATAGTATTCTAACATCAAATGGTTTGGATACCATATTAAATTTCATGGCCTTATAATTCAAAATCAATTAATAATTAAATTGACTTAACAGTTTATATATTACCTTACACTTTCAGATGTGAGATATTCATCCCTACAATTTTGTGCAGAGTTCACCTGTCAAAAACCGCTCGTGGAAATTGGAATAAACGTGGGAACATTTAACGTTGCTTACTAATTTAGTCAAATGGTCCACTCTTTCCAGTGTGACTGAAACGAAGTGATCAGAGTTTAGTCAATTTGTTTCCTCTTTTTTTCTCCAAGTTAAAGGCAAAGAACACATGTTTTTCTCAGAGCAACCTCATTCATGAATTTTTCAATTTAGGTTTCTCATCTTTAAAATAACAATATAATAGTTTATAACTAACCTTTAGTTCATATACTATTTAAAAATATGTTATTAGAAAACTATGAAATTTTAATTATTCATTCAAAATATTAATGACAAATCAAATTTTAATTATAACTTTAATATTTATATTAACTATAAACATATTCTGAGAGATGTATAAAAATCTTACCGAAATTAAAATTATTTATATAAAATAATGTATTAATTTAGTAACAAAACAATTTCGAAAATCATATAATCTCCCACTTCAAATATAGTTGTGTAATTTTTCAAACAATTTTGAAAAAAATATAAAATTTAATAAATAAGTATGCAAACTTAAAATGATGATGTTTTAAATTTTTCAAAAGGTATAATCATAGATAATAAATAATAACTTCTTGAAATATAACACGGAAAAACAAACTATGTTATAAAAAATAAAGTAATCTAATATTTTGAAGTTTTAATTTAATAACAAAAAAAAAACTTACTATTATAACATCTAAAAATTATTCTATATCAATAAAATTTACTAAAATAATATGATGGATGCTACCATGTCAATTTACTAAAATAATAAGTTTTGTATTCACAATATATAACACTAAAATTAAAATTATATATTTAAAATGTTTATAATTCAAAAGTATACATTCATAAAATGAAAAATATCCGCGAGTCAAAATCTAGTAGCTAATTAAAACAGGCGACTTTTATGTGGGATCCTTTGTAAATGTTGTAAAATGTCTTCTAACTCACAAAGCATCAATATTGATAATTTCTCACCAGAAATTATAAGTTAAAAAGAAGGAGATAAGACTGAAAATCAGATAACAAAAAAAAAGACTGAAAATCATTTCGCATCTAAAAACTTTTTAAAAATGTTTGCAAATTCCCTAACCATTTGTCATTTTCGAGCATGACCATCTGTTGAAACGTTTTACTCTTCCAAAATTTGAAGTAATACGAACTGGTGTAATTGGAATAGGGCTCGAGCACGATTTTGTTAAGGTTTGATTGAACAAATATTTTCATAAATGATTTGTATTGGATTTGTGTATTCAAAAACTCGATCCAATACTTAAAAAAATATTAATTCATCTTCTTTAGCTTACGTATATTGAATAATTTTCAGGGAGCGCCACTATACCAACTTTTGGATTAATTGAGCTAATTGAATTAACAATTTGTTAGATTAATATAAAAATACATGTTTTCTCATAGCGATCGATGAGCAAGAGTTAATCACCCTAAATGACGTATTATTTTCGCCATGGTAGTTTTATTTCATATTTCTGTGTATACATTACGCGTACTGCGTTGGGTGAAATGCATGCATAAATTAAAAAAAAACGTGCACATCCGTCAAATCTCACCTGTCAAATTTCACGAATTGCGGCATAATTCTATTTTTTAAATATAAAACCTTATGGTGGCTTTGATTTATGGTTTTTTGAAAGCATTCGTGATTTTAATTCGATTTAGCAAAAAAAAAGGGGTTTACATTCAAATTCATAACGGCGAAACATTATCATTCGCGTCGGACACTAGCTGAGTTAATACTTCAGTAAAGAGAAGAATTACTATCAAATATTAATTCACTAAAACAAATTAATTACAGAGAAAATCATTTTATTAGTAATACAAATTACAAAGTATACAACACAGTAAAAAAGTATACAACATAATCAGTAACAATAAGTGATAAACATCTCTTTATTAATTAAGTAACTAAATTAGAAATATATATGTTCCCTTCCTCTGGATCTCGAGTTTAACACAATTCACAAATGATAGTATGACAAGCGAGACACTGTCGTATATCACGTCTCAAGCTTACGAGAGAACCAGAGAGAGCAATCATTTAACCATTACAAAATCTAATTGTTTTTTTTTCTCTTTGATTTTTCAGATTTGACTAATTAGCCTTCAAGGTAACCTTTGTCTTGCAAGTAAGAGATGATGTTTTCAGCCATCTGACGTGGCGAACAAGAGACGTCGGTGTGTTTCAGCACGACCTGTAAATATACATAAAATAATAGTAAATATCTTAGAATCTACGCACAAAGTTCTTCAGCTACATCATTGAATAAACCATCATTGAATAAACATAACCAACCTCGCAATTCAATGGCGCCTCGTAAGGGTCATCGATTCCAGTAAAACCTGAATAAAGAAACATTTACGTAAAGGAAAGAATATTGATTGTTTTTTTTTTCTGACTTCCAAGAGATAACGTGTTTGAAAAGTAACACCTTTGATCTTCCCGGCACGTGCGAGCTTGTACAACCCCTTTGGATCTCTTGACTCGCACACAGACAGAGGAACGTCCATGTAAACCTAAAACAAATTCAAACATTCTTAATGTATTTAAATAGAAAAAGAACATAATATAGGATCAGACTGCAACAAATACAACGTTAACGTACCTCCACGAAGTCGCCTTCGGGTAACAGCGAGCGGCACGCGTCTCTGTCTCTCCGGTATGGAGAAATCAAACTTGCTATACAAATGACTCCAACATCAGCAAACAGCTTAGCCACCTCACCTGAAGTTTCAACATCATTGACCATTCATAATTACTTAATTTGCTAAACTAAAACATGATTAGCTTATTTGTAACGTTTGGTACCGATCCTGCGTATGTTTTCGGTACGATCCTCAGCTTTGAAAGTGAGGTCTCGGTTAAGGCCATGGCGTACATTGTCGCCGTCGAGTGTGTAAGTAAGTTTGCCTCTTTCAAACAATGCTTTACTTAGCGCACATGCAACAGTGCTTTTCCCTGAACCGCTGAGACCAGTGATCCAGATGACACAACCCTTTTGTTGAAGAAGTTGTTGTCGGTCGCATCTGCAAATGGAACTCTCGTGCCACACGATGTTGTCTGAAAGGGCGGGGACATCGGCGGTGAGGGAAGCTTGTGAAGACACATTGACGGCGGAGAGTGGATGAAAAGAAACAGAACTCGCGACTAAGTTTGTGTTAACCGTTGCATTAGACGACGCCGGCAGCCTGAGGAAACCGTCACTTAGAGGTTGTCGCTGAGAATGGCCGCCGAGACCTGGAAGAGAGCAGAAGATGGACGGTCGCGATGCTCTGATAGCTAAGCCTTCCATTGAAGCTTTGATCACAGAAGTTGCAGAGCTCAGAATCAATGTACAAAACAAATCTGCTTATATAAGTTAATGTATAAGAAAGAGAGAGTATTTGAAAATATATATAGAGGAAAATTAGACTTAAGAGGAAGCAAACTGGTGAGAATCCTCCATAAAAAACACATGATCATATTCCATAATACAAAACCTTCGTTAACAAAAAAAAAAAAAACAGTAGTTAACCCTTTTCATATTTTACTAATCAGAAAATTACTGGAAGTGTCTAATTAGTAAAAAAAAAATTCATACTTCATATTTGTGCTTAAAATAGGGGTTTTGGTATGTGTGAATGGGTCATTGTTGGAGGCCAATTTTTTGGGAAATGATTATGACTTTTTCCATCTACCAACCTACCAATACTCCATTCAGAAATCATGTGATTTATAAAGCTATACTATCTATATGTTGCAGAATGCTTATTACTAGAATTTGTGTTCTTGTTCTCAAACAGATTTGTTTGAATGTATCACATGAAAGACTTTCTAAGAGCTAACCAAATATATTTTTAATATTTTCAATACTTTCATATTGCAGTACTTGTTTGATTGCTTGTTGCAGTCAATTCTCCTAATATTTAATTAAGGGAACAAAAAAGAATTTAACAAGTTCTGACTTCTGATAAACAGTCTTTGATTGAATGAAATAATTCAGATGAAAAAAAAAGACTTTTGATAAACAGTCAAAGCAGGCGGTTCCATCTATGCTGAGCTTTCCACCTTTGGGCTGATAGTTATATTGGGCCTCGCTATTCATATATTATTTTGAGCCCAATAGTACCCAAGCTCAGTTAGCTGTAACTAAACCTGTGGAAATGAGCCTTTTGCTCCCGCCGCTGGGAGGTTTGAAACTGGGTGTTTCTCTGCCAATGGGCTGGAAATGGTGGTTTTTCAGGTGAAGACAATTATAAAGACAGCTCTGGAGAGAACTCTGGCGGGAAGAGAGAAGGAGGAAACGTTGGGGCTGAGACATTTAAGTTGATGAATAAAACATAATCAACATGTATCGATATAACAAATGCAATTACAACAATCAAAGCCAATTATCCAACATATGTAAACACATAACGATTATATATATAAAAGAGAAGAAGAACGAATTTTAAAATAAAAGACAATAATGAAACATGAACGGAACAAGACCTGGTGTTTGGGAGATGGTGGAAGGCAGGTTTGTAAGGAGTTTAAAGCATTTGAAAGTTACTTTATTCTTCATCGGTGGTGTTGATGATTCCTGCTTGTTTCTGGGCTGTACGTAAGTCGGACTAATCATATGGAGCCGTGTTTCGGGCAAGTCAGATTCTACCTAGCTCGAGGTCAATAGTAGTTCTTTTAATTTGCGCGATTTGGATTCCATTTGTTTAATATTAATCTTGTATAAAGATCCGTCAAACATACATATTCACCCATAACACGTTTAGCTTGCACTATATACGTAAAAGGCAAATCCAGACATTTTGAATTGTTTTTTATATTTTGTTTTGGGGTTTTATTAATAATCATACATATTACATTATGCATCAAAATTTAGTTGTTCAACTGAACAGAATGTCCAATTTTTTTCTTTTTTGGTGTACAGCAACAGAATGACTTGGTTTGGACTAATGGACACAACCAAGCTGTGTAACCTAATCCTTTGCAAGTTTGCTCACAATGGGGATTGCACAGTCCATAACAATCGGCATAATCAATAGAGCCTGCAGTTGCTTGTTCTGCAAACAAGACAATAATCAAAACATTTATTATAAAAATCCAAAACAAAACTATGTGTACTTTTAACCAATGTTGAAGTTATAAAATTGAGCTTCAACATAATAAAAATAATGTTTAAATAGTTGAGAATATTAAGAATGAGAATGCTTGATTAACCTGCAATGACCAACAAAAACACTACTGCGATGGTTCTAACAACATCTCTAAATCTGATCTGCTCCATTCTTTTTTTTTTTTTTTTGGAAGTAGATGTTTAATATTTATGTTTTGACGTTGATAAATTTTGCTAAAACCTTGTAGGTTATATAGGCTTTTAGATCTCTATATAATTTTATTTTTGACAACAGGTCTCTACATAATTAAGGAAACTAAATTTAGGATAAGCAAAACTGACTCATGTATACAGTAGCATATCCAGTGTAAAGGTTGTTTGGGGGCAAAATTTATTAAATTTTACTATTATCTTGAAAAGTATTTTATATTTATTACTAGATATAAAATATATTAGATTTTTATTTATATAAAAAAGCACAATTAAAACACAATCTCTATATGTTTTAAAATTAATTAAGTGTATATTCTATATTGAATTTTAAATATCTTATTATATAAAGTTTTGTTCTTCAAAGTTATAATTGACATGATCGCGACACATGGCAATTATATATTTAAGATTTTGGCATGTTAATCTATCTCACAATTAAAAATATTTATACTAAGATATTAAAGAAAATGTTATTATATATATTATTTAATAACAATTTTTCTTTTTTTTTAAAATCCTGATAAAAAAAATAGTTATCGCAAAAATGACTCAAGATTGATAATTTTATCAAGAATCGCCATCGCTGGAAATGGAAACCGAAGAAAGCCTCTCTTCTTCCCGGTAAAACAGACCAGTTAGGAGACTGAACAGCTCTCAGCCACAAGAAATCATCAACATTGGCCCAGCTCTCAGTCTCCTCCTCCAACCCTGCCATCTTCAAATCCTCCTCAATCCCTCCATAATCCAAACAGTACGGCGCGAATCTAACTCCATTACTATCTTCAATTATCAGACGACTCCTCACTCTCAATTAGAAATCACACTTCTTAGCACGAAGGATTCTAATCTGATGCGACGCCATCACAAACACAGAATCTTCAACATCGTTTATAAGAATCGAACCGATCATTCAGAGCTGGACCTGAGATTTTAAGGGCCTATTCAAAAATATACATATAACATATATATATAGATATATATATATATATATATATAGATATATAGTTTTTTTATATTATAAAATTTTGGTTATTATATATTTTCAAATGAAAACAATTGAATCTGTTGATCGTTTGGAATCGGCGAATCGGGAGAGGAACGATGAGATCGATTCGAACGTGGAAGAAGAAGAGTGAGGTGAATCAGATTTTCTAGCGTGGTGGCGAGCAGAGAAGCGTTGGAGCATGTCATGGTGCTTCTTCACCAACGCCTCGTCTAGGGTTTCGGTAGCGAAGCTCCGATTGTCGTCTTCCATGATGGCGTTTGTGTGATATTGCAATTTGTGTTTGCTGACGTAAGCCCCAGATTATTTTAATATTACAGAATATACCATTATCAATAGTACAATTGCATTCCCCCCCCCCCCCATTTAGCCGGCTTGTATAAAAATTACGTCACCCATAATACGTTTAGCTTGCTCCGTAAAATATAAACAAGGCAAATCTTGAGGAAGCCTACAGTTTCCGTTGTCAACACTTGGTCAACTCAGTCATCGCATGTTCATCGTCAACATAATGGTTGTGCTGACTTATTAGCAAAAAAATCTATTATTTCTCCGACTGATTGGAGCTTGTTCCAATCTTGTCCAGGTTTTTTGTACAACAATATTTGTGCTGACAATAATTAATAAAAAATTTTAGCCAGAAAAATAAAACAAGGCAAATCTTGACATTTTGTAACTTTTAAAAATATTATTTTATTTTTATTGCTGGAGGCTTTAGAGACTACTATTACATCAAAAGTTTAGTTGTTCAATTGAACAAATTGTCCAAAGATTTTCTTCCTTGGTGTACAGCAACAGCCAGATTTGAATCTAAAAGCTGAGCAAAACCAACCTGTGTAACCTTTACTTTTGCAAGTTTGTTCACAATGGTTATTGCACGGTCCATAACAGTCGGCATCAACCGAGGTTGCATTAGCTTGTTCTACAAAAGATAATAAAAGTTATTTAATTTATAAAATCCAAAAAGACGAAGTATGTATATTTATAACTAATGTCAAAGTTTAACGTAAGCTTGTACATAATAAGACCAAAAATTTTAGGATGCTTGATTAACCTGCAATGACCAACAAAAAAATTATTGCGATGGTTAAAACAACATCTTTAAATCTGATCTGGTCCATTTTTTTTGACGTAGTTATTTTTTTCTTAAATCTGTATGTGTAGCGTTTGTAAATATTTTCTTATGTTTTGATGTTGATGAACTTTCTTAAAAGCTAGTAGGTCTTTATATAGTTAAACGGGTGGTATAAACTTGGAAACTTTGCCTAGAATTTATCATATATATAGTTATTTGTTAAGAAAAGGAAACTAAATTTAGGAGGTGTTATTGAATTTGGTAATTTAATAGAATTTGATGGAATTTAAATTTGAAATTAAATCTAGTGTTATTCAATTGTGGATTTGCTAAAAGTGAATTAAAATCCACTGTTATTCAATGTCCATCAGAATTTATTAGAATTTGGTTACGCTGGATTTGGATGTATTTTTTTTATAGAGAAACAAGAGTAAACAAATCTGAAACTTTTTGTCTTTTTTTTTTAAAGCTGATTTATTATGATCTGAAATTTTTTGTCTAGTAAAAGTAAGAAACAAAGTTTCTTCAACAAAATAAATGACTACGTGGTTGCTTTTATTGATATAACAAATGCAACTACAACATTCAAAGCCAATTATCCAACATATGTAAACACATAACGATTATGCCCAAAGGAGT
Source organism: Brassica napus (assembly GCF_020379485.1). Classification (NCBI taxonomy): domain Eukaryota; kingdom Viridiplantae; phylum Streptophyta; class Magnoliopsida; order Brassicales; family Brassicaceae; genus Brassica; species Brassica napus. The sequence continues at coordinate 16,914,185 of NC_063441.1, forward strand.
ATATATAAAAGAGAAGAAGAACGAATTGTAGAGAATAAAATAAAAGACAATAATGAAACATGAAAGGAACAAGACTTGGTGTTTGGGAGATGGTGGAAGGCAGGTTTGTAAGGAGTGTAAAGCATTTGAAAGTTACTTGTATTCTTCATCGGTGGTGTTGATGATTCCTGCTTGTTTCTGGGCTGTACGTAAGTAGGACTAATCATATGGAGCCGTGTTTCGGGCAAGTCAGATTCTACCTATCTCGAGGTCAATAGTAGTTCTTTTAATTTGCGCGGTTTGGATTCCATTTATTTAATATTAATCTTGTATAAAGATTCATCAAACATACATATTCACCCATAAGACCATGATTATCGGGATCTTAGAAGGGAATTTTAGTTTAATTAGGAATTAAAGAATTAAAAAAATGGCAATTACCATAAATGACGTATCTTTATTAGTAATCATACATATTACATGATGCATCAAAATTTAGTTGTTCAACTGAACAGAATGTCCAATTTTTTTTTTCTTTTTGGTGTACAACAACAGCCTGACTTGCCTCTGAAAGATGGACAAAACCAACCTGTGTAACCAAATCCTTTGCAAGTTTGGTCACAATGAGGAGTGCACAGTCCATAACAATCGCATCATCGATAGAGACTGCAGTTGCTTGTTCTTCAAACAAGACAATAATCAAAACATTTATATTAAAAACCCAAAACAAAACTATGTATACTTTTAATTTAACCAATGTAGAAGCTATAAAATTAAGCTTCAACATAATTAAAATAATGTTTAAATGGTTAAGAATATTAAAAATGAGAATGCTTGATTAACCTGCAATGACCAACAAAAAAACTATTGCCATGGTTCTAAGTTCTAACAACATCTCTAAATCTGACCTGCTCCATTCTTTTGTTTTTTTGGAAGTAGATGCTTAATATTTATGTTTTGGCGTTGATAAATTTTGCTAAAACCTAGTAGGTTATATAGGTATTTAGATCTCTATATAATTTTTTTTGACAACAGGTCTCTACATAATTAAATTGGAGATATAAACTTAGAAGAAGAAACACATGATTTCTTGGAAATTTGAATAGAAATCTATCGCCTAGGCAATTGGTAGGAAAAGGAAACTAAATTAAGGATAAGGAAAACTGACTCATGTATACAGTAGCATATCCAGGGTAAAGGTTGTTTGGGGGAATTTTTTAATTAAATTTTACTATTATTTTAAAAAGTATTTTATATTTATTACTTGATCTAAAATGAATTAAATGTTCAGGTACTCCTCTATGAAAAAAAAGAGCTCAGATACTCTCCATCCGAAATTCATTTTATTTTTATTTATTTTTAATTAGAAATCTGACTAAAAACCCAATATATCATTAATGAATATAGTTATTTACAGACTATGCCATTAAACCTAATTTTCTTCCTTATCTCTATAGATCTAGATTTATCTTTCATTCTTCATCTTTTTTCTTTCTCTCTTCTCTTTTTTTCTCTCTTCTCTTTCATTCATTCTTTCATTCAAATCTCTTCTTTTTCGAATCTGTTTTTCTCTCTGTTTCTCTTGTTTTATTTTCGATTTTCATCTGTACTGATTGCTCCGTTTTTATCTTAGTTTTCTCTATATTTTTTTTGCTCTTCTTTGAATCTAGATCTATCTTTCATTCTTCATCTACTGATTTTTCTGTTTTTTTCCTTTGTTCTTCTTTGAATCTCAACTGTTTTTTCATTTTCTTCTCCACATTTTCTTTCTTCTTCTCTACATATTACTTCGCTTATTCTCCGCATCAACTTCAGTCTGATTTTTGGTATTATCGGTTTTTAAGATCCAGAAACGCGTATATCAAAGTAGAACATGGAAGTGAAACTACAAACCCAGAAAAACAATTTTACCAGGTTATACTATTTGTGTAACTTGGTAAAACTGTATAACTAGGTTATAATCTTACTAAGTTGTATCTTTTGACAAATGTACAACTTGGTAAAACTACAACCTAGTTATACAGTTTTACCAAATTATACTACTTTGTAACTTGGTAAAACTGTATAACTAGGTGATAGTTTACCAAGTTGTACCTTGACAAATGTACAACTTGGTAAAACTATAACCTAGTTATACCAGTCTTGAGATATAACTTGGTGAAACTAGGACATATGTACACCAAAAATATAATTTGACAATGATATAACTTGGTTTAACTTGGTTCAACTTTCACTAAAATTCAAAGCTCAAATTTTAAATTTGATACCTAAAATTCGACAATTGTATAACTTGGTTCGTAGTTTCATTAAAATTCAAAATTCAAATTGTAAATTTGATACCTAAAATTCAAAATTCAAATTTTCAATTGAGGAGGGAAAACGTAAGGGCAAAATTAGAAATCTCTTATTTCATGAAGAGTAGAGAGTATGTCAGATTTCGTAAGAGTACCTCAGATCACTTTTTGCCTCATTAAGAGTATATGAGATTTTTACTCATCTAAAATATATTAGATTTTATTTATATAACAAAAGCACAATTAAAACACAATCTCTATATGTTTTCAAATTAATTAAGTGTATATTCTATATTGAATTTTAATTATATTAAATGTTTTCACTTTCCTAGTTTCTAAGTTGTGTGAACTGTGGTTTTATACTATTTTAGAAAAAAAGGAACTGTAATTATCAAGAAAAAAAGAAACTAAAAGATAATTTGATAGAAAATAAGCTATATTATCAAGACAAATTTAAGCCTCAAATATATAAAATAATCTAATAAATTAAAAAAAGGAATTTTCATATCTTTATTTATACTAGAATACATAAAGTTTAAAATAATATAGTGGAAAAATCAATCTAGCAAAATACTCATATCAATATTTACGCTAGTAAGAAAAAGTTACTTCAACAATCAATCATGAGGATGTGGGGGTGTTCACAACTTATTATCGCTATAACAAATGCACTCAAACCAATTAAAACCAAAGACCCAACATATATATGCAGCACAAAAACCCCCCCCCCCCTTTTTTGGTCGACGGTTTCATTTCATAAACAGCTCAAAATAGAGTACTTAAACAACAAAGTTTGAATATTACACCCTTTGCAAAAGCAACAGCTAAACAGATTGATGTGCATAGATAAGAAAAACATGATAGAGGAGTGAAAAGAATGACAAGGTTTTCGAAGATGAGGAAATCAGTGATCTCATTCAAGTCCAACCCTGAGCACCGGGCAAAGAAGGGGACAATTGAGTCCGAAAGATATTGGAGACTTGAGAGTCCAATTGATGTTGTTGACTGAGATCTCTTTCTGCAGTGTTACAGTTTTGACGACTAGGACAGAACACCCATATACTCTAGTAGATAAGCGTTGGAGGTCACGGGCTTCAATCCACATTCCATTCGCTGAACAAACATAACCAATTGGGGTAAACCCAGCTACAAACTCATAGGCGACAAAACATCTTTTTGAGGAAAAACACCGTAGCCAAGTAGACAAATCTGAAACAATAGAATCCGTAGCCACAGACACAATTCCATAAAACAAACCTCACAATGAGGTAATAAATTGTTACTACAAAGAGTAACTTCCTCATACTGAGGTAAAGAGAGCTTTAACCTGAAGTTCAAAGGGTGTGTAACATCCTCAAAAGGAGGTAAATAGTCAGTAATTCCAGAACAACATAACATCTTACGACAGCTTGAAGCTTAAGGACAGATGGATCCACCAACGGGTAACCAAGGTTCCCATCCGAGAACTGCACAAAGCAGTAGAGAGCATAGAGCACAAACGAGTATATAATAATAACTATAAAACATAACGAGAATGACTTGAATCGAGTAAGTTGGTTGTTACAAGAAACTCTACATGTGGGGGTAATATTTCACCTATTATAAATCAACGTCCATTTCATGACATTTAAAAAACTTAGAGGTCTAATTTGCAATTTCGGCTCGATGTTTTTTTTTTTGTTTATCGTCAACCTCTATCTCTATCTATCTCTCTCTCCTTTATAATATTCCAGAGGGCAGTAATATCGATTATACTGAGAGAGAGAGAGGCTCCTTCGCAATCTGAAGAATCATCCGATCGAATCGAACAATACGCAGATAAGGATTGAGAGAGAGAGGATAGTTTCGTTTTAGGGGAATCAGCGATCAGAGAAAACGGTGATACGGAGGCTAGTTCTAGGGCTGATGGGCGCCGCGGGGTCCAAACTCGAGAAAGCTCTCGGCGACCAGTTCCCCGAAGGCGAGCGCTACTTCGGCTTCGAGAATTTCGGCAACACTTGTTACTGCAACAGCGTTTTGCAGGTCCCTCTAACCTCTCTCTCTCCTGCTTGTGATTCCCTTCATCTCGAATTCGATTTTTCCTTTGGTGATTTCTTATGGGTTTGTTGAATTAGTCATGTTTATGCTCAAAAGGTTACACCTTTTTGTATTATATCCTACGAATCTCTGATTGAGAGGGGAAAGTGAAATTACACAAAGTTTCAATATTTCTGGAATCATAAGGTTAAACTTGGTATTTGCAATTGTTGTGTATCTGCTTCATTGTTATTGGGGGTCTAGTGGAACTTGTTACATCACACAAAGTTTGAATTTTTCAGGAACCATAAAGGTTTTCGAGGTATTTGCAATTGTGTATCTGCTCCATTGTTTTTTTCAATCTCTGTGTTGTGTCCTATGTAGTGTATATGATGAATATGTTCTTGTCTAGTAGAGAAAGCCTTTTCCTTATGTCAAGTAAGGAGCTTATGTGTTCCAAACTTCTTTGTGCAGGCTCTTTATTTTTGTGTTCCCTTTCGTGAACAATTGCTCGAGTACTATACCAGCAATAAAAGCGTCGCAGATTCTGAAGAGAATCTTATGACTTGCCTTGCTGACTTATTTTCTCAGGTGATTTTTAGATCTGTCTCTCTCTCTTTTCTTCTTCTTTTTTTGTTTAGTTTATTCATCGTGGTCATTACTTTAGTCCAGTCTCAACTCAGTTGATCAATCTTGGTTTACTAGATTTCTCGCTTGACATCATTAACGGAGGAAATCACTTATTAAAAGGCACGAGTTAATAGGAACGTGGTACTTATATGTTAGACTGTAGATTATGTGCTTTCTGGATAACTACAATAATGTAAACTGGATTAATGTAGCACTTAATGTCTCCTACTCATACCCTGTCATCATCTACTCTGATTATTGTGTGCGTGGGTAAATGCCATTGCGTAGATAAGTTCCCAGAAGAAGAAAACGGGGGTTATTGCGCCTAAGCGATTCGTACAAAGGTTGAAGAAACAGAACGAGCTGTTCCGGAGTTATATGCACCAGGTTTTCTAGCAAGTTCTTCTGTCTTCTTTTACATAGGCAATATTACATTTTATATTAAAGTGACATTACTATTGTCATGTAGGATGCACATGAGTTCCTGAACTACTTGCTGAACGAAGTTGTTGACATCCTGGAGAAAGAGGCAAAAGCTACTACAAAACCTGAACGTGAAACCTCATCATCATCATCCCCTGAAAAGATTGCAAACGGACCCAAAGCTCCCCTGGCAAATGGTGTGCACAAAGAGCCTGTTGTGACTTGGGTCCACAACATTTTTCAGGTCAGTTCCCTCTAATGAAACGGTTCTCTTTTCCTTCTAATCTGTGACTAAATCTTAGTTCTGTATATGTTGTGCACAGGGCATACTTACCAACGAGACAAGGTGTCTGCGATGCGAGACAGTGACAGCAAGAGACGAAACGTTCCTGGATCTAAGCCTTGATATTGAGCAGAACAGTTCGATAACTAGCTGTTTGAAAAACTTCAGCTCAACAGAGACTCTTCACGCTGAAGACAAATTCTTCTGTGACAAATGCTGCAGGTAAGATGATGGTTCTTTACTCTCACCCCCCATTGCTTTTCGAAGTTAAATTACCTCAGCTTTTTCTTTTCTTGCAGCTTACAAGAAGCACAAAAGAGGATGAAGATCAAGAAACCACCACACATCTTAGTCATCCATCTAAAACGGTTCAAGTACATGGAGCAGCTAGGACGTTACAAGAAGCTATCTTACCGAGTTGTCTTCCCTTTGGAGCTAAAACTGAGCAACACGGTGGAGCCATACACAGACGTGGAGTACTCGCTCTTTGCGGTGGTGGTTCACGTGGGAAGCGGACCGAACCATGGTCACTACGTGAGCCTGGTGAAGAGCCATAACCATTGGCTATTCTTTGATGATGAGAACGTGGAGATGATCGAAGAGTCAGCAGTGCAAACGTTCTTTGGATCGTCTCAGGAGTATTCGAGCAATACTGATCATGGTTACATCTTGTTCTATGAGAGCCTTGGACCAACAACAAAGTGAAACAGCTGAGTAAGGGGAAAAGGACTTTTCTTTTGGATATTTTTCTTTAACTACTTAGTAATGGTATATGACTCTCTTATATGTTTGTGACTTAAAAAGTCATTCAAATTGACAGTTACTTTATATTGACTTTCTCTGTCTCTCTCTCCCCCAAAGATACATATTTGGTGAGTTTAAATTGAAAAGTTTTTTTTTTCTTTTAAACTAAAAAATCTGTAAACTTTGAAAGGCCATGTACTGTTAAAAAGCAATGAATAAAAAGAAATATACAATACATTATGTTGAATTACAATAGATGTGTTTAAGTTAACAGTTATGAGAGTGTATAATCATCTATTGAAAGTTGGGAAACCAAAAAAAATCTGGCTCTTGATAGAATTAATAACCATGATTTAGAAACAAACCGAACAAGAACAAAATGTTGCTTGATGTGATGTTGATTTCAAAGTCTGTTTACAGCCCATTATAATTAATTGAGCTGGAAATAAAGTTAGGCATCGCGAGAATCATACTCGTGTCGTGAGAATAAAGTTATGAAACAAGAATACAAACAAATAAACAATGTCTAGAAAAGAGAGAGAGAGAGAGAGAGAGGAGTTCACGGGAGAAGAAGAGGAAGAAGATACAGCCAGAAAAATAGCACCACCCGTGACCGTGAGCCATGTCCTTTTCGTTATGTTTGCTCATCTACAAACATTAGTAGTTTCACACTGCAACTTTCCAATTTTGAAAAGTCTAAGTACTCTTCTAAAACCATGATTTAACTAAATAAAGAAAAAAGTGTGTTACAAAAAAAACCCTGATATTAGTAAGTAAGTCCATAAATTTTCAAAAATGCTGGCAGTGGGCATGGGAATTAAATGCATATGAGAAAATTACATTTCATCATAAGAAAAAAAAAAGGGAAAAGCATATGGAGATGGGGGTGGATTTGATATGGTTGGGGTAATGTCTCTTGATTCTGGTACAATTAGGGGTGGGCACTTCGGTTATTTTATCGGTTCGGTTCGAGTTCGGTTCGGTTCTAGAATTTTTCCAGCTGAAGTAAACCATAGTTAGTTTGGTTTGGATCGATTTCGGTTCAGTTACGTTCGGTTCGGTTTATATTCGGTTTGGTTTGTATTTCGGTTCAGTTCGGTTTAATCGGATTTCTCTTAGTTTATTTATTGTACAAGAAATCATGTTTTAATACATACATGTATGGTTGTCATGAAATAATCGCGTTGGACATAATCAAAAATTAAGTATGTAAATTAAATTCAATTTAATTAGACTTGGCTTAGGTTTTAATTTTAGGGTTTAAAAGTATACGCTATTGAAAAAAATTAACATGGAAATTATGTGGGCTTAATGACGAATATTACAAAAGTTAGACGAAGTGTCATGGAAATCAAATTATATTAGGATTTCCTTCGTGCAAAAGGAAATAACGTGGGCTTAATCTTAGGATTTTAATATCTTGATATTACTAATATTTTTAATTTAAATAACTATAAAAACACTTCGGTTTATCGGTTCGGTTTAAACCAAACTGAACTGAACCGTTCGGGTTAGAAAAATCTCAACTGAAAAATTTGAAATGGACTTTGGTTTGGTTCGAATCGGTTTTGGTTCAGTCGGTTCGATTCGATCGGTTCGGTTCGGTTTTTTTGCCCATCCCTAGGTACAATACCATTTATATCAAGAAATTGTTCCGTATAAAATGATATGTGCATTACAAAAAAAGGTAGATGTTACTAGTATATGACAGCTCATAAATAGTATTGACTTACTTATACAGTTGTAAATTTAAAAGTACAGACATGCATTTATCGTCAGAGTAAATTAAATGTCATTAATGTTGATGGTAATAACAATAATGAAAATCTCTAATCAAGTTTGTTTAATTAATTCAGGAGGGATATAAAGACAAGAGAGATGATATGATAGAAGAAGAAAGAAAAAGGGTAGTTTAGGAAATAGAAAAAGTGGGGTAAAGGCGAAGGATTAGGAGTTGTCGTTATATCTGTTAGATGAATGAAAGCAGAGAAAGGCATTCACAGCTTAATCACGCCGGGCCCTGAGGAGTAGAGTAGTAGAGCCTTGTTCTGAACTCTCTCTCTCTCTTTCTATCTTTGAAGCTTCTTTACATGCAACAACAACAAGTCTCTTGAAAACTTCTTCTTAATTTTCTCCGTGGGCTCACGATTCTCTTTGTGATGGCCGCTGCGACTGGTGAAGGGGTTAGTAATAAAGATCACTCACTCCTTCGGTTTTCTCTTTCTTGGAATCTAATTCACATTTCTTTGCTTTCGATGGATCAAAGTGAAAGATTTTTATATCTATTAACTGTTTAGTGTTGTGACTTGCTTCTTGGCAAACTCATTTTCGTGGTGATAATGCTTTTTACCAAATTCAGCAAAAATATTTGAATCTGAAAAGAGACTCCTCAACTTGTACAGTGTTACTGTTGGCATCTCTAATCATTATTTTTTTGGGTTAACATTTGTGATATTTTTTGGTTGGATCTTCCATGTTTTTTTTTTTGAAACTTAAAATCATGGTTTTAGAAGAGTTAAAAGACTTTTCAAAATTGGGAAGTTGCGGTGTGAAACTATTAATGTTTGTAGAGAAGCAGGATCTTCCATGTTGTGATTTTGATTAATGTAACTGACACTAAAATTCTGATATTTATTCAAAAGGGGAAGCAACAATTCCCAAGTGTTGCAGATGGTAACGGTAACGCACCAGTCAAGTATCCAAGCTTCAAGGCACCTAAGCTTAGCTTCTCTGATGGTGCCAAACATAACTCCATAGGTAAAACAGCTACAGTTCAAATTCCCTACCATGATAAATTGCAACAAAAAGAAAAAAACAGACTAATGAGCTTTAAATTAACCTTCTCCTTTTTTTGCAAATTTTGCAGATGTGTTTCCTCTTCTTGTTAAGGAGGCTGACCATGGCATCAAGAATTCACTAGTGAGTTCTCTGCTTTTGAGATTAGGATTTTCTTACATTAGAACATGATAGTATTATATGATAAAGTGTGCAAAGTCCTTACAAGCTTTGCCAATTTTTATTAGGTCCAAGATGTGTGCACTATCTCAGTCTTACCTGATGAAGGAAACACAATCCCACAATGTACCTCCCAGTTTACTCTCTTAAGCTTCGTCAAGGCTCTGCTTCCATCTAAAAGCCAGATGCTCATCGACGCGCAACTCAACTGTCAGAAAACGCAGAACCGCATCAACGTGCTACTAGGAGGCACAGATTCCTACCAGTCATGCGTTGTGGACATCAACGTCGAGAAAGGGAATGGTGCTGAGGCTGAAGAAGTTGTTGCAAGTCTCAAATCCGAGAGTGTAGTAAGTGCTCTTATCTATACGTACATATGATAGTTTACTTGGTGCCTAACTCTTATGTCTTTTTACAGCATATGCAAAAGGTATTGCAGAGACAAGCAAGCTTGAGCACTGGTAAAAAAAGATAACAAACATTTAGGTAAAATTGCGTAATTAGCTGTATATGAACTGAAATCTTGAGAATATTATTTATGTTGCAGATAAAGCTATCTCAGAGAGATGCCATGATGCACCAACGAACAGGTGGAGAAGATACAAGCGTGCTGCTTCATTTGATTCAAGAAAAATTGTCATTCTATTCTCCATCTTGTAAGTAGTACTTAACTCTACATGAGTATAATAAAGTCATTATAGTATATTACTTTAACGATGCATATTCACTATGATATGCAGATCAAGTGTGGGGACGTTGATATTGATCTACTTGACACTGAGAGTGAGGCTAATAAACGGTGACAACAGCTTCAATCATATGTAGTCAGAAACTGTAACATCTGTTTGAGCTTTGTTTTTGAATCTCTTTTTCCGAAACTCCTTTGTTCCAATAAATGTTGATAAAAGTGAACACTTTCTTTGTGAATAACACTTGCGAGTGCTTAGTGTCTATAAAATAATAACTATAAAGAGATTCAAAAGAACCAAGTTTATATTTCAGTTTTAATTATGGCAATTGATATAATCGTGATTGCCTGATAACTTTCCAACGGAAACAATATCCACCAAATAAACCACCATGGATTCAACATGCGGAAGAAGATTTCAAAACCAAAGGAAAAATTTGCTTTTGGCCAAAGAAGAATTTTTCAGAAATTGTATTGAAATATGTCTTTGTTTTGTTTTATGGCAATATTTGTACAGTTTTTGGAAGTTGGTCTATGCAATTTTTAATTTTTATTGTTGAATTAATACTTTGGATTCTAAACTGAAAATATCTACAAATCTAAATTTGAATGAAGCCAATAAACACACAGCACATAGAATTGGTGTTTACAATGAGATTAAGATTAAAAATCTTAAAAATTAATGAAGTAGATGCTCTATTAACAAAAACATCTTGATCATTTCCTCGAGATACTTCATTTGATCTATTTTTTTCATTATTTTAGTTACATCATGTGTTGTTTTTCATTATTGTGTTTGTATTTGTATAATTTGTTTACGATTTATTTGATATATTTAGGTTTACAACAAAAGTTTTCAAATATTTTCTTACTTCCAGTTCTTCTTGATTTCTTATTTCTTTTAGTGTGTTTCTCATGCCACTTTATTTGCTAGTTTTATTGCCCTCCAACTTCAATAAGTTCTTCTTTGTAATATTTTTGTTACTCTTAACAACTTCATTATAGATATTTTCAGAAGGGAAAAATAATATTTGCTAGTCATGATTGCAATATATAAGCCACATGAAAACAAGCCATACATTACCAAATGAAATTGAAAAAACTGGAAGGAGACTATACTTTTCGACATGCTCATTGTCATTGAGATAAACATGTTATAACAACAAGTGCTGATTCATTAACTGATAACTTGTGGTGGACATTTGCAACTAAGGTGGCAGGAGTTTTGGTAGACGAAGGTAATACTCTGATCGGAACGACATTAAAGCTATAATTATCATTGATGACAGTAAAATATTACACAAATTAGTGTTGAATAAAAAGGGAATCATCTACAGAATCACTGAAGATAAAGAAGAAGATGAATCATTTAAAGGGTACAAAGAGATAATTAGTTAAGACATAAAGAAGATTGCTTGCATTTTTCATAGAATCTAATAATTTTCACTCAGTCGTTTATTTTCTTCATATCTTTATTTTTATGTCGTTGAGAAAGAAAAAAAATGAAAAAGATAAACGACTGAGTGAAAGTTATTAGATTCTATGAAAAATGCAAGGAATCTTGTACCACAAATTATTTGGTATATAGTTTCTCAATTGAGATATTTTTAAATGTAACTAAAGCTCATAAGTAAAAATATTAGGTAAATTTGGAAATATAGACCAAATTTTTACTATTATTTTTCTAATAGGATAAAAAAATTGTCTTATTCTTTTTTACTGTTTCACTAGGTGATAACCCGCGCCCTGCACGGAATAAATAGATTTCAAAATATTATCACTTTTAATTTGTAGACATAACAAAAGTTAAAGTCATAGCAAAAAATACTATATGTTATAAAGTAAGGGTTAGAGGAAATTTAATATGTCAATCTAAATTAAGTTTGGAAAATTTTGTTTAAAAATTGTATATTTGTTTGCATAAAATAAATTATAAATATAAAATAAAACGAAACATAAACAATAAACTAATAAAATATAAAAGAAACAATGTCTTGAGTGGTTTCAAATCGGAAACAGAGTTAAAACCAACCATTTGATTGCTTGAGAGAATGTTTTGATATGAGCAAAGTCGAGAAGAAATGTGTAGTGAGTTTTCTGAATTATAGAAGCCGTATATTTATACTAAAAAGGAATCGCCATGTGGTCATATGGATTCAAAATAATGGTCGTAACTAAATGGAATATTACACATAACTTGCGCTCCAATCTTAGTCGAGAATTACTTTAATATTGTAAATAGTTAATGCAAACTTTCTTTTATCAATCGCAATTGAACAAATTCAAGAACGTTCACGATTATTAATTGATTATAATAATTTGAACCTTAATCTACGTTCCTTATAAACAAAAGTCAAGTCCTCGCAAATCACATATTATTACCATCAGTTTACCAAATTTGTAATTTAAAAATATGTCAAAGTTATTAGAAGTTTCATTTTTCCCAATCATCAATCAATTTCGTCCTTACAAATAACGTTTGAATCATGTGCAATTTGCTCAGCCATTATTTGCATTATGCAAGTTGGCGTTAAAATCTTAATTATGATAGATCACCTAAGGTAAGTTTTTATATGTGTATGCCAGAAAATCGTATTGTACCTTAGTTTCTATAATCGTAAGGCGGGGATCATCTAACAATTTAATGAAACGGGGCAAGTATATGTCATATGCATGGTTCTTCTGTTTCACTATTTTAAGAAAAAAAGTTTTTTTCTTGATATATTCTTAAGAGAACAAATATTTTCCGCATTTTTAAGAAAATCAATCACTTGAGCACGTATTGATCATCAAATACTTTTTAGGATTTTTCAGAAAACAAACTTTGGTTGATAATCGCACATTAATTTTTTGCATCTATATTCATTTTGAATAAAAAAATTGGACCACTACGTATGTCAGTAATGTTTTTGTTTTAAAACAAATTAATGAAAAAACTTCAGTCAAGGTAATTAACATAATTTTAAAATATTTGATGTAATACGTAGAATTTCGGTTAAGGTAACTAACGCAAGAAATAAATGATAAGGTTTGATATAATACGTATCAACGTATATATGTGATAAATGTAGACAAAACTAAGGTAATTATAATGTTTTGATCAATGGCATGTTGTGTAATTACTCTAGTTAACAAAGGGGTTTTAAATAGAATTGGTGAGAGAGCTTGTGGAGTTGCCACATAAGAAATGGCACACTTGTAATAAACACATGAACTAAAGGTTATTTATTTTTAATGCTCCTCAAATAATAAGAAAGGGATTAAAGTTAATGAAATAAGCAGTTTTACAAACCAAAAATTATGAACAATACATGAAATATTCATTGCAGTGTAATATTATCTTTAGGAGTTCTAAAACTTGTTAAATAAGAAGTTCAAATTTTTTTCTACATATAGCAGATTTTATATTCTACGAAAAATTGCATAGTGGAAACTGAATTCCATGTTTTATTAAAAATCTACTTTTATTAGAATGAATAATCTACAAATTTCAAAAAACTTTCTAAATTTCTTTTGAATTATATTACTCCTAACTTATCACTCCTTAAATTTTATGGAATATATAGTCCACAAACAACCCAATGCTCTAAGATAAGTAGAATTGGATTTCAAACCTCTTGTCTTGTTTCTACACTAAGTAGAATTTGTATTTTACGGATAATCGACCAAAATTTTAAAAATATGGGAAATACATTTACTGAACATTTTGAAAATAACGCAAATCTTTTTATTTCCACATATGATCCATCTTGTAAGTAATATTAACTCTACAGCGTGTAATAAAGTCATTGTAGTACATTACTTTAACGATGCATATTCACTATGAATTGTCTTGGGTTATGCAGATCAAGTCTTGGAACATTGATATTGATCTACTTGACACTGAGAGTGAAGTTAACGGTGACAATAGCTTCAATCATATGTAGTCAAACTGTAACATCTGTTTGGGCTTTGTTTTTGAATCTCTTTTCCCTAAACTGATTTGTTCTAATAAAAATGTTGATAAAGTTGACACTTTCTTTCTTTGTGAATAACACTTGCGAGTGCTTAATGTCTGATTAAAGTAGTTACTATAAAGAGATTCAAAAGAACCAAGTATTGATCTGAAATGACAATATTTTTGTTAATGTCTAAAGCTAAAATAACAGTCACGAAGTGTTTCATTTGTAAAACTTATGGTTGCAGTTACCGGAGATTTTGGAGGCTTCAAAGATCCTAAAATAATCGGGCCAAGATGGGCCTTATAACTACTTAATGGGCTTGCTTGTGTTGTTGTTTACCGTTTACTATTAAACTATTTTCGTTTAAAACTTTACAACTATTTTCCACCAAGAAGCAGCTGATCCCTATACCTTCTTTCCCCACCCAGCCTGAAACTTTGTCCTCTTTAGTGGCGTTGGATTGGGGCATTTACGTGATCGGTGGATTTAAAGACGGCGAAGATGTTCGCTCGCCGGATGTATTGCTCTTGGACTGTCGTACTAACACTTGGCGTAAAGTTCCTTCCATGTCGGTTGGTCGTGCTGCAGCAGCGGCTGGAGTTATAGACGGGAAGATATACGTGTTCGGAGGCTGCGAGGAGTTAAGTTCGCCAAACTGGGCTGAAGTGTTCGACCCGAACACTCAAACCTGGGAAACTTTAGTTCCCATGGATGATCGGAACGAAGGTGATAATGTCATCCGCGAGACGCTGGTGATGGATAAGAAGGTATACGCAGTGGACTTCTGGAGCGGAAGCTTGTTTTACTACTCGCCGGGTGACGGCAAATGGGGAAGGAAGAAGATACCAGAACAAGTCCAGAGTTACTACTGTGTGATGGAGAAAGTGTTATATGGTTGTGATGAAGTAGGGAATGTGGTTTGGCGGGATTCAGAGGAACTGGAGTGGAAGAGAGTGAAAGGTTTAGAGGCTCTACAGTGGAAGCGTGTAAGGAAGCTTAGCATTTTCGGCGTGAACATTGGGGTCTTTTGGGTTGGGCTTAGGGGAGATGTTTGGTGTGCTGAGATTTCTTTGGAGAGACGTGGCAAGGAAGGTGAGATTTGGGGAAGGATTGAGTGGTCGGAAGCTGTCGCCACATTTTACCGTAGCTTCACTCGTACCAAGGTTGAGGTTTTGTATGCGGCCGCTGTTAACGTCTAAAACGAATTAATCAGTTGACAAAAAGGTGTGTGTGTGTGTGTTTGGGGATATTTTATTTTCCTTTCTCTGGGTGTTGCATCTTCATATTCTAGTTCGTAATAATTAATATGTTTTGTATGATTTAAATGCTTTCCTTCTCTGTGTGTTGTCAATGTCTAATAAGATGAAAATCACAACTCTCTTAATCATTTGTTTTCTTTGGTTCACAAGTTTCTTATGTTTACTTTCTAATCAACAAGAACAGCCGCCTCCTGCCACCTTCTCCTCCTTGTAATGGATTTGAAGTGGTCTTTATGTTCACATCAACCATGTCCTCTTATTTTGTCGCCAATGAAATATGAATCCATCCCAGGTAGTAAGGTACTGCAGCCATCTTTCGGAACAAAGCCTTCAAAAATGACTCATGTTTCATTGTGTTGTTTGTTAATTTCTTGCTCTGGTGCTGTATCATCATATTCTAGTTCGTAATATATAACGAAGATAAAAAATCACAAGAAAAAAACTTACTTGGTACTTCTTTTCGTTGGTTCACAAGATTCTTAAAAAGCCACAAAATCACCATGAGGTGTTATAGTATCACCAAGACAGAAGAAGAAAAATATGCTTTTAAAAGTAAAACACACAACAAGCTTTTAAAAGCATAAGTAAATAGATTTTGAGAGTGAGAGTACACTATATTAGTAGTCTTTTTGAAATATAGTAAGGTAAAGAGCAAGCGAAAGGTCTTTGACAAAACTTCTGGTTAGTGTCGATCATGACAATGGCAAACTCGTGCTCTCTCAACATATAGACGCTGTTTTTGACTTTGCGGTTCGATTTAGATGGAATACAAATAGCTTCAGACGTGGAGAGTAAAATGCAGAGATGTCCAATGTCTTTGGTGTAAACAGCATTTCCTTCCTTGTCTATCTTCAACACAAGGAAATGATCCCATAAATTATTGGCAATGGGATGGCTTTGTGTGTACCACTTCACCATAAAAGTCTCATCAGTGTGTAACGACTCCACTAAGTAGTGCTGCTTCGTACAACAAGACTCTAATCTCTGCCACTTTTTCTCAGTCATTTGATGTTGGGGTCTGTGATTCTGATGTTGCTCCACTTGCAATCGCTCTGAGCAGGCCTGCACAAGCTTAGCTGAGGTCCCAAGAACTTGACAGCCACGATGCAGTCTTCATCATCATCAGGAGAAGAAGAGGACATAGATACGTTGGTTACGATTTGGGTTTGGCAATGAGGTAGAGTTACAAAAGGAGGAAGAGGAATGCGTTTTGGGTCAGTATCAGGGAGATCTAGGTCATCTTGAAGACACACGACTCCGTTTTTCAAAGTTGCTACCCAACCATGGGATGCTCCTATCATTCCTATCTCCTTCAGTAACTCCATAGGCACCTTAAGATAAGGAACCGAGATAGTTTCGCCAGATACTGGTTCCCATGATTCAGCACCCCTGACATAATAATACGAGAAGCACCTAGAAGAAGTGGTGAGGTTTCTCTGTGAAATGATAGTTTGTAAATAAACCAAACATATGAAAGCAAAAAAATAAAAAAGAAAAGACATAATAGATGAAATGTAAAATATCTTCATTAACTTTAATGAATGTACGTGTGTTCCTTTATATACATGTATGATTAAGCTAAGCTAACTGAGCTGACTACACGTCATTAACTTATAACTAAGTATATACACACTGTGTAGTCATTAACTTATAACTAAGTATATACACACTCTATTAAGACATATGACTAAGACCAAGAGAAGATGGAGGTAGCTTACTCGGAGGGATAGCCTGAGCCGCCTGAGAAGATGAGACATGGCTGCTGCTTCTTTTTTTGGGGTAAAAGCGAATATAAGAACACAAAATAAAAGTGAATATCCACTTTCATCCATTTAAATATCTGTATATTAATTGTCCCTTAATTGTATAATATTTTTAGGGAAATAACTAATTACACTTAAATATCTTTCTCATCAAAATCACAAAAATGTTTTCTCGCCAAAACCATAAAATCAGGTTTCTTGCCAAAACCATAAACTCAACTCGCAATAAGAGTTTTTTCGCTAAAACCGTATAAACATGATTTTCCCTAAAATCGCAAAATCAAAATTTCTGCTAAAATTAGAAAACAAATTTTCTGCAAAATTCTCCAAAGATCATATTTTCCGTCAAAATTGTAAAATGTGTTCTCGCTAAAACCGAAAATTAATTTTTTTTCGCCATAACCACAAAATCAAGTTTACCTGCCAAAAAAAAAAAATATTCGTTCTCCGCCAAAATCACAAAGCGAGTTTTCTGCTTAAAAAACGTAAAAATTAAGTTTTCGCATCAAAACCGTAAGTTTTCTCGCCAAAATCGCAAAATCAAAATTTCTCATAAAAGCCGCAAAATCAAAGTTTCTCTTCAAAACTGTAAAATCAAATTTTCTCACTAAAATTGTAAAAAAGGTTTCTCGGCAAAAGCACTAGATCAAATTTTCCTGCCAAAAATGCATGGATAACCAAGGACAAAGAAATCAATCAAATATATCATATCATATTATTATAACATTGAATACCTGATGAAAGGATCAGTTTACCTTTAACACTGACAACATATCGTATTTTTACTTGAAAAGGTCGGTTTGGTTCTTAATAGCCACACAAATATAACTGATCTGCAGAGAAAGATTTATGAGTCTGATCCCAAGTTACATTATAGATTTTTCAGTAAAAATTAAAATGTTATTGTTTTTATATGATCTAATTGCCTCCTTTGTGATTATCATTATCTTCGCAGATGATGCATACAGAGAAAGAGGTTCAGGCGACGTTATTATTGTTGTTGCGACGTTATTATTGTTGTTGTTGGTGACAAAACTGACGTGTTTTCTTGCATGATGTCTTTGATACCAGGTGAACTCGGCACATGCATTCTTGCTTCCGCTTGTCTATCAAAGCTTTATGGCGTTTCTTGAACTACACAAGAAGTTACTTGAGCCTCTCACGTGGTATTAACTGAAACTTTTTGAGCTTGATGAGTTTTTTGGATGCTTCTCAGTCAGGTACTACTACTACTAATAGTTTTGTGATTCGGGTCGAAATTTATCTTTGTAATTGAGCTTATCGCATATGAGTCCAGAGCTAACACTAGCAAAATTAATATTTATAATTGAGCTCATTGCATATGAGTCCAGAGCTAACACTAGCAAAATTTCAGGTCAATTAAAACTGGAAAGACTTACGTATGTGACTTGTGTGAGGGAATAGAATCTCTATTGTCCCTTGTACATGTTTTACAGTTTTAGGGATGCTGAGAGATCAGATTACATACCCTCTAGGCAGAGAAAAAGGGGCGACAAAACTGACGTGTGTTTGGAGTGATATTCATTAATAAGACCAGCGCCAAAGAAAATTTTGACACTTAAGTTATTAAAGGACATGGTTGATGTGAACCAAAAGAACACTTCAAATTCATTACAAGGAGGAGGAGGCTGTCCTTGTTTAATTGAAAATTTAAGAAACTTGTGAAGCAAACAAAAGAATGGATCGAGTCTTTTTTTTTTTTTGGTGGCATCTTTAATCATACCAGCGTTAAATTTTTGTGACATCAAGACAAGTATCGATCAGTAAAGGGGAAGATAAGGATAAATACTTTTGGAACGGTATATTTAAAAAGAACAACCAGATTCAAAAAAACAACGAAGGGAAACAAAAGAAATCAAATGAAACAGCATAATTTTATTACACTTGATATTGAATACCAGACGAAAGGATACGTTTACCTTTGGAGTCTAGCTTTGGTGGGAACCAAAAAGGGCCTGGGAAAGCAAGGTCTCCACCCCTCTCTTTCCAAACATCATCCATGCATTTTATTCCAAAGCTCGTGTCGCTTAAATGATAGATGCAGTTTGGTCTCTTGTCATGCAAACAAGATGCCGGGAGACAAAAAGATTCAGCCTTAGAGATGAAAATGCACTCACCTCCAAAGTCTTTAGTATACACAGCGTTTCCTTCCTCGTCTATTCTCAACACAAGGAATAGGTCCATTTCACTCCTCCCGTCTTGTGGGTTGATATCTTTAGACCATTTCACCAGAAAAGTCTCACCTGTGTGTGACGACTCCACCAAGTAGTGCTCCATCCTGCATGACCAGTCCGAGTGCTTCCAGTCGAACTTTCTCAGAAACTCTTTCTCGATAAACGTACCCGTGCTCTTTACATACAGGTCTTCAAACACGCGTTGTTTCGGGTACGTCAGCATCTGAATCTTTGGTTCGTTCAGGTGTCTCCCAAGATCACATGATGCTGTGTAGTTTCCTCCAGCAGCTGGCATGGAGAACATGCCATCTCTCTTGGAGTACATTACATGGGAGGAGAAGAAGCTGGGGTCTGAGATTCTGATGTTGCTCCACTTGCAATCTCTCTGAGCAGGCCTACACAAGCTTAGCTGAGGTCCCAAGAACTTGACAGCCACGATGCAGTCTTCATCCTCTGGAGAGGAAGAGGACATTGCTATGTTGGTTACGATTTGGGTTTGGCAATGAGGCAGAGTTACAAGAGGAGGCAAGGGAATACGTTTTGGGTCTGTATACGACGCATAGGGGTCGAAGTCATCTTGAAGACGAATGATCCCATTTTTCAAAGTTGCTACCCAGCCGTGGGATGCTCCTATGGTGGTTCCCATCCCCTTTGCTAACGCCATAGGCACCTTCTTTTGTGTGCAGTCGATCAATTTATCAACATAGCTGTAGATAGCTAGATATCCAACGTCACCATCTCTCACAGTAGTTCCACAAGGTGTTACTTTGAAGATGTGATTAGAGAAGCTCCGAGAAGAAGCAGTGAGGTGGCTTACTCCAAAGGATGGCTTGAGCCGCCTGAGAAGACGAGACATGGCTCTGCTTCTTCTTTCTACTCCTTCATACGTTAAATATATAAACCCTTGGACCTCCAAGTCTGATTTTCCTATTACTACTCTACTAACAATCAAAGTGAATATTCCTTTCATTCCATATATATTGATTGAATCATATTTTTAAGGGAAAGAATTTAATCAAATTAATTACATTCTATTTCCTCCAAATCAAACGAAATCAGTAAACATGGAAGCGTTCAATTTCTGCGGAGAAAGAATCGAGAAACTACATACCATTATAAAATCTGAGGTACAAGATTGCTTGTATTCGCATAAGGTCTAAATAGCTTTTGGCTTTATTATTGTTTTAAAACTACGTAAGTGTCTTGCTGAGTCTACTCTGCTGTCTGCTCGATAGAACGTAGCTCCCAGTTTCCTTCTCCATCAATCAGCCTTAGCTCCAAGGAGTGGAACGGGATCAGAGCCGGACGCTGTCGTTTTTGAGAAAAAAAGAGTGATGAGATTTTGGTTGGTCATGAATGAACGGGCAAAAAAAGAACTTACTTGTGATGAGGTTATGAAAGTAACTCCCATGTCTTTTGCAACCCTGTAGAGCTGTTCCTCAACATCAACACTCGTCGCACTGCAAAAAACCAAAGACCAGATATATAAGTTAAAAAAAGATGATTGCAAACTTCATTAGGAGAAGAAGACTCTGGTCATATTACTTGGTGCATTCATCAAGGATTCCAAACTTGGGTCTGTGAAAGAACAAACGTGCCTACAATACAAAAACTCAGATTATTCACGTAAATCATAAAGCTGAATATGTGTGGTTGTTGCCTCTACAGAAGACTTACCATGCCTAGCCTCTGTTGTTCTCCAAGAGATAATATGTCTTCCCAGTTGGTAGTAGCATCCCAACCACTTTCATCTCTTTCCAATAGATAAACTAAACGAACATTCTCCAGTATGGTTTTCAAATGAACGTCCAGAATGTTTCCAGCTTCAGCTGAGGTTTCTCCTGTTATTTGCAACAATAAACCATGAGAGATGGGAAGATCATCAAATAGCTCTACAGATTGTGTTCGGAGAGTATTGATTTGAGAATCAAACCGACCTTTTGAAGTAAATGACTTACCATTGGTGTACAGCTTTGCTGCCCTTTTCTCTGCTTCTTCTTTAGATAGAGGGTATATAATCTGATCTCTCAGCGTCCCTAAACATGTATAAGGTCGCTGAGGGACAAAAAAGATGCCATTCCCTGACCCAAGTTCCTTGATGTCCAATGATGGTTTGGAAAGTCTTCCACATACAGTGGGCCAGATATCTCTAAGGACTCTAAATACAGAAGTCTTTCCACTACCATTTGGACCTGAAATTGTTTTGCTAGTGTTAGCTCTGGGACTCATGCAATAAGTTCAATGACAAAAGATTAATTCACCAACCTGTGACGAGTAAGCTTTTCCCTGAAACTATTTCGCATGACAACTTGCTTGCCATCAATTTCTGAGCAGGGGTAATGATGTCCACCTCTGAAAAGGAAATCCGATCTTGAGAATCCAAACGGCTTCTGTGATTATCTGAGGTAGCACCTGAAAAACAGTTGCACAAAACGAATATGATCAACGGACGTTCTTTATAGCATATGTCTATGCCTTATAATAAGAAGTGTGAACATATATATATATATATGCTCTTAGTACCTGACTGAGAAGCCTCCAAAAACTCATCGAGCTCAAAAATTCTGTTAATACCACCGGAGAGCTCAAGGAACTTCTTGTGTAGTTCAAGAATATCACCAAACGCCATAAAGCTTTGAGAGACGACGGAAGCTAGATACCGCAATGCATGTGCCAATTCACCTAGTATGAAAGACGTCATGCAAGAAAGCCTTATTTAGAGAAAATTTACAAAATTAATTGGTTCACGCCGAAAAGTGTGACAGATCTTCACCTTGAGTGGAGACAAGTGCTCTGTCTCCCTTGTGTTCTAGGGCATACAACAAACTCAATCCCCAAGTCACATTATTGGGAAGCTGCTTTGTCACGAAATCATCAAGAATGCCATACACCCATTTCTTCTTCAGGAGCATGAGCGAGTGGTCCAGTAGTGCCCTGAATTTTGTGTCAACCATCTGCTCCATGAAAAATCAACAAACATAAGGGCAGGTTCCCCTATAAGACGTGTTAAAGCTTCACGCTCGCAAGTGACACAATATTTGACATGATAAGGCCATCATCACACAAATTCGAATATCTTTTTTTCTTAAGAATCCTTATCGGATTTCTCTTGTCGTAGCTCTGCTTCACAATTAGACCGCGCAAAATCCAACAGTTATAGCTTGGGAATTAAGACACTTACAGCTTTTTCTCGAGCTCCACCTCCAAAGAATGCAATGGATTCAGCATGTGTGTTCAGCCTCTCGTGCATAAACCTACATAAGCAGGAAGAAGTTGGTCCAGCTAGACGCTATAACGCAATCATCTGCAAAGTGGAAGAAACGTAAAAAAACTTACCTAAACTTCCCCTCGAGTTGCTGTTCTTCACCGGCTAGATCACCGAAATCTGGAGCAACACGTCTCAGAAAACCAAGACCAAGTAACATATACGTATAAAGTATGGCAACTCCTCTCTGTCCAGTCAATAGCTTCATCCTCCAGGTAAACCTTCAATTCAATTTTTATATTTCAGACCAATTAAGAAGCATGAAACAAATATCAGGAGAACAATCCAAGAAAATGTACTTACCAAAGAATGTCAACCGATGGCTTCACCATTCCAGTAAGAAGTCCAGACAAGTCATGGGTTAATTTTTCCAGGTCACGAGTGAGTCTTTGGTCCGCATCAATACTATTGCCTGACATGTGGAAGACCTGAAAATATGAACCCAATGAGATCCTAAGTGTCTCTAAATTTGCAACATCAACTTAAAAGAAAAGAACAATAAACAGCCTTTATGCAGCATAGAACAGCCACAGATGGATATATATTTCAGATTGGTAAAATCTCAGCATATTTCTTACATGTGAAAGACTTTCTTTAGCCATTAAGTCAAGTTCATAGTCATAATTCACAATGCATGAAGCATGTTAGCACAGTATCTTTGAGCGTATAGATTTGACCTAACCTTGTAAAACGCATTATTTCTCAAGTAATTCCGAAGCAGATGTTGAGTCAAACGAATCCTCCACCCTAGAGCTAGCCTTTGCGTTAGATGCCTGAAGAAAATGTTACAGAAAAAAGGTCAGGTGAAACCACATAAGCAAGGGGTGCTCTAACTGTAACTAATAATCTAACAAAAAAACTAATTTCATAAGACAAAAAAGAAAAGAGAAAAGTACAATGAAGGTTTTGAACATGCATAAAAAAGGAAACATTACTTTAATGAAGGAGCAATGACAGAAGATGCACCACTTTGGAGAACACTCAAACCAATCAGACGAACAAAGGCTGCCTTATCTTGCTCCAAGACATACTTCACAGTGGTGCCTGAAAAATCATATGCGGTAGTTAGAAAAAGGAGCCCTATCAATAAAACTAATCAGGTAAGAAATCGGAGTATGTTTACCATTCAACGATGCTATTCGGTCAGAGATCAGTGTTCTTGAGACGACAAGGCAAGCAACCAAAAGCAGTTGTCCTCCTTGTTTGTCAAATAGAGTGGGTATCTGAAACGTAACAATGAAGTGGTCAGATACTTTTAGTATTTATGTGGGACTAATAAGCCAAGCGGAACAAATAGTGGGGCTTCCAAGGAAGCTAAGGAAATGCATCTGTATTTTTTCCAGGTTACCAAAAGTTGGTACAAGTGTTTTTAATAAAATTCACATTAGTAACTCAAGCTCACCAATGTGTTCAACATTGCAGCTACTCTTAATGGCAACGCCCTTGGCGGTGTTCGAGGCTGAGGAAAACGAGGCAACACAACACTTTTATCAACAACCGGTGATTTTTCGATTAACTGCGTCGAGTACGGCTGAGCCTTTGAATTTGTTTTGGCAGATTCCTACATAGCACCAAGTATCAAGGTTACAACCACCAAAACAGCACATCTCAACGAAGCTTAAAAAATATTCATGAGCTTCTGAAGACCTTTCTAGCTGCAGCAAACGCTCGTTGAACAACCATCGCATCATTTTGCCGATTAGTATCTGAAATTTGCACTGAGTCTACTCCAGCGTCCGTCAGAAGCACAGAGTCGTCCCTGAAAGTTTAGTCATTTTAAATTATAGATGCAAGACTTTGATAATCCTCAGAAACGTGGTTAAGAAAAAATGCCAACCTCTTGTAGTGAACATTCCATCCACCTTCTCCGTCTAATGACAGAATAACATCATGGAATGCAACAAGGGCTGGACGATGGGATATTGTTATGCAAGAAGTTCCCATAGCTCGAACCTTAGCAGCAAAACGTTCTTCCATATCAGTTGTCACAGCACTTGTGCATTCATCAAGAATTGCAAATTTGGGTTTGTGATAGAACAGTCTGGCCATTCCCAATCTCTGTTGCTCTCCAAGAGATAATTCATCACCCCAGTTAACCTCTCTGTCTGGTTGGTATCTATCCAATAAATATTCTAGGTCGACCTATAAGCAGCAGAGACAGAAATAATCAAGACACACAAACTTGACAGAAAACGAACTTAAACCACACAAAACATTCTCCTAAAGAATAGAGAAATTAGGATACCAACATTTTTCAATAGCTCCACCATCCCCGTCTCAGTGAGCGGTACAGACTCTTGATCAGAAGTAAGAGGATATATTAACTGGTCACGAAGTGTTCCTACTGCCATATAGGGCCGCTGAGGGACATAGAAGATCTCCTTGTTAAGATCAGAACCAACTCCTGGCTTCACAATATGCCCAGACACCAGGGGCCAGAGACCTCCTAATACTCGGAAAAGGGAACTCTTGCCACTTCCATTAGGACCTACGATACATATTTGATTAATAAACAATGAAATGGGAGAAAAAAAATCAAGTTGACAAGCCGATATCAACATAACATAAATGAAAATAACAACATTTTGAAAACCGGGAACCTAAAAAGTCCAGTAAATCAATCCCAGAAAATGATGCGTAGACACAACATTCCACTAAAACCCTCGTTGTTGGACTGAATCACTGAACATGAATGAATCGTCTATAACTAGGCATAACAAATCTAATTTTGGCAAAGGTTAAATTGCCATTCCTTCCAGAGTGCAAGAATAATTGCTTTCCAGAATGGTACTTCAAATTCACATTCCCATTTTTTATTTCCTTCATAAGGACAACAAGGGTACTAAATATTTCATCTTTTCTACTCGTCTCAAGGATCATAGAACAATATAATAGCAGCATATTCTGTCAGTTATTTTTGTACTGAGAATATTTGATGGTTTGCCAAAATAGGCCATGAAAAGGGAAAATGCTAATACTCCTATTGTTACTCCCTAGATTTAAAGCTTCACCTGTAATCAGAAGATTAGACCCTTGCTCAACTCGAAGGGTGAGATCCTCCACCAAAACATTTCCCGTCGGAGTAACAACCTGAAGTGCATTAAAGTGACATTAAGAACACAGCATTTTGGAAAAAGATTACCAGTAACATGAATCTGTAGTCCAGCTACCTTGACACCGGAAAACTCAACATAGTTAGCTTCACTTAGGTAATTTCTGCTTCTATTTCTCTGGAAAGATATTTTATCATCACCACTGAGTTCTCTCGAGACAGCCATCAACTCATGGATTCGGTCAGCATAACCACTGTTGGAAGTAAAGACATTTCAATAATTAGAAAGCTGAGGCACCACTACTGATGGGTGTAAAATTAAGTTAAATTATTCCTCTCTCCTCCGTATATGATTTCACCAATAGCGCAAAATCAAACACCCAAACTTTTTTTGAATCAGAAATCTTTTTCATCCTTTGCCAATGTATTTCAGGGGCTACCAACTGAACTCGTACTATTTCTCTTAAACGCGAAAGAAACAGATACACAACGTTTGTCTAGCAAGAGATCTAACATAAAGAATTACCTGAGTCGGCTGAGCCGCCTGGAGCTTATAGAAAGTGTTCCCAACGCCTGAAAGAGAGAAATGATGACACTGGTGTGATATCTTATATTGCTTAGCATCTCGGCTCTCCCTAGTGTCGAGTCATCAGGTCTTAGATTCCCAGAGAAGAATGGTTCTATAATCAGAATAACAGCAACTGTGGCACCAAGATACTTCAGCAGGAAATCTTGGATCATGCCAAACCACCAGTGATCATGAAGCACGACACTCATGTGGCTAACAAGGTTCTTGAACTTTTGTTGTATATGAGATTCTTCCCTGGTTTCCCCACCATAGAATGCTATGCTTTCCGAATGAGTCCTCAAGCGTGAATGAAGTTGCCGGTACTCCCCTTCCAACTGCTGCTCTTTGGACATCAATTTCCCAAAAGAAGGAGAAAAGTTCCTTATCGCAGTACCAGCTCCTAGTACATATGCCTACACAACAATTGTTGAGGTTAGTACAAAAACATCAGATCGAAAGAACTGTACTGTGAACGGATATAAGGCAAAGCAGCATAAATGGCTCAACGGAAAGTCATTCTTGTAAACGTATAAGGTTAAACAAGAATCACCAGTATCCAGAAGATGTATTTGGGACTAGCATATGAACACAGACGCCATGCATACAAAATGCCATCAGTAACTGCCGTCAAGTCATCCTGAATAAGTTCGCTCAACTCAGAGGAGAATCTTGGTACATCGCTGGCAATTCGTTGCTCGGGATGCGTAATCCGACCATCCACATGTGATATTTTATAGTATACCATATTCTGAAACAATAATAAAGGAAGATTGAAGTGATATCCAGCAGATAAAGATATGGTACAGAAAACGGCAATGGCTACCTCAAAATAATGTGAATGGATAAGTTTCGTCAATATCTTCCTGAATCGCAAACTCAAGGCCCCAGTTATGTACTTTGATGTAGAGTGCATCGTGGATAGCATGAAACACAACATAATATTCTCGGTGATAAGACGTAGAAACAGCGGCGCGCGCCTTAAGAAAGCAGCACGGAATAGGAAACCTTGAACTTTCGCCAATCTATTGCTCAAAGCAGTTCTGAAAATCTGCATTTTGTAAAATAACGGATTAGAAAGAATACTAACCTCGCAGAACTGAGACCTCTGAAACTATAACATTGAAGCAACAGTTCGTAAACGAAGATAACACAAGTATTGAGAGGAAATGCATACCACAGTGCCCACAAGTGCGAGAAGATCCCTGGCGCCCATTTTCCCCATCTGGGAGAGAAGAATAGCAGTCAGAACCTGAAGAGACTTCAGTCCTCCTCCTTTCTTCTTTTTCGCGGTTTTCTTATCATTTCCTGTCATCTTTTCCAACGCCTCATCATCATCACTATGTCCATTGCATTGACGCGAAGAACCAAGCCTCCGGGAGCTGATCCTTGATTTCAAGTAAACAGCAGCTCCACCCGCAGCTACAACCCCAGCCGCAAGCAGTATAGATTTCCTATAGAATTATACAGAGTTCCAGAGAAATTAAACAAAATAACTAATGAATGAACACACAGCAAACAAAAAGTATGAAGGCTGATCCCCAAGAACATCACAAGAATAAGCAAAGCAATAGCTTTTTTCACTAAAAATCAGAGAAAAGTAAAAAAGTTACCGTCTTGAAGCAACAAGACCACGACCACGCTCAGTTAACTGCAAAAGCTGGAGAGAAGGCATGGCTGGAACTGAATTGAATTGAATTCTCCAAAACCAAAAACTAGGTTCTTCTTCTTCTTGATAACAAGTGTCCACAACACCTGAAACGACCAAGGTGATGAAGCTTAGAGAACAACTAAACAATAACAAATATAACGCAAAGTAACCACAAGATTATAACGCTTGAGGATAAATAAAATAA
Source organism: Brassica napus (assembly GCF_020379485.1). Lineage (NCBI taxonomy): Eukaryota > Viridiplantae > Streptophyta > Magnoliopsida > Brassicales > Brassicaceae > Brassica > Brassica napus. The sequence goes on from NC_063441.1 coordinate 16,942,093, forward strand.
AAAAAAGGTAAAAAGAAATGTGATTTACGCACAAAACTACACGTTTGTACAGTAACAAAACACCAACAACAAACAAAAATGAGATTCTGTAAAGTAACACGCGTAACAAGAAGAGCAACAAAGAACAAAAACGCTTTAACAACCCAACGAAACAGCTGGTTCAAACTTTCAAAAAATTGAATCTAATCTAATCGCCCACTGAATCAATCTAATAAATCGAGATAATCGCAAATAGCTTGTAAAAGAACAAATATCAAAAACGGATTCGATTTGAATATAAATTGGTAACGATCGGGACGAATTAGCAAATCCATGAGTAATTACCTGAGCATCAGAGATTCAACCAACCAACGAATCTCAACTGCAGCGAAATCGCTCGAATCTCCGACTCCGTAACCAACGAGAGACGTAAACAGTCGACCGCAACGGAACTCCTCAAATCGAGATAGAGAGAGCCGAAACTGGGGAAGAGGAGAAGATGATGACGATTCTTCACACGTGTGAATCGTATATATCACTCGTGTCGTTTTTTATTTTATTTTTTCCCCTCTTTTATCGATTTCGTTACGTATTAATAATTTTATTTGAGATTGATTTTTTTTTATTAATGATATATGCATGTAACTTGTTGAATCCTATGGACCTACGCCCATTCTCTGATTGGTAAGATTGTCTTTCCTGTAAAGGAAAATGCGATTGGGAGTGTAAGTGTAATCTTTGATATGATATAGACATATATATTAACTTACGTCGAGAGATTAAGTGCTATGTTTCCTCTGATAATTGGAGTAATGGAGTGTGATCATTCTCTGATATGATATAGACATATTAACTACACTAATCCTATTTGTTATTTGATTTTTTAGAAAGAAAGGTTTAGATTCATTGAAAATAGTCAAAATACAAAGGACAGGCGAAGATTCATTGAAAATAATCAAGAAAATTGTTTTATGAAATTTGACAAGAAAGAGAAAAGTTTATGAATGAAATTTTGTGGAGTGGGCAGAGTGCAAATTGTACACCGAATGTCTGAAGCACACAAATCAATGTGTCATGTCTTTCACATATTTTCTGACACTATTACATCACCCATAACCAAAAGAAAAAGAATACAAAACATAAGTTTTGAACCTTGGATGGGAGTGTGCTTTACGAAGCCCCATGTAGAAATGTTATGGGCAAAAAAGGTATGGGCTTATTTGTTCACGGGTCTTTGAAACATCATGTGCTACATACAACCTGAAGAATTTTCTTTAATGGGTTAATTAAAAGTAATTTGAACCTTCACTGAAAAAAGGAACACGGATACGTAATATGGGGAATGGGCTTGAAATAAAAAAAGCCCTTTGCGTAACCACACGTCGTCAACCTCAATCGTATAGCCACCGACACAAGTTTCAATCACAACACCTAGATCTGTCGGCAACTTCTAAATGACTGTCATACCCCCCCTTCTCATCAAAGCCGTCGATTCACGATTCTGTGGACCCCACCTTAATTAATTTTTTTTCTTACCTTAATTAGTTTTGACTTCTGATGTTTAACAATATTTATTTTCCCGCCGTCCAGAATAATATTTTACAAATTTCTGTTATAATTTATAGACACATTTTACGAGTTATATTTGTTGCGTAAATATCAGTTCGTATATACTTTACAAAACAAAAATATTATTTTGTTGATTATTTACAAGCATAAAAGGAGAAATGAAAGTACGAAATTTAGGTGTTAAAAAAAAAGTATGAAATTTAATTCCACACTAGATTTTGACCCGCCCTTTAAAAGGGCGGGTATATTTTTGTTTTAATTTTTATATTTGTGTTATTTTTTGTAATTATATTTGTGTTTTTTTTTGTAATCATATTTGTGTATAAATCTTAATTAAAATAAATTTTATAAAGTAACAGAAATTTAAAAGTTGATCCGGCATCGCTCAGTTTTTTGTAATCATATGTCCGTATACCCGTTTTTTTAAAATTATATTTGTCTGTTTTAGATCTTGATCCGCATGTATAGTATTGGTTTGTAATTTTTTGGTTTTTTATGTTACTGTAAATATGTAACATTTTCTGTAATTTTTTCTTATATGTTAAAGAAATTTAATATATATACTGTTATATAACGTAGGATTATCTTAACGTAGTGGTTACTGTATATTTTTTGTTAATTTGTAAGGATTTTATCTATTTAAAATATTTTGTATTTAAATTAGCGGTTTTAAATCCAATTTGGACTCGCGGTCGAACTGGTAAACCCAATGATTTAGGCTTTAAGAAATATGAATTAATTAAAAACTTGATAAAACCCGCAAAAACGCTAAAACGAAAGGCTAAATATTAAACCAATGAGTAATCGATATGTCATATAATTTTATTTAAATTTTTACTTTAAAATTTTCAATGTTTAAATTCGATATTTAGATAATTATTAATTTTAATATTATTGTATTTTTTGTTATATGCTGTAACTCCAACTTGTTATAAAAATTGTTTAAATTATATTTTACGTGAAATGAAAAAAAACTTTATTATATTTTTAAACATGGATTTTTATTTTATTTTAATATCAATATATTTATAATTATATTAAAATTAATTAAACTACTAACCATAGTTCTCCACGGTCAATCCAATAACTCATTGACCGAAAAGTAGTCCGGTTCAAAGTAAAATTATGTTTAAAAAGTTAATTAAATTACTGACCATATATTGTTCATTTCCATTAATTTGTAGTGAAAATAATATTATTGAAAGTATAGTATCAATATTATTGTTTTCAAACGACATAATTTCTATTTAGTGGACTTCGCACGTTTTGTAACTAAAGGCAAAAGTAGTCGACAGTTTTTTATATATTGAAAGTAGTGGATTCCTAATATTTTGGAATTAAAGGGTGACGTTACAAAATATGCATACAGCTTAGAAGTAGTTTTTCTTTAGTTACGGTTATGAAATTTGATTTATTTTAAAATAGGTCCAGTGACTCCTTAAAAAAAAAGATAAAATAGATGGACTAAACTATATATCAATAGGTCATGTTCTTAATTTAATAGTATTGATTTATCGATTTGCCTAATGAAGTAAATTTCTCCAACGTCCACTAGTAATTGTTCTTCTATTGCATTTTCAGCTACATTTTTTGCCGAAATTATAAAAATATAATGAAGCAACAAAATATTACAAAATGCAAAAATTTTAATTTTTCTTTCCTTCGTCACCGCCTTCTTCCAAGTACTCTTTCTTCCTCCTCTCCGCACTAGACAACACACAAATGAGAAGAAAACACGTGGCGTAAACGCCATGCACTTTCCAGTTAGTCTTCGGAGGCTGACGAAGCACCACCCTATGAAACACCGTCACGTAATAATGCAACCCCACTGCAAACCCCACGAACGTCTGCGCCAAACCTAGTACCTTGAGGGCAAGGCCACAGTCCGTGGAGAAGACGAGAACAAGGTACATGAGAAGAACCAAGAGGTAGAACACGTAGCCAAGGGTTTGCATGATCTGCAAGCACACGTAGGTCGAGCCTGACGTGGCGTAGAGGAACTTGAGAGGTTCGATGCCAGTGACGAGGGAAGAGATGCATAGGATTGAGAAGTAGATGGAGAGGTAGATTTGGATGAAGATGAGGAGTTTTTGGAGGGAGAAGTAGGCTTTAAAGCGGTTGAAGACGAGGGAGACTAGGAGAAGAGGGACGAGGATGAAGACGAAGGAGACTACGGAGGTGATGATTGGTGCGTACTTGTTGCCGAAGTAGGGTTTGAAGTACTTCTTGGTGATCTCTTTGTTGGCTTTGTTGATGTAGCTTTTGGATGTGGTTGAGATTTTTTCTAGGTCTGGGATTAGGGTTCTTTGGAATCTCGTGGGGAGGTCTCTGAACTCGTTGACGAAGTCGTCTTCATCGTTGTCTAGCCAGATTGGTTTTATTTCTTTCTCTGCTGGTTTTGGTTTGGTTGTGGGTTTTGAGGAGGAAGGTGGTTTCTTCTTGTCTTGAGGAGGAGGAGATAGTTTGGAGCTTGGGGGTTTTGTGGTGGTTTTGTTCTTGGATGAGGTTGATTTGGACAGATCTGATGACTTCTTGATTGAAGAAGTAGTGGGTTTTGTAGAGTTTGAGGACTTCTTGATGTCTGATCCGTTCTTGGTTGTGTTAGAAGAAGATTTGGTGGAGTTAAGTTTGGAAGACGTAGTCTTGGCGAGTTTAGTTTGGTTCTTGGTGGAAGAAGAAGAAGAGATCGGTTTGATGAGCTTGGTTTGATTCTTCTTAATACTAGGTGTTGATGGAACAGAACCAGTAAGCTTCTTCTTCTTAGGAGGAGGAGGATTGGTTTCTTCATCATCAGTTTCCAGATCTTTCACTAACAATCTTCTCACTCTAAAGTGTGGATCTAAGGATTTTGTTTGTTGTAGCTCATCATGAACAGAAGTTTCTGATGAGGCAAAAGTAGCAAAGAAAGAAGAACAAGAGAAAAGGAAAATAATGAAATAAAGCAACAACAGTAACTTTCTAAAACACAAGTATTTGAGTGGTGCCATTATTTTTCTCTGAAACCTAGGAACCCCCTCACTATTCAGACAGATCTTGCAAAAGAAAGATCGCAAGGTTGTCAGTATATATAAAAAGAGGAGAGAAAAGCATTAGTGACAGTATGCGTATGTGTGTATATATTATATATATACGAGGGTTTGTGTGTGAACGAGTGGAGAAGATGGAGGAGACCGAAGAATTTGCTAGTTCAGTGGTTTTGATAATATCAATGTACATTACTTGTTTAACCTCACCGACTGGTCATGTTGCACAGATTCTCTGTCATTCTTATTTAGTTAATTCATTTTTGGTATGTATATGTATGTGATTCTTGTTCTGAAATAAGTAAGAACCTAAAACAAATTTGATAATTTAATTGTACGTGGGAGAGTGAAAACAATTGCCATCGTCTGGGAGATCTAACAATTACAGCAGTCGCTTTCGCATAATTGAAGAAGCTTTGGTACTGTACATATAATCAAAATATTCATACACTTTTATATAAAAAACAAAAGGAATTTAATCGTAACTATTCCCACAACTCCTACTTGATTTGTGATTCAATGTAACGTTGATCCCATTCTCTTTTTTTTAACACAATTTTTTTTTAACACAAGTTGATCCCATTCTCTCTTTTTTGGACAACTCTGTTAATTTGATCCCATTCTCTATCTTTCCAAATTAACTTATATTTTAGTTTGGTTTCTATATGACATGTATACTTAAAAATAATGATAATTACAAAACTAACAAAACAAAACTGGTTTGGTTTATTTGGTTATAGCTTTAAATTTGCCTTGTTTTTCACCACTTCAACAAATGTATAGTTTCATAAAATACACACACTACTTACTACAAATTAAAAAAAAAATGTATGTGAGCTACTCATCAATGCAGACATGTAAAGGAAATAAAGAAAAGGATAAGAATTTAATGCCAAAGTGAGAAAGTTGAGATCGATCACATGGTATGGAGGACCAAAACCTACACTTTTTATCTCTTTTTCATTCTTAACGCGCTTCCATTTGGTTTTTGCTCATGTGCTTAGCAAATTAAAATCAAATAATTGTAGTTTTTTTGGGTGCAAATGTTAATAATTGTAGTTCATCATGATGCATAACTTTATTGATAACTTGCAAATTGCATATTCATAATAATAATTGACTGACTAATTGTTAGTTTGTAAACTATATAGACTCCTTCAGTGTTCCATTTTCTACTTTTTGTATGATTAATATGTACTTATACATAATCAATAACTTGAATGTAGAGATAGTCACATGGCACGTACGTCTACCTAAGTTTGATTCATTTTTAACTTGAGACAAATGTGTTAGATAATGAAATCGCTTGCTTGTATTCCACTCATAGTAATAATGCAAGTATCGAGTTTATGGATATACACAAAATCAAAACATCGATGGATATTTTAACTAATCACTTTTCTTATGAGTCAGTTGGTGGATCATTTCCGGTACTATTCACAAATATTTTATAACAGTAGATCGTTGTCTTATATTACAAACGATGTGATTGTTCGTATTTTATACACGGCGTACAAATACTCCAAAGTTGTTTGATAAACACTACAAATTCAATATTAGTTTCTCTTAAGCAACTATGACAAACACGCTTAAAGAAAAATCAAATTTTTGGTTGGACACCTAACACTTACTCGCCCATTTGTCCCAAGTCAATGATCGACGACTTTTGACTCCACGAGTCTTTGACTAGGGATTTTGGTAAAATGTGAAAGTTGTGAAAAAATAATTAGATGCAGAAGTGCGATATAAAACTGAAATATTGTAAAAATTTTGTAAATAGAGAAGAGATTACCTGATGATTTGAATAGAATTAAGGTTTTTTACTAGTTGAGTAGGTAAAGGTATTTTTAACGAAAAAGTAATAATGTTAGCTACAGAAGTTTTTATTCATTGACTAAGTAAGGCCTTTGATCTAGAATATGGTGTTACTAAAACTCGGAAACAGATCCCAAAATGTGAATGTGGACTTTGGACTCATATAAATTGGAAAATAATTGACAGAATTTTGGCACACTATATTTAATGTAATTTGTAATCATGTAATAATGCGAATAAATTGTTATTTTTTTGGCCAAGCGAATAAATTATTATTGATAAGATCAATATCCTAATACCCTGACATTTAAATAACTGTTCCTCTGCATGACATTAATGTTTTGTCCCCTAAATCGCCGGATCCTATGCAAATAGTGGGAGAAAGCCAATACTAGTATCTTTAAAATATAGTGCTAACTTTTCTATCTATATTCATCAGGTCATCTCTGAGAGCCAATCTTAATACTTTACTTGTAAAAAGGTAAACGAAACATGCGTTTTTCTTTAATCGTTTGCTCAGATTAGCGAGGAGGACTGGGCCTGGACATAAAATCCAGAATCCGATCTCAACTCGAACCCGGACCAAAAAATCTGATATGTTATCCAATCGAAATATATCTGAATCGATCTTGTAGAATGGTACCAATATGTAAAAATCTGAAGTGGGTAATCTAAAAAATCCAAAATTAGTAGTCAAGAAAATATTTCAAATACATATTAAGTATTTCAAATAATCAATTTAATGTTTATATTTATATGATATATAAAAACAAATATTAAAATTTAGACAAATACTTTAAATATTCAATTAGTTATAAATAAGTATTTCAAATAATCAATTTAATGTTTATATTGATATGATATATAAAAACAAATATTAAAATTTAGATAAATACTTTAAATATTCAATTAGTTATAAATAAGTATTTCATTAATTTGCTCGTTAAAATAACAAGCACATTAAATATTCAGTTTACTCTGTCACTAAGTTTACAAACTATGTTTATGTTCATGTTTTATTTAACATTTTATTGTCATTTTTATCAATCTAATATGTGTTGAACTTATATTCAATTTAAGTGTTTTTCTTTATGCTTTACTTTTAAATTTTATTTGTACTTCAAATATATCCGAACGATATATGATTACTTTATGAGTTTTAAGATGCTATACAAACGTGAACCGAAACCGAAATGCTATTATCTGAACTCGACTCATATTAATAAAATATTAGAATAAGATATATGAGTGTAAATCCAAAAATCTGAAACTTTGAAATATCCGATCCGAATCCGAATGGGTATCCGAATAGCTATACCTAATGTAGACCATGTGCCGGAAACTGTAACGGCCTTGATCAGGCCCATTTATTAAAAAAAAAAACATATCAAAAACCATCAAACAGTCTAACCCCACAAATTTCCATAACGTGCTCTTCCACAATGTTCTCGGACTCATCTCCGTCAATGGATCCGGCTTCACCCGGATCCGAAACCCGACCCGAAATCAACCCCTCCTCCCCCGCTACCAATCCCGCCGCCGTACAACCAATCGAAGCTACACCCGAACCGACGGCGTTCGAATCAACCCCATCACCCGTCGCCGATCCACCACCGGAACGATTCAATTCCCTCGACGAGCTAACTCACGACCTCAGCTCGCTCCACGATCTCTCCACCCGCGGCCAATGGGAAGCGATCCTCGACAAAATATCCCAATCCCGAGCCCTCTTCCTCCTCACCAAGCCCCACGAGCACCTCACCTACCTGACCTACCAAGTCATCGCCCTCACGAAGCTCCGCCGCTCCGACGAAGCCTCCCACGAGCTCAACTCCCTCCACGACTTCGACGGGGAGCATTACAGGTACGAATCGTTCCCCGAGATCTACCCTGGCCGGAAGGGATCCATGGTGCCTTTCTCGTTACGGTGGATGTACGCTTTGGTTCCGACTAGGCTAGGGAATCGCCAGGAGGGGTTAGATCGGTTGTATACGTTGCTCGACTTCGTTAGGGAGAGGGTTAAAGAGAAAGAAGAGGCGAATGATTCTGTTGAGTTGTGGAAGAGAAGAGAGATCTTTGTGATGAGTTGTTTGTTAGGGTTTCACTTAGGTCACAAGGAGTTTGGTGTTTCTTTAGATTTGATTAAGGAGTTGATAAAGCGTGATCCTTTGGATCCTGTTTTGGTTTCGAAGCTAGGCTCTGTTCAGATGCAGTTTGGGGATATAGAAGGAGCTAAAGCGACGTTTGATCGTGTCGAGAAGATGAGCGATCACAATGGGTTGGTGAGTGAGACTCAGTTCAAGAATCTTGTGGGGAGGAACAAGGCTTTGGTTCACGTTGTGGCCAAGGACTATGCTGCTGCTGTGAGAGAGTATGAAGAGTGTATTGAGAGAGATGGCTCTGATGTTGTCGCGGTTAACAACAAGGCGCTTTGTTTGATGTACTCGAGAGATTTGTCTGATGCGATTAAGGTGATGGAGAGTGCGTTGGAGAGAGTGCCGACTGCGGCTTTGAATGAGAGCTTGGTGGGGAACTTGTGTAGTATGTATGAGTTGGCTTATGTTAATCATACTGATGTCAAGAAGACTTTGAACAATTGGATCGCACGTGTTGCTCCTGATGACTTTGATTCTTCTTGTACCAGAGTTTGAGGTATTGTGGTCTTTCTTTCTTCAACTTCTCTTAGAACTGATTGGTTAAATGTTATGGTTACTTGGATAGATTGTGAAGTAGTAAGCAATCTAGTTAGGTTGACATGAGAGAAGATGTTCTCTAGCCTTATTGCCGTATTCTTCCTAGTCTGTGAAGCTGAGTAGTATATAAAAGTATATAAATTGATCCTTTAGCATTCAAAATTGCAGGTTTTCAGCTAAGCAAATGTAATTAGCCAAAGACTAAGAAAAGAACCAAGGATCTTGATCTTGCTGAGTGTGGCCTCAGCTTGCATCTCTGTTGATGCGAGTAATGATGACTGCATATTGTTTGTACGTTCTCTATTGTGTGAGTCAGGAAATGGTTGTTGCCCCTAAACCCTTGGAACTTTCTTGCATGGTACGCCATGTCCATTTTCATATAAAGATTATTGCTACACTTGCTGTTAAACACTAATGAAGAGAGTTTGTTAATTCAAAACTAATGGATGATTTAAAGCCATGTATTTTGTGTAATTCGAGTAGAATATATGGCATTTACAAAAGTTAATAAACACACAAGAAAGCTTTGTGGGGGCAATTAAAAATTAAGGAATTTTTTTTATTGAATTAGATAAAGAAAAGCTAAAGATTCTTACTTACCCTACACAGCAAAGTTTTCTCCATGAAGCTAAATAACCACCAAAGTAACCTCCAAGACGAACCTACAGTTAGCTTGTGTCACAAGTAACAAGCCCTAACTCTACATTATATACATACACACGTACGCTTTACAAATCGACCACAAAAAGCAGAAATTGATATGGAGATCCAAACATTTCCCAGCGAAATCGTCTTCTTTGATTTAGAAACAACCGTACCAAACAAAACAGGACAACATTTTCACATCCTAGAGTTTGGTGCAATCATCGTATGTCCAAGAAAACTCGAGGAGCTAGAGAGCTTCACAACGCTTATACAGCCGAAAGACATATCGGTGGTCTCATTAAGGTCGTCTAGGTCAGATGGGATCACGAGGGCTAAGGTCAGGGACGCACCAAGCTTCGAAGATGTGGCTGAAAAGATCTATGGTTTGTTGCACGGTCGGATTTGGGCTGGTCATAACATTAGAAGATTCGATTGCGTTAGAATTAAAGAAGCTTTTGCTGAGATTGGTAAAGCTGCCCCTGAGCCCTCAGGGATCATTGATTCTTTGGGGTTATTAAGCGACAAGTTTGGCAAAAGAGCTGGTAACATGAAGGTACATCCGAGATTCTTTAAGTGATATTACCATATTTTAAAAACTGATTAGAGACCTAAAGCTTTATTATTTAAAATCATATAGTGTAATACATTTATTTTGATAAAATCAAATTTATATCATGGTCTTTGCGAAATCTAAAAGACTAGTTAAAACTGTGTATTTAACAAGCTTAAATCATATTATGTTGTAGATGGCAAGTTTGGCTGCCTATTTTGGTCTTGGAGTGCAAAAACACAGGTACAAAAATAATATTTGTGTGTATTAATGTTATGTTTTTCGTAAGATAATGTTACACACATATATACGTTGATAATTGCAGGAGTCTTGACGATGTTCGAATGAATTTAGAGGTCCTCAAGCACTGTGCAACTGTTCTTTTCTTGGTATGTCGTATTCTCGTATTTTCTTCCCATTTCTTTATTCTTTTTCATTATAATATATCAAATTGATTCATTTATTATATGATATGTATTTATACAGGAATCGACACTTCCCAATCAACTGGAAGGACAATGGCAAAGTTCTTCAAAGATCATGACAAGAAGTCGAAGTAATAAACAAATAGCTCCAAGGGCTATGCCTTACTCGAAGGGTGGTAGTCTCGGGATGGTAATACTATAGTTTTTCTCCTCTTCAAGTTATAAAATTTTTATATAAGAGTTTACTATATATATCATTTAGTTATAACTTGTTTTTGAATCAATACAGATGACACAAAATGTAAAGAATCTCTTAAGCAAAGCTCAAGGCAACCAAGCTCTTCAAAACTTGATCAAACATTCTCATTCTTTGCTTAGATGATTACTATATATCCTTAGTAATTATTAATTTGTTTATTTAAAATAAAAAGGAAATCAATTGTATATATTGTAGAAGTACAGTCAACAATTGTTAATTAGTATGGGTCAAACTAATTAGCTATTTCATTTATTAATAAATCATGTTTTCAATCTGAAGTGAAATTCAACAAAACAATATATATATGTCCATGTCAAATTTTAATAGATTTATCTATAAGAACAAAAAAATTGTAAATGGTTGCAATTAAATAAGACAAGTTATAACCGATACATATAAAATGATTTAAGAGTGAAAAACAAGACAGTGAAATAAAGAGAAATATGTGGTGTTGAGAAATATAGAAGAAGGGTTTAGAAATCGGGACAAATTATTAACGTTCAAACGCGCGCATGCATGGCTACAAGCCTACAAACCATACCTATAAAAAAGCATCCCCTTCATCAATGGAAGCCCTCAGAACACCTTTGTTCCAGAGGTCTTATTGATTTGGCTATTAAGAACAATTTTTTAATCGGTGGCGATGATTTCAAGACTCAAGAGTGATCAGACCAAGATGAAGTCTGTCTTGGTTGATTTCCCTGTTGCAATACCTTTGTGTGTCCTTTGTGTTTTTATTATTATTAAATGTTTATGAATGCTTGTATTTTCACTTTTCAGAGATCAGAGAGATTTTAGTTTGATCTTTATATGGTGTGAAGCAACTTGTATGTGTAGTAATCCGGATGGATTAGCATATTGTGCAAGTGTTCTAGGTTGGACCATAATTTCATAATCGATTCCAAATGTGTGTAAACAACTTATATATTTAATCGTGGTTTAAATCCAAAGAAATTAATTTGTCAATTCAGTTTTTTTTTAATGTTTAAATTATCAATGTAGTTCTATATCTACTAAATAAATATTAGAAATAATATTCTAGGGTTCAAGAACTATTTTGAATACATCCTTGCAGATTTGCATCCTATAAACTAGAATTAGAAAGCATAAATTATAAAGAACGGTTATATGTTCACACGAATTGGTTTTACTTATTGAACAAGAGGTTCGTTGCTTAGGTTGGATCAGAAATATCTCAGTCACCAGAGAACAATAGTCAAAAAGTTGGGTCACCGTCAGGGAAGGGAATCATAGCTTTCATTTGATGTTATCTTGACTTCCAAGCCTCCAATGGTGGAGGAAGAGTTGACATTTACAAAAGTCAAACCGTTGAATTTTAAACAATATCCAAGACTTTATAATAATTACTCAATGTGTTCAGTGGCCACTACATCACCATGATCTTGTCCATATAGAATTAGAAAATAAATTTAAATACACTTCGGGGATGACTTTGGATATTAACTATTGTCCATGATAAGGTTAGGTTGTCATGCTAATATGATTACATGGCTTATTTATATTAGATAATAACATTAAGGGATTATAAGAAAATGTACATGAACTTCATAATCATTCTTACAATTTTTAAGTGAATGGTTGTAAAGCTTGAAAATTTGATGCGTTAAGTTAAGGTCTAAGAGCTGTCTTGGGTTGGCCTTTCTGTTAGATTTTGTGTGTGGGTTTACGTGTCTTTGCCATATTCTAGATCATTATCTACGAATATTCTTATAGTTAACATTGCCGATCAAGGATAAAAACTATCTTTTGAAGGAAAAATATAGAAAGTTAAGATTCTCTATCGGCTAACTTTATCAGACGTGTAATCAGAGTTTATCTCGATAACTTTAGATTAGATCAAAGATAGGGGTTCTTTCTTTAGCTTTTGTCAGTTGTCAGGTCTTACAGAACCGAGAGATAGTGACTTCCATGTAGGATCTTACGTGTGAACACGCCAAAGCAGGTCCCATAAATTATTTTCTTGTTCATTAAATAGTTGGCCACATACTGGCTTTTTTTCGCGTAATATAGTTTTCAAGAATATCTTTTCTTGAAGTAGGACAATAAGAGAATACAATTACGTGGAGGGCTGCTCTTAATTGATATTAAATCCACCGTTAATTTGAAATTTTTAATTTTCTTTTCGGGAATAAACGTGGAGGGAAAACAACCCTGCTGATGTAAGAAAGTGGTGCTTTATCGGTGAAGAAGAACATCCATTAGCTGCCTTGTGATGCAAACTTTTTACCAGTTCTAACCTCTTTCCATCAACCTCCAATAGCTTTCTTGACGTTCTTTCACTATATGTCTTGCTCACAAACTTATAAGCCTTTTAGTTTAATGTTAATTAATTCATATTCTCTACTTTTACATACATTTATATATGCATGCCAACGTATAATTGCTGAAGAGTTTCACTTCTGTGCGGTATACGCAATACGCCTTTATGACCATAGAAAAAAAATACTATGACCACCAAATGTTCTCATGGTTGGGTATTACACTATCACTACAATTTCTTCATTTTATTGGCATGGATAATATACAATACTTCCATGAATTATTTCACGCTTTTTCTCTTCTAATTCACATTAGTTATATATATGATACAGTTTATGAAAGAAAAAATGATCCAGTTTATGAAATTTTCATGTAATTTGGTGTTATAGTTTGACGTAATGAAAAAAATGATACTGACCTTTCAACTTGCCTTAGAATCAACAATACCCCTTTTGACTCTTATGAGTTTTTACTGCTAAAAAGATTCTTTTCGGCATTTTATTGAAAACAGTTTCCAAAACAAGAGTGAAACATCAAATTATATATATTTTTAAAAAAAAAGCATCAAACAAAATGTGAATAGAACAAAAGCATCAAACAAAATGTAGACAAAGATATAATAATGAAAAAAATTGCATTGACCTACTTTATATAATTAAAAACATATACTATGCATTCAATGGGGGGCTTGATTTCTCGTATTATATAAGCAAAGAAGTTTGCATCCAGCAAAACCAAGAGCAACAAAAAGAATCAAATCAAATTTAGAGAGAGCAAAAAAAAAACACCAAGTATCAAACCAAGAAGGTGTGTTTCTGATCCTTCTCTGTTACTTGTTATTTCAATCTAAATCTCAAACATCTCTCCTTTTTAAGATCCATGGCAGCCATAGATATGTTCAATAGCAGCACAAATCTCTCAGATCCTTTCAAAGAAGAGCTCATGAAAGTACTTAAACCTTTCACCAACTCTGTTTCTTCTCTTCCTCCAATTCCAAACCCAATCTTCGGTTTCAATCAAACCAGACCTCTCGGTCTGAACCAGCTCACACCTTACCAAATCTACCAGATCCAAAACCAGCTTAACCAGAGACGTAACCCCACCACCTCAACTCTCTCCCCAAAGCCAGTGGCAATGAAGAACGTGACAGCTCAGAAACTCTACAGAGGAGTTAGACAAAGGCACTGGGGGAAATGGGTTGCTGAGATCCGTTTACCCAAGAACCGGACCCGACTCTGGCTTGGGACTTTCAACACAGCTGAAGAAGCAGCCATGGCTTATGACCGAGCTGCTTACAAGCTCCGAGGCGAGTTAGCGAGGCTTAATTTTCCATACATCAGGCACGAGTTTGGTGATAGCAGATTCAAGGCTCTTCATCCCTCTGTTGAAGCAAAGCTCGAGGCGATTTGTCAGAGCTTGGGAAAAACAGAGCTTCTCCCGCCAAAAGCAGAGTATCAAGAAAGTGAATGTAGGTCGTCTTTGAGAGCTGATGAGAGTTTGTTTTCTGATGAGTCTCACGTGGGATCTTCGTCGCCGGGTACGTTGTTGGATTTTTCGGATTCAGGGTTTGATGATGAGAGTGGGAGTTTCGTGCTGGAGAAGTTTCCTTCTGTGGAGATTGATTGGGATGCGATTAGCAAATTGTCCGAATCTTAGGAGCCTGTCTTCGACTCGGTGTCTATTGAATGTCTCATATTAGTTAGTTTGTTAGTTAATCTCTGCAACTGAAATTTTTACAGTTGTAGAGAGACTTGTTTAAGGCTTTGTTTATGCTAAAGAAGTCCTCTATGTGTTTGGTCTAAAAGCTGGTTTATGTTTTTTTTTTGTTCAGAAACCTTGTCATTGACCAATCAGAGAAGCTTTTGTGTATTATCATATTTTTAAGTTTTTATTGAATGTAAATTATTACTCTTTTATTTTACGATCTTATGTTCATTTCTTTTCTATTTCTTCTAAAGAAATCCTTTTATAAAAAACAAATTCATGAATATTTATCCACGAGAATATTTTGAAAGGTTTATGTTGCCTTTGTGTTTATTGTGGAAGGAAGAGGGTCAGAGAGGGGTCCATAATTGACATATAAGAACACATAAACCACAGAGTTTGATTCTTTAAGGTAAAGAATCTCTGCAATACAACAAATTTGGTTTTTAGTTAAAAAAAAAACAAATGTTAAAAATGTTAAAAATTATGTATAACTAATTTAAGGAGGTGTATTCAACTACTAATTTTAAGTGACTGATATTAAAATGACAAATCTACTATTATTCAAACGTGGATTAAAAAAAAATTAAAAGTCTAGTGTTTGAACTTATCATTTAATAAAATACTCTGAAATCTACTATTATTAAAAAAAATAACTTGGAGATTATAAAATATTTTAGTTACTTCTAAAATATTTAAGAAAGGTTCCTTAGTTATAAAAATAAAAATCTATATAAAATCCTAGAATTGACAAAAATCACATAAAATTCTCAGATTTGCCAAAAAAATCATCTAAAAACTTATTAACAATCAAACACTTTACATTTCATATTCAATATATCCCTCTAAAAGTATATACGTAGCCAGTATAGTATTATTATTAAAATTATACAGATAAAAATAACAAAACAGCCTTATCCAACTCCAAGATTCTGATTCTTTTCTTTCCGCACATACAGACAGTATCCCACACGCCAAAAGTTGAAATGGAGGTTTGTAAACTTTTAGTTCTTTATAACTACTAAATATTTATTTTATACTGGCATATACTTGAATAAACTAATGTTGCATAGATATATTGATCTATATGTTTAGTTCTTTTGAAATTTATTGATATATATTTGTTGGAATCATTATACAAAAGTACCATTATAGGCCTTTTGGGCATGGTATAGCAGAATTGGGGATAATTGGGCCAAAGTATGGATGATATACTACTAGTGTTTTTAGTGAGTATGACCCAAAAAGATTGGATTCTGATTCGATTTGTAAACCCAGGCCCGATAAGCTTTCAGAAAAAACAATATTTATACTAAAATTGGTCAGCCCATTGATGTAGGTACAATTGATTAAACAAATTTCATAAATTAATTGAATGGTATTTAGTGTTAAGAGAGATTTTAATTATATAATATTTATTTAATGTGGCTTAATTAACAGTCATAAATTTTTGTAATTTATCTTTCTAATAATTTGGTTCATATTATAATTAATTTGATTTTTTTATAATTAGTGTTAAGCATTTATCTTTAAATAATATATATTTTGAAAATTTTCATACTTATTTTTGTTACTATATTTATTGTACATTGTAGCTATTTTCAATGTATAATGTTTATATATATATATATATATATATATATATATAACTTTTAATGTAATGGCTATTATTGAATTATTATGTTACATAAAAAAACGCAATAATGTTTTATTATTTATATTTATTTTGATCATTAATTATTTGAATGTTTTAATCAATTATAATGTTCTAATAAATAAATGAATTTAATTTGAAAACTTACAAAAAGGCTGGATCCAAAGGAAAGATTATGTTTTAATAAGAAAGATTTCATCAATTGATTTCTTTATATTTTCCATCGCATGCCAAATATATAGCATATGCAGTATAACCCCTATCTTATATATTAAAACAGAAGTCACAATCTTGATTCATGTGTGATTTTTTTTAAAAATGGACCTAATGGACCTATTCATAGAAATTCATACTACATTTTAATTCAGACTAATAATAAATAGAATTTTTAAAATGTTTTAATCATAATATCTTTTGATATCTTTTCATTTTAAATATAAATATATTTATTTTAAAAGTCTAACAAATCTGTTTGAAAAGATTTTTACAAGATCTTCATTTTCGAAATTATATTTAAATATTTTCACTAATTTCAAAATTAGTTTAAAATATTATTATACATTAATATATTCAGTTATATAAAATGAAACATAAAAAAATCTATAATATTTTATTTATTATATAATCATAATCAATCATATTAAAATAAAATTATTATATTGAGCTAAATAAAATTATTATATTGAGCTAAATATAATAAAATTATATTAAATTCATATATTTATATATTTTATTTTCGTAATTAAAAAATATTTATGTTCAAAAATAAAATCTAATATGTTGGTAAGATGGGTTAACATTATCAAACTATATAATACATGTATAAAAATTAACATGTATTTCTTTAAAGTTAATAATATAAAATCTTTGTAACTACTTTAATCATAATATATTTTCATTTTAAATATAATATATATTTCTATTATATTTTAAAAATTCTAATAAATTTGTGTAAAAATATTTAAACAATAACTTAATGTATTTTAAGTTATCGTTTAGAAATGAAAATAAATAAATTATATCATATTTTATCTACTTTTATAGTCATGATCATGTTAAAATATAATTATTATACTAAAATAAATATGATAAAATTATATTCAATTGATAAATTTATAAATTTTATTTTCATAACTATAAACTATTTATTTAAAATATAATATGATGATAGAACAGCTTAAAATTAACAAACTATATAATACATGTCTAAAAATTAACATATCTTACACTTTTATATATACAATAATAAATTATCTAAAATGAATAAGCATAAAAATATTGGTAAAAAGAAATCCAGTTTTGAAATACGGATCAGAATTTAGCCTAAATTAAATACAAAATATTTTTTAAATATATTTTCTCATGAATATATTAATTTGCTTAATAACTAAATGCAAATACAATAAGATAAAATATAATAAGAAGTGGCAAATACATAAAGTTTAAACAATTAATTAATTATAACATGTAAATTATAAAATTATTGTATTTGAAATAGTTATATAAATATTTAAGTATATGATTAACATTAAAAATATATACCACTTATGTTCTAAAACAATAATTTATGTATAAAAAAGTGAAAACGAACACCCGTGCGGTTGCACGGGTCAAAATCTAGTAAATTATTATTTCATAAATTAGCAGAATTCTTAAATCTTAAATTAGATCTGGTATTTTTTATAAATTGATCTCTCTAAAATTAATAAAATATTATAATCTAAATGTGATTAATCTATATAAATCTACTATATATAATTTCATCCAGTTGGGAGTAGATATATGATTGAAGTGTTTGTAGTGTAGATCTAGACGTGTATACAGTAATATACACGTCAAACTTTAAATATATGTGTTTATAATATATATACACATTAATGTGATAGAGGTACGTGCTTGGTCGATTAAGGACAAGATAAAGAGAACATTAGAGGATATTTCAACTTTATGAGTTTAGATAAAATAATAATGTTTTGTTTCTTATATATCTAATCATATAAAACAAAAGGGGGCTTAGGATTAATCTCTAATGCAAGACACGTCGAAAGTGAACAACTCCAACGCGAAGCTTACTATGATCCATTTCTAATTCTTTACAAATATCACAATCAGTTCAACTAGTATCTGTTCAAAACCGTCGTACGATTTCATTTTGTAATATACACACATGATCTTTAATGGATTGTCTTTTCACGTTGTTAGAATGGTTAAACAGTTGATCATTTTCTAAAAGAGAACTAAAATAATTCCGTGATCGACATCCCTAGCTACATTTATGCACTGTGTGGTTCGCGTGGTATAGATATATGTATTTTTAGTGATTAGATTGGATTCAATATTACAATGATATGCTTTTGAGTTATTTAATTTGCGCGTTTAGCGGTACAATGAATTCAATATAGTATAGACATAATTCACATCGCGACAATTCAGCTATAGATATCATACAAATGGAGATCACATTTATAACCAGGTAATTTCCTTTACGGATATTTCATAACTAAAAGTATATAAGTATATATATATATATATTGAACTTCATCGCATGAAAACGAGCTGCGATGATTAACATATATGCATTTCAGATACGTTTAAAGGAAGATCATATCAACCTCAAAGCTTTAATTATCGAAAAGGTGTCGGTCCATTAAAGGTCTGATGAAGGCCATGGAGATATAAAGAGAAGCCACCCAAGTTGTAGATTGGCGACTCTTGGAGATGATAAAGAGTAACCTAAGACATTTCCTTTTAACACATATATCGATGATTATAAAGTAAGAACGTGCTTGTTTTACTCTTTAGCGAATTTTCTGCACTACATATTTAGCCCCAACACTTCTGAAAGGTTCTCAGTAAACCTTAATATATATCTCTGTTTTATTTTATGTGGTGATGGTTGGAATTGGTAGTACATACTTGATTTAAGAAAATAAAAGTATCCTAAAACAATATTGTGTGCATTTGTTGAAGAATAATTTTACATAGTACATTTTAAACTAGTATATTTTTTGTATATCGAGAGTGAAGAATCAAATGTGACATGAAAAATAAGTTGTACGAGTTCATTATGATCGTATATATGTGCATGTTCATTTTTATTTCCCGAACCTTAGCAAATCGATCATTTCTAGATATTATAATTGAGCTATTTATATAATTAACAAACTAATACATAGCTTGTGCTTAATTTATTACTTTTATAAATAGTGGAAAAGGTCTCAATGATTGGGGCATTTTGGCCTAAGATTATATCATTACACCAATATCAGAAGCCAAAATCTTAGTTTAATAGTAGCATATAGTATCTATGTGATCTATAATATTCTTCATATATAGTAATTACAGTGTTTATTGCATATATAGGTTCATATAATGTAGCCGTGGATCAACTCTACAAAATAAATTAAACGATTTAGAATGTTTTACTGGTTGGTTGGGACGCCAGGTAAATTTAATTAGAATTTGGTGTCTAGAATGAAAATATATAGCAACTTGTTATTAAAGAAACGAGAGCAACTTGATGGAATAGTGAAATATATATTGACAAAAAGAATCGTTCCTTTTCTCCTTTCATAGGCGACGTCCATATAGTGATTTGTTAATATTCTCAAATTAAAGGCTATCAACTTTTTATATTCTTTTGAAATTTAACAAAACCTATCGTACATATAGATTTTCATAAATTTCATCACAACTATATATTTGGTTTATTTATGCAATATATTTGGTTTTACGGAAGAAAAGTATTAATTTTATGGAAGAAAGTATTAACCGGAAAGCAGGTATAGAGGACCTGTGAACACCCATGGACTATCCCACGTGGCGAATTCTGTCGAGGTTGCACGCTTGGGACCCACCAATCAAGAGTTACGCCGAAAAGTTTGGAGAAGCGGTTGCCGTTAACAGTTTAGTCAAAGCCATTGACTCAATTGTCAAGATTTTTATTTTCTCTCCCATTATTTGTTTTGTTTTTTTATATTTCCAAAAAGAAAAGAAGGTCAGATTTTTGATATTTAGGATTTTCATCATGTTTTTTCTAACGGGGTTATAATTATTCTATGCCTTTTCCATAAAGTACACAGTCCTGGAATTTACTCGTTTGGTGGTTTACAATAAGAGCTTGTCTCATCCAAAAATGTCATGTGATATAATTATATGGTCAAAGAAGTACTATAAAATATGTCTGATGCCTACGACATTATGCTTGGTTTTCTTAAAAGTGCTAACTTATTGAAAAAGGAATCGATGTAAATGTGGATGATGTCAAATTGTCAATCATTAACATGAATCTTACTTGTTACATATCGATAATTAATTGTCATTAGATTGTTTTAATTACTTATTTCGGAACTGTCTCCAGTAGTATAAACTTATAATCTTGTTCCAAATTTTTCTTTCGATCAGACGTAATTAACTAACCCATCATACCGCTTTAATATCATCCGATTTGAGGTAAGTAAGGATTCGATAAGAGAGGGTTAACAAAAATGGGACAATTATTTGCATATGTACTACTGTGCCTCGTAGGGATCCACATGTTTGGTAGTGACACTCTCGATTCGTTACATGTGATGTGTCGGTTCGGAATTTTGCTTTTGAACATTGCCTAAATGCCATTGCAATTAGACGCATATATTACTTTCATGCAATTCACACACACAAACTCACGTATACCGGTATAAATATATGTATCATATAATGATATATGTCAATTTCTTGGTTATTTAATTTTTAGAAAAATATATCCAAATAGCACTAATTCATGTTTTATGACAAAATTAGCACATAAAAAATCTCACGTTTTATCAAAGATAAAAAAAATATTTCTTATTTTGATTTAGATTTTAGTTACTAAGGGTTAGGATTTAGAATTCAGAATTTTGATTTAGATTTTATCATTGTATGCTATTTTGGATTTTTAACACTATTTTGGAGATTTTTCCTAATTTTGTATACTAAGTTTAGGTTTGTTCAAGCTAAGTATTACGACGAGAAAACTTTTTTATGCATTGTATATATGTGCTTTATAATTCGCCAAGCAGATCATACAAACGTTGGTTAAGAATATCAAATTTAATTCAAATTTTAGGTGTTAATTACTTTTGGAGACTGATGATTTATGTTTTATGGACCTGTCAGAAGTAATATCAAAATGTGATATTAGTTGTTTTTATGTATGTGAAACGTTTGAACTTTTCATGTTATCTATTCTAGGAGTGTGATTGGATGTACCTATATATTAGAGTAAAATTTTACTTTAACTTTAGTTTTTACTCTCATTTTCACTTCTTTCCACTAATCAAGTGAATAATATTTCAACCATTTTACTCAAAAATTTGAGAAAACTCAACAAAAGTAGAGTAAGATTTATCTCCACTTGTTTAAACTGAAAACATGTACGTACTCCCATTTTCTAATTTCTGTCCTCTTTTTCCCATTTTTTTCACCATTTACTCTTGTATTAACCAATCACGCCCTAAGTTGATCAAAAAAAAAACCAATCACACCCTAATTATGCTAATTAAAAGTTCTACGCAAATGTAAACCGAACTATTTGAAAAGAATGGTCACGAGAATAATCTTAGACTCTTTTAGTCCCACAATCATGTTTTTCATGAGGTTTCCTTCTCCTAGAAGTCACTAAGAACCCTATTCAGATTCTTCAAATTTTCATAATTAAATCCTGAGCTAAGCATACGCGCGGGGGCATGCAGGTTTAAATATATCAATGAAATGTTCGATCAACTTGGTTGGTTAATTGATTTTAATACTCGTATACGATCCATAATCGATTCTGCAAATCATTCTTGGATAATTTATTGGATCGAAACTGACGACGGAATAAACCCGAATATATGCTTTGCACACAACTGTGATTCGAACTCTCGAGGAATCTCTATTAGTGATGACTGCTTACCCACGTGGTATTTAAAAAAAAATTCAACATCTATATAGTCTATAGACTAATAGCTATTAGCTAACAGAAATTATTAATGGAAATGTTCGATGCAACTACGAGACACTTGTCATTTTATAAAATTACATATTAGCGGGCATGATTGGCTGATGCACCACTAAAGTCCTTATTCGTAAATCGTAACCGTTAAAATAATGAGCTAACATGATTATTTTGTTTAATAGAAAATTCTTCAATTCATTTTGATTTTTTTTTTAAATTGCGGAACAATGTAATAGAATATGGGGTTTCGATTTTAATAGTACTCCGAATTAGATGATAAATATGGTTGCCTAATCTTTATTTTTTATAATGTACAACACATTTATAATAAGGCGAATTAATAAAGAAAAATATAGAACGGTCGATATCCCCAGAGTTTCCAAGAGAGCTAATCTAACTCAAGGAGTTAGGATATGCGTAGATGTATTTACTTCACATGTATCTCACCATAAGAAAATATTTTGTATGAATACATCTTTTGATGGAATCAAACAGTAAAACCTTTTAAAAGTATGTGTACTACAGAATTAGACTAATTAACAATATAGTATTTCTAAGTTAGTATATAATATACCAACACTCACTCATTATTAATTAGAACTCATGATTTATTGAAAAAAAACAAGTAAACTAAGAAAAAAATTTACCAGCAGACTAGCATATGTTGAAATTTTATGTATTTTGTAATTTTCATAAACCTTCCAAAAAAATTGCAACTTTACAATTTAATGCATAATATTATTTTGTTAATATTGCAACAAAAAAATAGAAGAAACTGAGAAAGCATATGGTGTAGTAATGGAAGGGGACCACGTAGCAGTTGCTGGGAACGCTGCAGCGCGAAGTTAACTTAACGATCGGTAAGAGCGGGAAAGGCGGAAAGCGCTTTGTAGGCCCCACAGTCGAATGGGTTCCAGCGTTCAGACACACCGCAATATCTGGTTTTCCTTTTTCTTTTTTAGTTAAGTAAAAATATTGCCCAAACATTAAAAGTTTTATGTTTTATTTTCCTATAATAATTTGCAACTATAAATTCAGACCATACCACACTTCAGCCTCTGTCTCTATCAAGCCCACACACACACTTACTGATTTACAATTTCACAACTCAAATCTCTTTCTCTTTCGGCTCATATTTGCAAACAGAAACAATGGGTACGTAAGTTGTTCAGTTTGTTAGATAATACGTAAAAAAACTTTTATATAGTTCATATGTCCTCATCTGTTTTTATGTTACTTTCAGTAAGATTCGTTGAAGAAAACACAAAACATATGGAAAAAGAAACAGGAAACATATCAAACACGGATGTAACGACGCTGAAGAAGAAAGTTCTTCAAGATCTTAGTATCAACAATGGAGGAGGATTTGTCAATTCATGGGTTGATTCCATGAGGGCTTGTTCTCCTACTCATCTCAAATCTTTGATGAAACAAAGCTCTTGGCTCGTACGTATATCATTCAGTGATCATCACGATTTTATATCTGCTTATCTACTCTCTTATAATAGACGAGGGTTGTATAATTTTTGTAGACAGAGCATCCATCAGCTTTAGATATGTTCGAAGAGATTCTTCATGTTTCTGAAGGAAAACAAATCGTTATGTTCTTGGATTATGATGGCACTTTATCCCCCATTGTTGATGATCCAGATCGAGCTTTCATGTCTAAGAAGGTTCATTTCTAAACCTATATATATAAACAATAGAAGAAATCTAATTATTCAAAAAGAAAATATGTTTTACTTATTCTGTTTTTCGGTCTGATTTTTAGATGAGAAGAACAGTAAGGAAACTAGCAATTTGCTTTCCGACTGCCATAGTTAGTGGGAGGTGCAGAGAAAAGGTATTTTAAATTTTAAAGTAGCGCGATTAATTATTAGTCATGACTAAATACTGAATCTAAATACAACAATGACAATATTCAGGTTTATAATTTCGTGAAATTGACTGAGTTGTACTATGCTGGAAGTCATGGCATGGACATCAAGGGACCAGCGCAAGGGTCCAAGTATAAGGAAGTAAGTTTTTTTTTCTATAGTGTTGATCAATTGAGTCTGTTGACGTAAATAAACCATTAATATTTTTCTACTTTAGATTTTTTTCTTATATATTTCTCATTTTCAAGTGTTATTATGAAAATTACAGGGTAAATCTCTTCTTTGCCAACCAGCTACAGAGTTCCTCCCCATGATCGACGAGGTCACATTCGCCTTCAAGATCCAGTCTCATATATATATAATAAGAAAAAGCTACTTTATTGTTACTTACATTATTTTAAATGTTTTTGTGCAGGTTTATCAAAAATTAGTGGAGAAAACAAAAGTAACTCCTGGAGCGAACGTAGAGAACAATAAGTTTTGTGCCTCTGTTCACTTCCGACGCGTAGATGAGAAAGTACGATAATATTCTATTTATTGTTCTATTTAATATTCTATTATTACTGTGACAAAAAAATAAAATGAGGCGATTAATTAATTTTTTTTCTTTTCTTTTTGATCAAATAATTAATTAATTTATATATTGACAGAACTGGAGTGATCTGGCTAATCAAGTTGGATCAGTAATTAAGGAATACCCTAAACTCCGTATTACTCAAGGAAGAAAAGTAAGATATTAATATTGTTTACTTAATGGTTTTATGTTTACTTTATTAATGGGTTATGTTTTGGTATAATCGTTCAGGTTTTGGAGATTCGTCCTATCATTAAGTGGGATAAAGGCAAAGCACTAGAGTTTTTATTAGAGTCACTTGGTAAAATCTTCACCAACTAATTAATTATGATCAGTAACATGACTACTGTTGAGATCAATAGTATTAATTAAAATTAATATTGGCCTGCGTAGGGTATGCTAATTGTACTGACGTTTTCCCCATTTACATCGGCGATGATCGCACAGACGAAGATGCATTTAAGGTATATATATATAACATCGTAATTACTGTAATATTCAAATTAAATCGTTATTGTTCTTTTGCCCAAGAAAAAAAGTTATTTTCAACGATCTAAGTAAATTTGATTCAACTGATGTTGTAGATATTAAGAGACAAAAGACAAGGTCTTGGCATTCTTGTATCCAAATTTCCGAAGGAGACTAATGCGTCTTATTCTCTGCAAGAGCCTGATGAGGTATTAAGTTTGTAGTTCGACCTATGTTATTAAGTTCCTATTAAATAATTTACAGTTCCTTAAACTGTTCTTTATTGTGCATATGTCATTAACTGACCACACCATTTTTAAATTATTCACAGGTTATGGATTTCTTGCAACGTCTAGTGGAATGGGAACAACTGAGATCTGGCGCATGATGAGAGCTATAAGTACATATATATATAAGAATGAAATCTTTTTTAATAACTTGTTAATCTAGTTTTTCCCTATTGTACTCACCGTATCTTTGACAAACAAAGAAAACAAATTGTACTCAACGCGTATGTATAAAATCTTATTACTAATTGTTGTCAATTCTTAAAGAACATAGTTTACATAATTGCGATTAGTTTTGTACTCCCACTGTTTCTAAAAGTAGAATTTTCTAGAGTTATTTTTTGTTCCAAAATAATAGATTATTTTAAATTTTAAAATATTTTTAATAGTTAATATTGATAAATTGTATGCTTTAAAAAAAAATTGAAAATATTTGAATTGATTAAATACTATTGATTGATGGTTACTGGGAAATGTAGAGTAAAATAAATAATAAATTTAATTGTAAACATTTATTATATTCTTAATATGCGTGAATACTCTATAAAATCTTTCTTTCATAAACGTAAGGAGTATAATTTTTTTGAGCATGTATATAAATACTTGACATATATCATCTAAATTTTATCATGATTCTAAAAATGAAATGAAACTATAATGGTATAAGTAACTCTATCATATCAGTATTAAATTATATTTCAGTCTTTAATAAGTTTTTTTGGATTTTAAGTTCAAAATAATGACAATTAATCAAAGTACACAAATTCTATCAGATATTGATGGGGAAATCGGCCAATTCCTACATCAACAAGGACCAACGGTCCCGATCAGTACATAAACATGTTATCTGTGCGAAAACATACATCAACTACTAGAAAGTTTAATTTTCATACGCAAACTTTCAAAATTTAGTTTTATCATACATTGACTTAATTTCCGTTAGTCAAACGTTGAGCTGTCGTTAACCAGTAACAGAAAATCGGCTAATTCCTACATCAACAGTGATCAATGGTCCAGATCAATACATAAACACTTCACCTGTACAAAAACATACATCAACTAATACAAAATTTAAATTCAATACATGAACTTTCGAAATCTGTTTTTAACATACACTAAAGCTTGACATGCGCGTCCGTGCGGATATTTGTTGTTAATTTTTTTATAAATTGTTTAGTGACATTCCTAAATATATAAATTTTTGTTAATTATTATGTGCCTATACATAAAAACCAAAGCCATCCGGATCTGAAAGACCCTATTCGAATCTCACCCAAAATTTTATAATACCCGAACAAAGCATAATTTCAAAACCTAAAAAAATTTGATATCCGAAAGAACCAATCCATACCCAACCGTATACTTGATATCCATATCTTAATGAAGTAGTTAAGAAGTATAAAAAAAATGTAAAAGATATAATAAAACACTTAAAAATAGGTAAGTTCTGTTTTATATTTTTATAAGACATGCTGTCAAATTATTTGAAAAAAATGCAATTAATAAAGTAGTTAAGTTGAGTGAAAATAAGGAAAGAAAAAATGTAATAAATCTGTTGAAAATAATGTTAGTTTTATTTTGTAATTAAATTTAATAAAATAGATTTACCTAATTTCCACTAGTCAAATAATACCGAAAATAAATGGTATGTCATGTATTGATTAAGTAAAGTTTTTTATTGTATTATGTGATAATTAAACCATAGTACGTAGTAATTGACAGAGAGAAATGAAAATGTTTAGCTTATCGAAGAAATTCTCTTTTCTCTTTGTTCAATTTTGTCTTCTTTCATTTTTTTGGTGTTAGTGTTTTCTGTTGTCGTAAAAGTTGAAGAAAAAATTAAAGAGAAAAACTAACTAATAAATTACACACAAAAAAAATCGTTTGACATACATGATTTATTTTTCTCATTTAATTACCGCGTAATACAGTTTAATTACCACATAATACATTAAAAACCTTACTTAATCAATACGTGACAGACAATTTATCTTCGATATTATTTGACTAGTTGAAGTTAGGTAAATATCAAGCTTTAACGTATGTTAAAACCAGATTTCAAAAGTTCATGTATTGAATTTGAATTTTGTATTAGTTGATGTATGTTTTTGCACAAGTAAAGTGTTTATGTATTGATATGTATCATTGGTCCCTGTTGTTGTAGGAATTAGCCGGTTTTCTATTACCGGTTAACGACAACTCAACGTTTGACTAACGGAAATTAGGTCAATGTATGATAAAACCAAATTTTGAAAGTTCATGTATGAAAATTAAATTTTGTACTAGTTGATGTATGTTTTCGCACAGGTAACATGTTTATGTACTGATCGGGACCGTTGATCCTTGTTGATGTAGGAATTAGCCGATTTCCCGATATTGATGTAATTAGCACGGTTCAGTTCAGGGTTGAATGTTTGATAATAGTCAATCAAATATACTACTAACTTACTTTTAAATCAAAATTTTGAGTTTTTATATTCTTATTCTGATTCTCCATTTCATATTTAAAAGAGTAAACCTAAAATATCTGAACTAAATAAAAAATCGGTTTCTATTATATTGCCAAATTAGAATTTTGAATAAAAATTGGTTTTAAAATTTTGGCGGTGAGATGCTTCTTTATTTTGATAGATATATACTATCAATTTATACTTTTCAAAATACTTTTTATTTTTGTTTTTGTTTTTGAGTAGGTTATATAATCGACTGCCAGTTAATATTCTTAACCATGTTTTGGGAGTTATTTTTCAGGTTTTAATTTTAATGTTTGTATATTTTATTTTTAAAAAGTGATAAATCTTTGTAAAATGATTAAATCACACATGTACACCATTTATTTGTTTTCATTTCTCTGATTATATATATACTATTAGGAAATTTTAAACTTTAAACTACATACACATTAGTTTTTACAAAACATAAATTATTAAAAAAATTATTTGAAAACCATTTTCTATTTATTTAATTCCTTAACTCATTGTTATTTGTTGGTAAATTTTTGATACTTTCCAAAAAAATTAGAATTTAGACAGTCTAATATTAATATTTGAATTGTTATAGGGTCACCATCCCATGTGGTCAATTCAATATTTTGACTCTGAGAGAAGATGCAAAATAAGACTTTTCAATATTTTCCTTATAACTAATGTAAGGAAAAAACAACTAGCTCTAGTTAATTAACATGTTCAAAGTACCAACTTGATTGACTTCTTATATCCTAGACGTGGACCTAATTATAAGTGTGTTTGAAGTCATCAGAGATTAGGAAGAAAACATTTTGTTAATGACTGTAGGTAATTAGATAAATAATTATCGTTATTTAGGCTTTGATTAGGGTTTCGTCTTACGTTATTGGCTGTCAACTTTAGAACAAACCATTAGTGATACTACACCCATTTCTCCCGACATGCCACAAGAAGATCGTTGTGAGATTTGGTGGCGTATTAATTTATAGCTTTAACTATACGATCCATTAACTAGTTTAAATGTTAAAGCTCCAAAATTGTTATCGCAGTAATATTTTAATCTATATGAATTATGAAGTGCGTATACATTTTAAACGACCCTAAGTTCTTAGGGAGACTCCTATGCTACAGAAAAATAATTGAGAATTAAGCCAATTGGCTCGTGAACTGTGAAGCTTGTCTGAGATTTCCAATCACACCATCATTGACACGTGTTATCACTAAATTAACTAATGTATTTTCTTATTCAAACTATTTAACAAACCTCGGAGTATTTAATGTATATCGACTACACAAACCCTAATTTGCTTTTATTAATAAGGGAAGCAACTCTAGATCCGAATCTTTCATAGAATCATATGTGTCATAAATCATAATGCGTCTGAGAATTGAGTCGTTTGGCAATGTTCTGTAAAATATAAAAACATAGTTACGATAAATTTCGAACTCTCGCCAACTATTTTACCAAATAATTAGAGTTTAGCAAGGAAATTCTATCGTATTCTTTTTAAAATTGGTTACTCATAAGAAATTTGGAAAACAGAATTACCTATTTGTAGAATTTAAAATATGAAAAATGCAAAACCGAGGACAAGGTTTGAGACTTTGACCTTATATTATATATGTCCACTATGATTAAATCAAGCAATATTAATAAGTACTCCTTCCGTTTTTTAATATAAGTCGTTTTAGAAGAAAAAAATTTGTTCCAAATTATATGTCGTTTTCGGTTTTCTATGTAAAATTTATTAACAATTAATGTTGTATAACCAACTGTAATATATCTTATATTTTTCTATTGGTTGAATTGTGTGGTTAGGTAAATAATTAATGATGTTTTTGTTTAGAAAATATAAGAAATTAATGGTTTTTTTAATCTACGTGCATAGCTGTAAAACGACTTATATTAAAAAACGGAGGGAGTATGTACTATCATTATTATTATTTTGGCTTAAACACTTTTTCCTACTCTGGCTTAAGAAAAAAAAACCCTATTCCATTGGGTTAGGAATTTCAACTAAGAAAAAGCATAGGTTAACAATGCATGACTCTAAACAATATCTTAAAACTTGTTGGAAAGAAAAAAAGTTAGTAGTGAAGAGTTGGAATCCACCAGAAAAGGTGAGATAGATTCTCTATAATTTCACCTTTTAAACTTTAATTTCTACAACTATGTCTTTTGAAAAATAAATATCTCAGGCTCCAATTATTGACCGACTAAAATTCATAATCCTAGAAACACGATAATAGTAGTATTCGACCAATTATTGTTCGCCGTAATTTTCTAAGTTCGTAGACCTTTTCTTTTACACATAGGCCAATCTTAAGAGATTTATTCATTCAAGAAAGTATGAAAATAATGCATGCATTCTTGTAAATTATAGTTTGATATCAAGTGAATGCAAGCGTACTGAAGCTAACGTGCTTCACTTTGACATAAATAAATTGGAAATTTCGGGCATTACTTTCCTTGTAATAATAATGTTAGCACTTTAACTCAATAAAAACATAGCCGAGATTAAATTTCTAAGGAACCTGCCCAAATCGACTATTCTCCAAAAAGTTCGACGTATATATATATATAAATATTCCACGAATCGTATTTCTTGTTAAATGTAATAATCTTTAATGTTTTAATGAAATATATTTAAAGAAATATGTGTAAAGACGAAACACATAGAAAGTTTCCTAAACTTGTAATAAGTAAAACAATAAGCAATTAATCAAAACAATAAAAATTAGGTAAATGAACCCTTCAATTAATTAAATCCAAGACCAGCAAGACTTGCGTACTTATGTATTATATAATACCTCATTGGATGTATCTACAATGTAAAGAAATTATATATTATAGTTGTTCATTAGAAACCCCAAGAACAGTTCACATGACCAAGATTCCTTTTTTCTTGAACCATCTGGGATCATCTTAAGGTGTTCTTATGAATGACTTTCTAACACGTGTTCTCTGAATGTTGTGTTCATACGCATACCACATCTAATATATAATATATATGTGTGTATGGGAAGTTCCAAACTCTTTGGCAGCATGTGGAAGCATGTGACTCAGATGCCCTCATTATAGGGAGCAGGACTTATGTGTCGATATTTTACTTGGACAATCTTCTCTAACTTGTTATAATTATTTGTTTACAAAGTCTAAATGATTTAGTGAATGGTTGATGGGCTTTAAACTAATTAAATCAAGGGAAATAAGAAAGTAATACTTTTATTTAAGGGGGAATACGGTTAAAGAAAGTACAAAAACCATAAAAAGAAACATAAATAAGAGATGGCAAGAACCATGCGTTCCAACGAGACCATGTGGAAGTGTAGGAGAAAAAGTTTGTATTGTTCTTTTTAATTTCCGGCGTTTAACTGGTATCACCAACCACTGGTCTCCAAATGGGATAGAAATTTTGATCACCAATAAAATTATATGAAGAACAAAACATGTCAAGTGTATTAATTTGTTTATGAAAATGATTTTCGAATAAGATGAGTATGAGGCTGTGGATTTTGTACACACAAGATTTTTCTAGGTGATCATCATATGATTTTTTTTCCTTTTATTAGACACGTTAGCCGGTGGCTCAAAGTAGTTCCACTGCGCAACTATTTTTTTTATAAACCTCGCCCATTTATGCATCTTCAGTGTAAATGGCCAATTTGCCTTGGCTGTTGATATCCACTATCTAGTTCCACTTAGGGGTTGATTGGTAAGTGTTGTAATTTCATTTTTTGACTGTAGAAATATTGTTGTGGTTTTTATTGTTTTGGCTTTGGATTTTTAATTTTTAAAAATCTTTAAATTTGGACTATAAGTTTTTGTCTCTCCAGAGAAATTGTAAAGACATAAATTCAAAGAAGTGTCGTGGATTTTATAAAATGGCTGTGAGCTTTAGAAAAAATAGAAATCAAGATAGTGTAGAATTAGTGCTCTAGAAAAAATGAGGCTGTAGAGAGCATTCACAGCCACTACCAATCACACCCTTATTCGCTAATTAAAGCTTAATGGGCTGTTGTGGTATGTGGTTAACTAGCATAATACCGATTCCAAAATCCATTGCACTAGCTATGGCAGTATACTATGGTGACCATATCTGAATGTATTCCCATTCGTGTTGCCAATAAATTATTTGAATATAGTACTTATTTTAGATAACTGCTTGTTTAAGAGCTAAATATAAAACCAACAATACACAACCATCAGAAAAAAGGCATTGTCGATGGTCAAATCAACAGTCTCGAAACAAAAGCATGACCACAGATATTTATCAAACAGGCTTCACTTCACAACGCAAGAAAACATACGATTTAGGAACCGTAAGGACAACACTAGCCCATTCAACCTTTCCCCAAACTTCCTCATCGTTGTTGCGCCTTTCAAGCGCAATCACCGCACACCAAATGTTCTTGTTTTGCCGACGAGGCGGAGCAAACTTTCCCCACAAGATCAACAGTTTTCCGCCGTAGTTAGCTATTTCAACAAAATAACAACGACGATTCCCATTCAATGTAGCCAAACCCATAACAGCTTTCCATTCATTATGCTTTATGTCATACCACAAGCAACTTTGTCTACCACATTGATACCTTACGTTATCTATCTCACACTCACTTTCGATCAAAAATGCTTCTGGAACATCCCATTTACCTTCTTTCGGATCATAAACATAATCCATCTCCTCAATGCCCCTAACGCAAATCTTTCCTAGTTTCACCTCCACTTTCTTAATCAAAGATACACGTAGCTCAGCTCCAGGGTCAGGTAAGGGTTCCCATGTTTGAGTCTTTGGATCGAAAACCTCAGCCCAATTCGTGGATTCATCTGCATGACAACCTCCCATCACGTAAATTTTATCATCAAAGACACACACAACGGCATTTGCTCTAGCTACCGTCATGCTAGGGGCCTGACGCCACGAGTAAGTACTCGTACAACGGACCCACATGACGGAGGAGGGAGTAATATTGTATTTGCTGATGGCGTATAACTCTGAACCAACCGCACATGTGAACATTGGTACACGTGGAGAATAAGACGAGGGTATTGGTACCAACATAGTGTTTCAGGTAGAGTTCTGTTTCTTCGTCTTACCGATGTTGTTGGTTAGGGTTTGGTCAGGTTTTAACCAGAGACTAAACCACGAGGTACGGGTTTTATCGGGCAGCTGTAAGCAGACGTGAAGGACGTTTTCATGGGTTTCAAGTTCCAATCTAGCCACGTAGAGCTCCATGGATAAGATGAGAGAGCAAAAGGTCTTGCAGACTAGGGAGAGTTTTGGATAGTAAGATTTCCATATTCGGGCTAGACAGTTTACAACTATTTCTTCTGGAAGTGATAACAACGACCGAGGAGATGGATTCTTCTTCTTCTTCTGCAGTTGTTCGACATCGGAACTCATAGCAGCTGAGATTGTAACAAAAGTAAGATCAAGCTTTGTAGATTATGATAAAATAAGAATTATCATATAGTGATCTTATGTTAAAAATACCTCTTCGCCTTCTTGAGATCAAACCAGCCTCGAGATGTTGTTTCTTCTGTATACTTCATTATTAAGGGTATTAATGGTGACCAAGGAACGATGAAAAATTATCAATTTCTTAATGTTCTTGAAAAAAATCATCATTCACAAGAAATAGTTTTTTCTTCTCATTCCCTACCATTCCTTTTTTTTTAGAGAAATAAAGAACAAAATTGTTCCTTGTTAAATTTGAGATGGAACAACCATTTCCTTTCATTCCTGCAATTTTATTCATCTATGTTCTTTTCCTATTCGTTCCTCTTGTTTTCAGAATGGTCACAGTCTTAGGTCTTTTATAAAAACCTGCATTCACAGTATATATACCATTTGTTTAACCTACTTGAAAACTGACCCATTGACTTAATATAAGTCAATGTCCGTCTTGAGAAGACAAAAGAGCCTTATAAGAAGGCTTCAAACAAGGCCTATTATTGAGCTCTGGAAACTCATGTGGTTCTAGTTTCTCACAAAGAAGCCCTCGTACGTCCAGATAAGTTTGCTTGCGGGTTAATTAATTGACGTGTGATCCAAAATTTGAAATGACTTTTTGTTTGTTTTGTTGAAATGAGTCTATGATAGTTAAAGAAATAAAGATAATTTCTGACAATAGTTAAGATCAATTAATTAATAATCTTATCTTATTTTGGATTTAACACCAAATTCACAGCACACGTACATATGTACTAGGTGTTTTGTCCGAATATGCGAGCATATTCATTTGACTTTCATCGATAAGTTATTGTTTATGCTTTCAAAAAGTTTACACCGAACAAAATTCATTAACATTTTTGAAAACTTTCACATGTTATAAATATATTTAAAAAATATTTTATATACTACATTTGTTGATAATAAGTAAATCTTATAAATAAAATTTTTCAAATCACTGAAATTTCCTTTTCGATTATACAACATTCAACTTTTATTTAATTAATATTTAATTATACATTTTGGTTTCTTAATTTTTAAAAATTTTATGATTGAAACATATTTTCAGATAATAACAGATTATATATGATTTGTCTTTTATTTTAAAATATATTTCTATCCTTTTAGCCAATTTATATTATATTAATAAATTATCTTATCTAATAAATAAATTCTATATATATTAAAAAGTGGCGTGTTCAAGTTGGGATACCTCCTCTGAATCCCGATCTATACTATTAAGAACTCTCTTTCAGAAAAATACTGAATTTCATAATAGTGAAATCCCAAAACTAAAGTTAATACTAACAAAAAAATCTGTGAAGAATATAGATAACATGATTTACTGCATGACTTCCTAAACCATGAGAAAACTGCGGATGCACAATCTTTATGTGTTCATGTAACGATACACAATAAAACAAACATTGGACTCTTATTTAAGAGCTGGTTCTTAATTTTTTAATTAAAAATTAAAAAAACGGTTTCTTATATTCCGTTAAAAACCTCAACCTAAGAATTCCCAATAAACATGCTCTTATAGTTGATCAAAGGAATGTCACTAGCCCAAACAAGAAAACATATGAATTGGAACCCTATGTACAACTGCACAAAATGTACAATCTTCCTCAAACTTCATCATCAGTGCGTTTTCTAAGTGCAATCACCGCACGCCAACCATATTAATATTGACGATCGGGATGCACAAACTTGTCCCACAATATTAACTATATCAATCAACAATTTTCTGTACCGTAACGGTACCATACATTCTTTACCAAAAAGAAACACATAGGTTTTTTATACATTATTCCATTTTTTTTTCTCGGATAGTAAACATAATCCATCTTCTCGTGGTTATAAGGTAAACCTTACTTTGGATATAACCTCTATTGTTTTAATGGGAGAATCGAGGATCTAGCTCCCCCCAGTTTACTCCATCTTCCATTTTTTTTTCTCGGATCGTAAACATAATCCATCTTCTCGTGGTTATAAGGTAAACCTTACTTTGAATATAACCTCTATTGTTTTAATGGGAGAATCGAGGATCTAGCTCCCCCCCAGTTTAATCCATCTTCCATTTTTTTTTTCTCGGATCGTAAACATAATCCATCTTCTCGTGGTTATAAGGTAAACCTTACTTTGGATATAACCTCTATTGTTTTAATGGGAGAATCGAGGCTCCCCCCAATATAACCTCTATTGTTTTAATGGGAGAATCGAGGCTCCCCTCCCCCCACCCCCCAGTTTAAGTCTTAGAGTCGAAAACCTCGCCCCAAGTTCATAGATTTATCTGCCCCCAACCTCCGTTGACGATTTATATTCAACTAGTTAAACATTTCCTCTAAATATGTTGTTCTTCTACTATTTTGTAGTCATCAGCACTAAACATAGACGAGAAGAAAAACCATTAGAGAAAAAACAAGTTGCAAACTGATTAATAAAGGCTAAGCAAAGCTACCAATAGTTTTATATAACCAATGTTTAAACAAATAAATCTAAAAGCCATTCCCGACAGAAAAAAAGTAGATACAATTGATCAAATCCGTATCACGGAAGAACGCAAGAAAACGTATGAACTGGGAACCGTAAGCACAACATTAGACCACTCAACCTTCCCCCAAACTTGACCATTTTGGCGCTTTTCAAGCGCAACCAAAGCACAACAAATAGTTTTTTCTTCACAATGCGCAAACTTGTCCCACAAGATTAAAAGTTTCCCACAGTATTCAACTGTTTTAATCAAACCACGACGACAACTCCTATTGAATGAAGACAACCCCTTGACATGTTTCCACTCGTTACCCTCTTTGTCATACCACATGCAACATTCCCTACGACAAGAGTAATTTATATTACCTACCATACACCTACTGTCATCCTCGCGTGCTTTTGCCGTAGCTTTCCACTTACGTGTTTTCGGATCATAGACAGAGTCTTTCTCGTCGTTGCTCCTAACGAGGAGCTTCCCTCGGATAATCTTTATTTCTCTAATCACTGAAGAGAACCGGAGCTCGTCTCCGGGGTCAGGTAAAGGCTCCCATGTTCGAGTCTCTGTATCGAAAACCTCACCCCAGCTTTTCGCGGATTTATTTGCATTGCACCCTCCCATTACGTATATCTTCCCGTGGAGTACGCATGCAGCGGGATTCACTCGAGAGACAGTCATGTTAGGTGTGTTACGCCATATATCTCTCTCTTTATTGCGGACTAACATGAACGGGGACGGGGGATAGCGTTGTCTTAATGCATATTTATCTGAACCAACCGTACGGACTAACAATGGTTCTCTACGAGCATAGGAAGAGGGTACTTGTACCAAGGTAGCTTTCTTCTTCTTCATATTCTCTTCCTCGGTTTGATAAGGTTTTATCCAGAGGGTGAACCATAAGGGAAGAGGACGGTCAGGAAGCTGCAAACATATATAAAATAACTTTTCTTGTGTTTTGTGGTAAGACCGTGCGTGGTTGAGGTTTCTAGATAAGATGAGAGAGCGAAAGGTCTTGGAGACTAGGGAGAGTATAGGGTAGTAGGACATGGATATGCGGGCCAAGCAGTTTAGTATTATTACATCTGGAAGCGACGAAAACGACGGTGGAGATGGATTCGGTTTCCTCTTTTTCCACCGTGGTTCGACTACCGCAGAGGCGGCGGCTTGAACCGAAGAGTCTATCATTATACTGTATACTGTATAGGCTAGCTAAACACACGATTAGGTTAGGTACGTAAGTGAATAAATACCTTTGTTTTATATATTGAAAACTCATCCCTTGATTTTTTAATATCTAGTCGATCCGGTTTAGAAAATTAAAACATAAAGAGAACCGGTTTTTTATTTCTTGTCAGCAAAAAGAAGCCGATATATAGGGGTTTTATAAGTTCTCCCAAATTTTAGCTAATTAGAAAATATGGATTTTAAAAATCCAATGAATCCAAATACCACTTCCAATGACGCTATTTGAAACATAAAATTAAAATATTTCACATTTTTAAAATGAAAATCAAACTGTTTGAAATGAAAAATAAATCTTGAAAATCAAATTTTATAAACTATATATTTTATATATTTCATAAAACAATAAAAATATCAAACTATAGTAATTTAAAAAATAAAATATTATTTTGAATAAATATTTAAAATATAATTTGTGTTAAAAAAAAACCTCTGGAATTCCTCCAAAAACCTTTGAACTTGTAACAAATTGTTTTAAGATTACTCAAATCTCAGTTTTTTTTTTATTTACTCAAATCTTAAAATTTTCTCAAATTCTTAATTCAGTAAGCCCCTTAAGTTTTAGTTTTATAAACCGGATCGACTAGATAATTAAACAAAATCAGGGGGGTTAGTTTTCAATATCAAAAACAAAAGTATTTATAAGCTTGATAGTGTTTTTGGAAAGACCTAATCGTGGGTTTACTTTACTCTAATGGTATACTCTTGGGTTCAAGCTGTCGCCTCTGCGGCTACAAGTCTCATAGTCGAACCACCGTGGAAAAAGAGGAAACCGAATCCACCTCCTCCACAGTCGTTTTTGTCGCTTCCAGATGTAATTATTCTAAACTGCTTTGCCCGCGTATCGAGGTCCTACTACCCTAAACTCTCCCTAGTCTCCAAAACCTTTCGCTCTCTCATCTTATCCATTGACCTCAACCACGCACGCTTTCACCACCAAACACAAGAAGACATTTTTTATATATGTTTACAGCTTCCCGACCGTCCTCTTCCAACATGGTTCACCCTTTGGATAAAACCTGACGAGGAGGAGGTGAAGAAGAGATCTACCTTTGTACAAGTGCCGTTTTCCTACAATTCTCGAGAACCGTCGTCCTATTGTACGGTTGGTTCAGATCTCTATGCACTCAGACAAAGCTATCCTCCGTCCCCCTCAATGTTTGTCCGCAACAAGAAGAGTGTTGTATGGCGTAACGCACCCAACATGACTGTACCTCGAGCGTATCCCGTTGCGTGCAAACTAGATGGCAAGATATATGTAATGGGAGGTTGCAATGATGACAAATCCAAAAAATCATGTTGGGGTGAGGTTTTCGATACAAATACTCAAACATGGGAAACTTTACCTAACCCTAAGGCTGAGCTCCGATTCTCTTCGATGATTAGAGAAACAGGGATTATCGAAGGAAAGATATACGTTAGGAGCATCGATGAGATAGATTCTGTTTATGATCCAAAAACACGAAAGTGGGACGCTACAGAAAAAGCACTCGTGGATGATAGTAGGTCTATGGTAATGGTAGGTGATTTATATTACTCTTGTCGTGCGAAAAGTTGCAAGTGGTATGACACAAATTGTGACAAGTGGAAACTAGTCAAGGGGTTGTCTTCGTTGAATAAGAGTTATTGTCGTCGTGGTTTGATTGAAACAGTTGAGTATTGTGGGAAACTCTTAATCATTTGGGACAAGTTTGCGCAGCCTCGTCGTTATTGTCATGAAAAGACTATTTGTTGTGCTTTGGTTGCGTTTGAAAAGCGCCAAAATGGTCAAGTTTGGGGAAAGGTTGAGTGGTCTAATGCTGGGCTTACGGTTCCAAGTTCATACGTTTACTTGCGTTATTTAGTGAATGTCTTATAAATTTAATTCTTATAACATTGTTTAGAATCTTTGGTAGCACCAACGATTCATATAGATCTATTACCTATTCTTTGGTAGCTTTTCTGAACTTTTATTAATTAGTTTGGTGTGACACTATGCCACTTGTTTTTTTGTTTATGTTTGTCTTTGTTTTTGTTTTTGTCTGTGCTTGGTGCTGACTTTAAAATAGTAGAAGAGGAACAAATGTAGAGGAAATGTTTTCTTGTTGATTTTAAATCTAGTAAACTGAGGTTGGGCATTGGCTGAGCTTTTATATGGGCATTGGCTGAGCTAGATTTCATTTTTATATGGGTTATAACGCATCTATTATAGAT
This sequence comes from Brassica napus, assembly GCF_020379485.1. NCBI lineage: Eukaryota > Viridiplantae > Streptophyta > Magnoliopsida > Brassicales > Brassicaceae > Brassica > Brassica napus. The sequence goes on from NC_063441.1 coordinate 16,981,698, forward strand.
TAAAAAAAAAGTTACATCTATGAATTTGGACCTATGGCATGTGTGTCAAAAGGTGGGATCTGAACTAAATTATCACAATAACAACGTGCACATTAGGCCTACAAGCTTATATTTATAGATTCCACATGGTTCAGTTGACCACCATACCTCTTAAGTGGCTCGGCCACTGGTTGTGGGCAAATGAATCCAAGAATTGGGAAGAGGTTTTCGACTTAAAACTCAAACATGGGAATCACTACGACATTACCTGACCTGGCTCCGAACTAGTGCTACCAAATTTATATTAGTGATAAATTTAAAAGTAATGTTAGTAAATATGATACATAACTAATATATAAATAATTTTTAAACATAAAACATTATAAATATAAACTAGTTTTATGTTTATATAGATAACTTATAGATTTTTGATAGTTTTAGTATTTTAATAACTTTAAGATCCAATCCGGTTACGTGATCGATTCATGGTTAAACCAATTATTAGATCTAGCCCGGTTCATGGTTAAACCTGATCCAATCATCGGGTCGGTCCGGTTTTAAAAACACTGATATGGATCGAAAGAGATTCTAAGTACTAATTCTCTCTCTTTATCGACAGACCGATCTGAAGCTGGATTGTGTTGTTTATTAATCCAAGGCTCAAACACTGTAACCGAGGCCCAATAAGTTTTGTTAACTATAAGGGCCCAAAAAGGATATAGCGTGTCAACCAACCCAAAAAAGTAAATTACACTACCCATAAAAAAAGAAGAGATTTTGAGAACACGAAGACGAGCTTGGGCAACAAGAAAAAAACATTAGTAAATTAATCTTCTTTTTTGGCTTCTGTCCAAGAAAAAAAAAAGATTCTTTCAACAGAAGGAGAAAGTAGAGATTTTTTTGTAGTCGAATTCGGAAAAAAATGGCTCTAAGCTTTGGATTGATTTGAATTAAGAAAAACAAAAATGTTTGCAGCTCGGCGTCTTCTTCTTTCCTGCAAACAAGGTGCGAATCAAGCCGCCAGTTTTCTCCGAGGGTTAGTCTTTATTCTTCTTTCTTAAACTCTAATTCCTACTCCGTGAGGGGTTTTAACTTAGTTACTTCAATAAAGCTTCGATTTTTATTTATTATGCTCTGGTGGCGTTTTGGGTTTTCTCGAAAAGTTTCGACCTTTAAACATTGTAACGACTTTGAAGCAAAAAAAATTGTAGAAGAAGGATTCAATCGGCCAATTACAGTCAATCGACAAGACAAGGGACGACCCATGGAAGGACAGATCTTAACCCTTTGCCTGTCGGAACAGCTCAGACTTTCTCTCGCTCGCGTGCTCGTTATGCTGCTGTAATAACTCTTTTGAAAAAAAAAACACTTTCACTTGTTTGTTTTTTTTTGGAGTTTTTGATTACTCTATATTGCAGCCAGCACTTGCGCTTGGGTTTACTGGATTCTTAGCCTTTCTTCATTACAACGACGAGAGGAGAGCTGTGCCTAAAGGTATGGTATAGAGAGATTCTTCATTTGGTTTGATAGGGGTGTTTCTAAGATCTTGTCTCTGCTTCCTACGTTTTGCAGGTCAACCAAGCAGCAGCAATAGTAGCGGTTGTGGCTGTGGTTCTAATACAACAGTCAGAGGTCCTATTATCGGAGGTCCGTTCACGCTTATGAGTACACAGAACAAGGTTGTCACTGAGAAAGACTTGCGTGATAAATGGGTGCTGCTCTACTTTGGATACTCGTTTTCACCTGATGTTGGACCTGAGCAGTTGAAGATGATCTCCAAAGCTGTTGATAAACTAGGTTTGAGTCACTTAAAACAAAGCTCGAGCCAGTTTTATCTATATTATGTGACATCTCACTAAGCATGTCTTGTCTTTATCAGAGTCTAACCATGACAAGAAGGTCCTGCCTGTCTTTGTCACTCTTGACCCTGTACGAGACACACCTTCTCATCTCCATGCCTACTTGAAAGGTCCGTGTTCAAGCTATTTTCTAAACTCTCAACGTTACATTTGCTCATAATTTTTTTTTTTGTTTGCAGAATTTGATGATAGAATACTTGGATTGACTGGATCTGCAAGTGCAATGAGGCAAATGGCGCAAGAGTATCGTGTTTATTTCAAGAAGGTTCAAGAGGATGGAGACGATTACCTTGTTGATACTTCTCACAACATGTAAGTATTTAGGATACCAAATCAAATTCTTGTTTGTTCATAAGATGAAAAAGAGAGCTAAATGTTCATTGTTGGGTGTATAGGTACTTGTTGAATCCGAAGATGGAGGTTGTGAGATGCTTTGGAGTTGAGTACAATCCAGGTGACCTCTCACAAGAGGTTCTTAAAGAAGTTACTTCCGCTTCACAGTGACCAAACATTAAAGAGAGATGTTCACCAGAATGAAACATTTCCTTTTTCCCCTCCATTGGTCCGTCAAATTTCATTAGACGATTTTGCTAATCCTTTTGTTCAATGATGATCTGATAGTTGCAGTTGATTCATCTTCCTACTTTTAGTGTGGGCTCAAGCAAATGAGCCTTTTTCTTTCTACGATTCTTCATGGGCTTATGCTGTAAAACAATATGCGACATCCAAAGTTTAGTGCAAAATATTCAAAAGAAAAAATCTGACCAAAGTTTAAGTTCAATATTTTTATGGTGAATTTAATTAGCTTTTATTTTATTTATCAAAACGACATAATGCAGGTTAAGTGAAAAATAAAATTGACTAAATTTATATCTAATCTGATTCGATCAACAAAATTCATATGTTTTTCTTGATAAATGAAAAAATTACGTTTTTTGGTAAAAATGTGTAAGTTCAGTATTTTTTACTGTTCTCTCAATCTTCTTTTAGGGCATCACATTAGTGGAGTTCTTGAAAGTTCACAAACTTTATCAATAGAAAAAAGAAAGAAAAAATCTAGAACATCTCTTATTGAAAAAAAAATTTTAAAGAAAAATTGAGAGACAATTGACATTCTTCAACTATTTATTATTCTGATTTTTTAATATAATTTTCTTTTGTTTGAGAACACCACTAGGTGTTCTACCATTGTGGATGCTCTTATGTCCTATCACTAGAACATGATTATATGTGTGTTGCTTCCTTCTTAATGAGATAGTTTATTTTTGATGGCATTCATTGTGAGAACTTATTATTGACGTCTTAGCAAAAGTCAACTAACTGAACCTATTGAATTAACACATACCTATTTAATTAGCTGATCAGAGTGGTCGAGTGGCGAGAAGTAGTCATGTTTGTTTTGGAAATGTATAAAGAAATAATCAACAAGAAAAGAAGTAACTAAGAAATGCAATAAGATCTTATCATAGTTTACCACGACGTGGATTCTCATTCCTATGCATATTCACCGCTTCTCCTATTTATTTTTAGCAACAAAGAAAATGTAATATGTAATTGGTATTATTTTGTGTGTTTATATTTCTGTACAAGTAACGTCAACGATGACCCGGTCTGAATTCGGGTACTACATGACATTTCTATGCACATACAAATCCACTAGGGAGGACGGGTGATAGAGAAATATTTGAAACAATAAGTAAACTATCCCACTATTAATTAGAAAATTGTCAAATTTTAATCTGATGTTTTAATTAATATCACAAGTACTCGTGGCTAGGTCAATGCTTTTGATGATGGGTAGGTGATAAGTCAATGGTTTTGATGATGGCTAAGTCAATGGTCTGGCGTTTAACAAGTACTCATGGCCAACGACACACAATTCGTACCCAAACACGGGTGGAGAAATCCAACAACTGGCTCCTTCACCATCTCTCCAGGAAATCAATCAAGCAGACTCATCAATAATCTTCATTCTCTTACTTCAAAATTTTTGTGACAATTTGGTGTTTCAATTTTTTTCTTGCTAATTTTAGGCTCTTACTTAGTTTGCAAGTTTATTTTTTCAATGGAAGACAATGTCAGCTTTCATTAGTGGCTATCTCGTACGATTTGCGTTGGGTTGATGGTGTGATTTTACAAGTCCTGGTGGCTAGGTCAATGGTTTTGATGATGGAAAGGTCAATAATATATATGGGATAAGAATATAAGATATGATAGAATTTGAATAATAGTAATTCACTGTTAAAACTTAATGAATAGAAAATTTATGATGTTATTTGAAATATTTTTAAAAATAAATTTGTTTTACTTCATTTTTCTTTAAAAATCAATTATTTGAAAGGAAGAAAATAAAAAAAAACATATGTAAAACTATTTTAAAAAAAAATTATATATATATATATATATTATAAGAATATAAGATATGATAGAATTTGAATAATAGTAATTCACTGTTAAGAATTAATGAATAGAAAATTTATGATGTTATTTGAAATATTTTTTAAAATAAATTTGTTTTACTTCATTTTTCTTTAAAAATCAAATATTTGAAAGGGAGAAAATAAAAAAAACATATGTAAAACTAATTTTTTAAAAAATTATATATATTTTATAAATTAATTAAACAAGGTCTTAATGAGTAGAAATGATCATTTTAAGTCATTTTCAAATGTTCTGATTTTTATTCAGATCACCTTAAAGTCTGTAATAATAATTTGTAAAAATCTACTCAAATCTCATATTTCTCTGGTTTTAATTTGTACTTTTTTTTTTTCAAATTCCTTGTGGTTGATTCTTTTTGTGGGTATGTGTAACGTTTAATGACTATTTTTGGCTAGTTCAACAAGACACGACTAGTACAAGTTCCCAGCCGTCCCCGTTTCCAGAATGTCTCCGGTACATGAGATGGCTAGTGGTAGACCTACCCGACTCTACCCGTGCATCATAGAAAATTGGTTCGAGACTGGGGTTAGGTGGATACTCCAAAGTATGTAATAATCAAATTTCGTTAAGGATGGTAAGGTAACTTACACTTTTCGATTTAAAGAAAATGGAAAAGAAAATAATTTTTTGAACTGAAAAATAAATGAATTTTTAAGAGATGATTATTTGAGATTGTTTGTCAACGCTCGAATTGTCTTTAACATTGCGCTGGGCTTTCTGTATCAGCGAAGCTGTCTTGTATTATATTTAAGTCAACGGGATCATCTGTTCCGTGTTGGTATATTCAAAGAGTCTCTTTGGTTTTTATTTCTTCCTCCTTATCTAAAAAACTCTGAGATTTTATCCTCTCTTCATCATACTAGTATGGATTCTTACTTTTCCCTTACCAATCTTGTTGCTGCTGCAATATCCTTCTTGGCGGTTTTGGGTACAATTTTTTTCTACAAAAAATCAAGACCCCCTTCAAAAAAATAAAACAGTGGCTTCTTCTTCTTTATCTCTTATGGCTCCTGCGTCTTCTCCGCCTCCTATTTGTAAACACGATGTCTTCCCAAGCTTCCACGGGAAAGATGTCCGTACAAACTTTCTAAGCCACGTTCTTAAGGAGCTCAGAAGCAAAGGAATCAACTCATTCATTGACGATGATATGGAGAGGAGCAAGCTGGTCGGTCCTGAGCTCACAGAAGCTATTAGAGGATCGAGGATCGCTATTGTCTTGCTCTCGAGGAACTACGCTTCGTCTACATGGTGCTTGAACGAACTGGTGGAGATCATAAACTGCAGAGAAGGGTTTGGTCAAAAAGTGATGCCCCTTTTCTATGATGTGGATCCAACTGATGTAAAGAAGCAGACTGGTGATTTTGGGAAGGTCTTCCGAAAAACTTGTAAAGGTAAAGCAAAGGAAGACATCCAAAGGTGGAAATGTGCTTTGACGGAAGTGGCTCAAATCACAGGTTACCATTCAACAAACTGGTTAGTCGTCCTCTTCTTCCCCCACATGTTCTTAATTTTTCTAACACATGAACAACATATTCATACGTAATACGTAGCTTTTAAACAACAGCCACCCTTGATCGAACTATTGAATAAGTGTTGGTTTCTTTCTTTGATAGAATATTTGAATTAATATGTGCAATTTTTTCATGACTATATGACGGAGTTATTGATCATCCCCTTGTTCAGGAAGACTGAAGCAAAGATGATCGAAGATATTGCCACTGAAATTTCGAACATGTTGAACCTTTCAGCACCATCCAGTGATTTAGACGACTTAGTTGGGATGGAATCTCAGATGGCAAGAATGAGACCATTGTTACAGCTAGATTCAGATGAAGTGAGAAAAATGGGGATTTGGGGTCCGCCTGGGATTGGTAAGACCACCATTGCTAGATCTCTATTCAACCGACACTCCCAAGATTTCCAACTGAGTGTTTTTATAGATAATATCAAAACAAAGTACGCAATACCAGCTTGTTCCGATGACTACAGTGTGAAGTTGTATTTACAGAAACAGCTTATGTCTCAACTAACCAACGAGACATTTGTCAATATTTCACATTTGGGAGTCGTAAAAGATAGGTTGAAAGACAAGAAAGTTCTTGTCGTCCTTGATGATGCTGATCATTTAGTACAACTAGAAGCCATGGCAAAAGAAACTTCTTGGTTTGGTCCTGGGAGTCGGGTTATAATCACAACACAAGATCAAAGGGTTTTAAAAGCAAGTGGGATCAACCATATACACGAGGTGAATCTACCATCACATGATGAAGCTCTTCAAATGTTCTGCATGTATGCTTTTGATCAGAGTTACCCAAAAGATGGTTTCGAGGAGCTTGCTTGTGAAGTTATGAGTCTTGTAGGTAAACTTCCATTGGGGCTAAAAGTTATGGGCTCATATTTTCGGGGAATGTCCGAGCATTACTGGATAGAGGCACTACCAAGGTTAAAGACACACCTTGACCGAGATGGAGAAATTGCGAGGATTTTAAAGTTTAGTTATGACGTTTTAAATGATGAAGATAAAAGATTATTTCTCCATATAGCCTGCTTTTTCAGTGGGGAACCAGTTGATATGGTGGAAAGCTGTCTGGAAGAATGTTTTGAGGATGTGAGACAAGGGCTTCGCGTCTTATGTGAAAAATCTCTCATATCTATTGAATATAGAGACATAGGGATGAAAAAGTTGCTAGTCCAATTGGGAAGACAAATTATGCGAAAAGAATCTGTTAGTGAACCTGGAAAACACACGTTTTTGAATGATGCAAGCGATATTGGTGAAGTACTTAGTGATGATAAAGCAGTAAGTTTTGAGATTGGTATTTTCATTGTAGTGCTCTCTACATATGTGAGATTATTTAATAACTAACCATCCTCTATTTATGTTTTACTGGGTTGTTTTACAGAGTAATAGCAATGTCATAGGAATAAATCTTGAGCAGAATGAGGAAATAACATCATGTACAAGTGAAAGAGCCTTTCAAAGATTGTCTAATCTTCAATTCTTAAGAATTCATGGTTATGGCATCAATCCGCTAAGTATGAACTACATATCCCGAAAACTCAAAGTACTAATTTGTCCAACGTTCCCCATGTCATGTTTTCCTTCAAGATTTAATCCAGAGTTCCTAGTCGTACTACGCATGGAGAATAGCAACCTTGAGAAACTGTGGAAAGATATTAAAGTAAGTAATATTTTTAGTTTTGAAAATAACTGCCCAAGTTTAATACTAATTGTGTCAACTTGTTGTTCTTGTGTGCTTCCTTTATTTTGTGATTACAGCCACTCAAAAATCTCAAGCTGATGGATTTGAGTTATTCATTTCGGTTGAAAGAGCTTCCTGATCTCTCAACTGCAACTAATCTACATGTCTTGAATCTCACCTATTGCTCAAGCCTTGTGAAGCTCCCTTCCTCTATAGGGAATGCAATTAATCTCAGAGAACTGGATCTCAACTTTTGTTCGAGTCTGGTGGATCTCCCTTCCTCTATGAGAAACCTTCGTAAATTGTCGAATTTGGGATTAATGGAATGCTCAAAGTTAGAGGTTATTTTGGACAACATAAGCTTGGAATCTCTCGAAAATCTCGATCTCTCAGGTTGCTCTTTGTTGAAAAGTAATCATGAGAGTTCCATAAACATTCAAGAGCTTGATCCATGGATAGGGAGAATATCTAATATATGTGTGCTTTATCTAATGGGAATGAAGAATCTGGTATCAATCCCGCCGCTTCCGGATTCGATATTGTTAATAGATGCATCCAATTGTGAGTCACTGGAGAGACTAGATTGGTCCTTTCGCAATCTATGTAATCATCTCTACTTCCCAAACTGCTTCAAACTAAATCAAGAAGCCAGAGATTTCATCATCCAAAGTAGTCGATATGCAACCTTTCCCGGTAGAGAAGTGCCTCAGTGCTTCACTTACAAATCTTATGGGAGTTTTGTAACTGTGAAGTTGAATCAAATGCCTCTTGGCAAATCAACCAAATTTAAGGCTTGCATCTTATGTGCTGATGGTAACGAAGATCAATTAAAATATTTGGAAAATACATCTCTTTGTTGTGCCATCACGTCCGGAGGAAATGTTTTCATTGCTTTTAATGAAAGAGTAATAGGAGTAATGCCGGGACATTTATACACATTCGTGGTTGAGGTTGAAACAGAGGAGGTCACTTCCACCGAGCTTCTTTTTGATTTCGATCTCCTCAATTCGAATTCCAAAACATGTGAAATAAAAGGATGCGGGGTACTCCAACTCCTGGAGGTCCCTTTATTGAGCTTCGGAGATGACGATGAAGATTTTGAACCTGCAGACAAAGAGATCTGAGACAAACCTTGAAACCCAAGCAAGACAGAGAAGCATCAGCGTAAAATGACAAGGGCTTGTTTGTGAAGATGATGGTGTTACCAGACAACTTTCTTTTGTGATTTTGTTTCATATTTCATTCCCTGATAAATTTTTTCTTCATATGACAGACGGAATCACGGAAAGGTATCATTTATATCACATGAGAAAAAATAACTGCAACCATTTTTTTAACTAGAAACACAGAGAAGATGAAGCAATTCATTTAGCAAACTTTTGGTTTTCAACTTCATTATCATCATTCAGTTGTATTCTCTCCCTTTACGAACATGCCATGAAGCAAGCCTAACTTCACTGCAGTTGACTTTTACAATGTGTTTCTTTGTCAAAAACTCATATAACATGATAGGATACACATGATGAAGATGACTACAGAGATACGTGGACTAAGATGAAGTATTGCATTTCTTTTATTCAATAATTCTCTACTTTGGTGCCTTCCTGTTTGGTAGGAAGTTGATTACTCCACTTTCCACTATTCTCTTACTAAGGAGCAGGGCCGTCTCAAATTAATTTGAGGCTTTGTTCAAAAAAAATATTAATCGTACATTTTATCAAGTAATTTTTAAAATGTAATAATTTTGTCTTATTTTTTTTAATTATAAGTTCTAAATTTAGCATTATATCTAAAGTTTTAAAGTTTTTTACCATAATTTATCTATATATTTCCAAAAAGCCTTCAATTTTTTATTTTTATATTTTGGGGCCCCGTTCGACCGTTTTATTTGCGCGTGCTGTTAAAAGGTCCTGGTAAGGAGTCATGACTCCATCTGCTTCTTGGCAAGGGACCTATCATAACATTTCTGTTGACCAGTTTTTTTTCCCCTAAAATTATGTTGCTTTAAATCAGCCTACAAGTCCTGCTTTCAATCGCAGAGGATCTGCTGAGTGAAGCTAACGGTCCGTCTCACATCTGGTTGTGACAGCTTAGTATCTATCGCAAGGTATATAGATCATTCAATCGTTCAATTACAGTCAGTGGACAAGACATAGCAGCCATGGAAGCACAGGTCTTAACCCTCGGTTGCCTGTCGGAACTGCTCAACATGTACGGAACCTTTTTCCAAAACCAAATCAAAATCTTGTTCAGAGCTAAAATGCTCATATGTTGGGTGTATAGGTACTTGTTGAATTGGGGTTGAGTATAATCCAGATGACCTCTCACAAGAGGTTCTTAAAGAAGTTACTTCCCTTTCAGAATGACCAAACACTAAAGACAAATGTTCACAGAATGAAAACTACTAAGTTCCTTTTTCCCTCCATTGGTCAAATTTCATTAGACGATTTTGCTAGTCCCTTTGGTCATGCAAGTATGCAACTATGGTTCTGGCGAGATGATCTGATAGTTGCGATTGATTCATCTTCCTCCTTTCAAAGTGGGCTCAAGAAAATGGGCTTCTTTATTTATTATGGTTCTTTATGAGCTTATGCTGTAAAATCAATATTCGGCTCTCTTGCTGCATTTAAAGTATATTGCAAAATATTTTCAGAAAAGAAAAACATGAAAAAGGGACCGTCTGACCCCATATCTAGGTATTAAATTATTTTGGTCAGGAAATGTAAGAGACAGTTTAGCAATTTATGAAACATAGACGTGGCATCATTTCCCCAATGTATTACTTTGTCCAATCAAACTTGTTCTCCGCTTGTTAGTATCGACACCTAGATGCATACAATAAATTAAATGTTATCGTGTTCATGTCTTAGTCCTACAGATTACATAAATATATCACATTGATTGGTTCGACGTAAGACCGAGACAAATCAAATAGTAATATGATTCAATTAACGAGTTAATTTATCCAGTAAAACTTTCACTAGTTACGGCTTAAACGTTGTTAAGTAACTAAAAAGTTTTATTTATCGAATCATATAATCAAAGGCCACATTACACTCATAAGACGATGATAAACATACACAAAACGAAAGACCTTATGAATCACACACTCTCATCTCACTCAGATGACCCAAGAAAGCTGTTTCCGGATCTCCGACCCGACCCGACTAACCCCATCCCTAAGCGACACGGGACAATTGTTCCTCACGGCAGTGAGCTCATAAGGAGACGTATCGGTGGCTAACCACTGCTCGATCTCGAAATTCTGCGTGGAGCACTGAGCGTGAACTCCAGCCGTCGAAACCTCCACGTAGTTAACGTACCATCCATGGTGATCGCCGGAGCCATCGGAGGTTAGGTTGAGAGAGCAGATCGGACTAGGCAAACACGGCGCTCTTCCACTGAAAATGTCGAGGTTGCTTCTCTCGAAGTAGTTGTAGTCAGGGCCCATTAGTCCACCCCAAGCCTCTAGGTTCTTGATCCCGATGTAGTCACCGTACTTGTCGTAGATTCTAGCGCTGATGATCGAGTCGGTTCCGGCTTTCCAGATTGACCCGGTTCGGAGGTAGAACGTGTAGACGCAGTCCGGTTCGTCGTCCTGAGAAAATAATCAGAGAGAAATTAGAAAAGAATAAAAATATGAAAACATGGAGGATAGAGATCGAGGAAGTTACGGCGAATGCGACGGCGGAGACGGTGGCGATGAGGAGGAGTAAAGGGAGGAGACGAGCCATCGGGTTTTTTTGACCTTTTGTTGTTTGTGTTTTTCTTGTCGGAAGAGGATGTATTAATAAGATGCGAATATTGAGGAAAGGTTATTATTGGGAATTAACACTTGGGGTTACGATCTCCTGTTTTCCGGTGTAGCGTGTAGTGTCGACGTGGCGGATTGTGTACCGCTATGATGTGATAATTTGATATGGATAATTTGAGAAGCTTCTTTCGAACACGGCGTTAAGTCGGCGAGTCGGTAGATATGGATTTGATAGATGACGTAACTACCCCTTATACATCTATCTTGCCTGCGTGTATGGACCAGGTACAAAATAAGAATTATATATTTATTTATGACTATAGATATTTTGATAATTCATCCTTCCAATTTTTTATTTCTATGTTAATAAGAATTTAACTTGTTGACAAAAAAAATAAAATAAGAATTTAACTTTTCTAGAGATACTTGGTTTTATTTGCCATGTCATATACGAATCATATTTGTTTTTTTTTCTTTATCTATGAGTCTGACTATAGAAACTTTGATGATTCATCCTCCAATTTTTATTTATATATATTAATAATTATTTATATTTTCTAAATATACAGTACTTGGTTAATTTTCTGTCAGGTTTTGATTTAACTTATGGCCAGACATAATATATACCCAACAAAGCCTTTTAATTATTACCATAAACTTATATAAACAAACAATTTGTCCAATAAGTTGTTAAGCCTGTGGACTAACAAATATCAAATATATTTTGTAGTATTGGGCTTTAGTTAGGTGCAATCTTGAGCCTAAGGCCTCAAGTGAAATAGTAAGCTTTTCCATATTAAGTAGCTAATTCAAACCCAGCAAACAAATCCTGATCAAACCCATATTTTAAGTTTAGAAGGAAATAATTACTTGTGTGATTCATGAGTAATACCAGATTCAAAAATCAGGTAGTCTTAAAATCTACTGGTAGAAAGGTTGTGATAGATCAGATTGCTACAACATTTTACAAAACTAATGAAAGAGCTTAATATCCGTTTTTTAAAATTAGGGTACATTTCATCAGTACATGGAAATGGAGACTGCACATTAAAATATGAAGGTTTATGCTACCATAGATCCCGCATTCCCGCTTACAGATTTTTCCATTTTATCGTATACGCAAAATAAGATTTCAATAGTTCTATCAGTTATGTTATTAATAAATAATTGGTCATAATCTATGTATGATCTCAGTTGAACTTTCTGTCTATATGTAACTATTCATCTCCGTGATTTTTGTTCAAATGTGTCCTGCGACAATCCAAATTCAATTAACCAATCACTTTCATCTCACCCCACCTTCACACGTGTTTGATAAATATTCCTTCAATCTTTTTAGTACTATACCTAATATCTTCTCAGTGTACTATACGAAAGCTAAGTTTTTTCTATTGTTTAGTAATTATTTACATGTTAATTCAAAAGATGTCGACAACAACTCAAAGAGATCGTCGAACATTAAACCCAATGGATCACCGATAGACTTTTAGATGCCTATATATATAACCGAACTTGCATGTACTTGTTTCCTGACCACTACATAATGCGATGTCTAGAACCTGTTTGTTTAGGTTAAACATACTACATACTTTTTCACCATGTAAAAGACCTACAAAAATTACAGTGTGTTTCAAAATCAGTATATGTGATACTTTTGTATGACATGAAATTGTTAGACATGATCCTATGTTAACCCCCAAAGTAAGACTAAAATAATTTGGTTCATATGATACGATTCTCAAGGTGTAAACCATATTGGCTCAGAAAACATTTAGTTATATGGTTTAATTAATTGTCGTCATCATTACGCTGATCTAAGTTGATAATTGATTTTTACTGTAGATTTTCTTTATGCCATATAATGATTATAAGTTTGATAGTTTAAATCTCAAGTATAATTTCTCGATCATTTATATATATATAAATAAAGTAGATCTCGACAACATTTTTAAATGAGTGTGGGTAACCAAACAAACTTAAGCCGTATGGGTAAAGTGAAAATAGGGTTATGGCATTTTGGTTAATGGCCCCATATATATACGTATTTCATTTAAGAACTAAAATTTGATATGTCGATTATTGTTATCCGATCAAACTTTACATTGATCGAGATACACTCAAACTATTGCTTATATAGTATCAATCGATAGACTTTAGTATATTATTGCTTGCAAAGTAATCAGGTGAAAACAAATGAATGGCAATGATTATTTACATGATTATGCACATCTTTTGAATTTGTGATTTTGACTAAGATAATATTTGTTTGGATTCTTTTCTCCTTTTCACTGAGTAATATTTTTGTAAATATTACTCGGTGAAAAGGAGAAAAAAATCCAAACAAATATTATCTTAGTTATCTGATGACATGACATCTAATTATACATAACTGACATAATTCGGACATCATGTCATCATGTTTTATGTAATAATGTAATATATTTAGCAAAAAAAAAATGTTTTATGTAATATAGTTAATAGATTAACCAGAGGTCTAGATAATTGAATATGCCTTCAGTTATTTCCCTAGTCTTCTTAAGACATAGTGTATATTACAGAGAAATCGAAAAAGATAACAACAACCTAAACACATACTGAAACCAGCAGCTGGTTGGGAGGGAGGGGCTGAGAGTAACCACATCAATACCAAAACAAATCATCGACGAGACAGAGATAAAAGGAAACTTTGCTTAAAGACCAATTAGATGCATCAAAGCCTTACCATGTTATTTTAGCTATATAGTAATATTTATAAACATTTATCTTTTCATATTACTATTGTACATATATAAAGATTAACGAGAGCTGAATTTGTTAACTTATATATTCTTAAAATTTTATTAGATATTTGTTATACTTTTATGTTTATGTACTCATGAATAACGAAGAAAGGTAAACAATTCTTAGGAAGATATGAAAGCAAAGTTAAATATCATCATATGATGTATTGACATATCCTCCTAAAGTGGTTGAAAAACAAAACAAATACAAACCAAATATCTACCACCAAACGGAATTTGACTAAAGTGTATAAATTTAAATATAAGCCAAACCTTAGATACATGTACATATAATATATAGAGTAGACAATAGTGGATGGTGGTAGTGGAACCACTTAATGCGATTTCACCTTCCCTGTTTTTCTCCCTTTCACACAAAAATTAAAATATAATAATTAAAAAAATCATGTCACACCAAATATCTTATTTACCGTAATACCATATCTCATAAACTCCTTATTCGAGTATCTATTCTCATCTAAATCACTTCTAAAGTTTTCTCTCATCAAAAACATACCCCAAAAGTTTTGTTTTCTTTGTTTGGTCAGAAGAAGATGGAGTCCGGTAATAGTAGTAGCATGCAATCTTCAAGCGGCGGTGGAAGAGGAGGCGAAGAAGAGTACGATTCACGCGCCGTCGATCAATCCATCTCAGCCTTCGACCACCACAACCACCACGTACCATCCCTACCTCCGCAGCAACAAAGCCACCTTAACCTCCTCCACTTCGACCACAACAACGACAACAACTCTCTAATACTACCAAACTACTTCAACAACAACACGTTCTTACCCATAAACCAACAACCCGACCCGACATCTCAACCCGACCTCCGTACCTTCTCCGCCACATCATCATTCCCTCCTCCTAACAACATAGGAGTAACCAAGAAACCCAAGAAAAGATCACGAGCATCAAGAAGAGCACCAACGACGGTTCTAATGACGGAAACTTCGAACTTCCGGGCGATGGTTCAAGAGTTCACCGGAATCCCATCTCCGCCACTATTTAACAACTCCGTCGTGAACACCACACGCCTCAACACTTTCCTCGGCCTGTCTTCTTCTTCATCACCAAACTCTTACAACAACAATCTCTTGTTACGACCTTTCGCTCAACAACTCCTCCCAACAACGTCTCCTCTCTTATCCGGATCACAGATTCATCAGCAATATCAAAACCCTAACAACGGTTTCGAGAATATTAATCTACAGTCTCTTCTTCAAGCTCAGATTTCAAACATTACTTCAAACCCTAGAAGCAATAATAACGATCAGTTTGGTCAAGCTATGTTGCAGAGTGCATCTACTACTCCTATGACGACAACGGCAGTGGTTAACGGGAACATAACAACCGGTGAAAATGGAGGTTACGGTGGTTCCGATCATGATCATAATAATGACAGTACGTGGTTATGTTCATCTTCTGACCAAAGAACATAATAGTATGTGTATATATATATTGTCCGAAATCAAAGTTAGTCTGTTGACATGATTATTCAACAAATTAAATATAGCACATATATGATGATGAAGTTACTCGTTCATGATTTTTATTTTTAATATTAATTACACTTTTAGAATTAGTTTTTCGTTTGTTTGTTTGTGGGTAGGATATATTCTTTAACAAATCAACATATGCCTTTATCTTAGTTTTTACCAAAAGTATATATTGGTGATTATTTTTTTATCGTTGGATCTAATTTAAATCAAATTTTATTTGTACATTCTTATAATATATAGCACCTTAATCATGTAAATGTGGTTTTGAATCCGTGCAAATATTTCTCTTGTTAATCATGGAGTAAATGGTGGCGAAAATTGTGGAATCTTCGACTGCCGCAGGATTCTGGAATGTAGTGTTGGGACCATAGTATATAATTATAATATTATAAATGTATAATTATAATTATATAGTAAAGTATAAATTTTATATTGCGGTGATGATTTGAAATTTGATAATTTACTGGTCTCCCATGTGCTTAGTCTTTCTTAGCATCATTTACATTAAAGAGTCAAGTTCCCATTATGATATTTAACTCTGTTCTATATTTGCTTTTACTGACTTTTTTTACCATACCATTAGATTTGAAATTTGAAAATTCCAAGAGAAGCATAATGCAAAAGGGAATATATGCAGATATCAAATGTCAAAAAATTTAAAAGTGATTTCCACGAAGTTCTTACTTAGTGGCCTCTTTCTTCCATCTCTCGAATTAAACTTCTTCTCACTAAACTATTCGTCAGATTATTCAGCTTATTAATTGTCAACTCTCTAGTCTATAGCAACACTTTTTTTTTTTGAAAAATCTATAGCAACACTTCAGAAATGTCAGTTTGTTTGTTAGGATTTTTCAACAATATCATAGCTACTGTGTATCGTAGATAATAGTATTTCTTTCTTACTGATGGTAATACAATATACAACACTATTTATACACTGAAATTAAAGGCGATATTGATGTAAATTGAACTTAACGTCTAACTGAATATTTTTTAGTATATATATAACTTTACAAAAATCTTCTTTCATCACCAAGAGACTTGATGGTGGTAAGAAAAAAAACCCCATGAGATTTGATGAGAATATATTTTGCTTGTTCATGTACATAAAAGTTCAAATGATTTTGATTGTTCTGTCCACGGACCAGTTGCACTAACTTACATATAGACTGACCACACTATGCTTATATGCCTATCTAAAAGGAATATATGATGATGATTATCATTATTATGGTGGTGGTTATGGTGGGTCATGCTATGTAGCTCTTGTTGCACTGATGGATTTTCTGCACTCATATAGACGGATCATGCCAATACTCGGTGTCACATAGTTCAGTGGTAAGCCACTGGTATGGCCATTATGTTACGATCCATATGATTCGATTCAGGTTGTCTATATTCTGTGGGCCATTTGACTCCAATAGTTTAAAGTTGGTGAAGGGAAGTGAAAACATAAACATCAAATGGGATGGAAATCTAATTTGACCTCGTTACAAATCTACATCGATCACAAACAAAGCGTAAACCTAAGATTAATATATCTGTAGTTGGTTTGGAATTGAAAATTAGTAAAACTAAGTGAAAGATCTGATAATTACACAGTTTAAACTCTTATATCTATATGTTGTTACAGCACATTTTATCAAAGATGTACATACATTTATCCTTATACGTTCGATGATATGAAAAATGTTTAATACAGATGGTGCAGAGTTTTGGCAATGTTACATCTTGAATAAAAATCTATGTTGCTTAATTCTTAGATTGCAGATAAGACAGTTCAAAATATTTTTAGCTTTTGATGTATCATCCTTTCAATGGTGCGTTTGGTCTAAAAACAATCATGTCAAAGGATATGACCAAACACCCAGCAATACAGAATGATATCGAAATTTAATTGGTTTAGTGGTCTAATCACTCAATAATTGTGATTATAGATGATGTTCATAATTGGAGTTTTGTTTATGGGTCTAATCACACTCTTCCTCACCATCATTCTTCTGTCTCAGTTCATCTTCCACGCAATGCGAGATGAAACAGACACATGAGCTTCTCGTGTGGTTTTTATTCGCTACAATTCTCTCTCTGTCTGCCAATGGTAGAAAAAAAAACTAAACTTGTTTCCACATCACCTAAACAATCACCCATCTTATGACCACAATGAAGGTAACAAAAACTTGAAATCATAATTCATGAGATTCTCTTATTTTGATTCACACTTCCTGAAACCAACCATATCTCCAGAAACTGTGATTTTAAACACCAAACCGGTGATTGAATCCCAAAAGAAACACTGTCTGATTAATCTTGCAGACATAAACACAAGAAGAGAGTATTGTAACAACCATTGATGCTTCCTCTGACCAAAAAAGGGTTGGTACTACTTCCCGCAAAATCAAGGAACATGAGGACTCTCGAGTATCGAATTAAAAAAAATTACCTTTTCATGGAAGATCTGAGAGGAATGATCAAGTGAGGCTGGCACAAGTTGCATAAGATCGGAGAACTGTAACAGCTTGTTCTGTAATTGCTCTGTTTCTTGCAAGTCTCACCCATTCACTGACTACTTCCTCGGCTTTACTTCCTTTAACGCCTTCTTCAAGTGCAGCTGCTGCCTCTGCTAGTTTCTCCTCGGCCAAGTAATTATCAACTTTCTTAATAACAGATTCAATGCCTCCATTAGCTTGGTCCACTTCCTTGAACTGTACGAAAGAAATCCAAGTAAGCAATAAAATTTCAGAGTTTGTTGCGGAAGTAGCATTACAGCATACCTTGAGCCAAGATGCTATATGTGCTAGTGAATGTGCTAAGATTCCTCCGCCACCGGGTGGAATAAGACTGAAGTGCCTAAGTGTTCCTTTCAAGGTATCAAACTGAAAATAACAAAGAGAAGTGAGTAAGAAATAAGTTGAACTGTCTTATTACATCCGTTGAGATCCTTAAATAAAATAAGTTCACCTTCTGGTTTAGCTGCAGTGTTGTATCGGTTCCTTTGGATTTTGCTTCTTCTGGAAGAGATGATAAAACCAAGTCCAAGACTGAGTCCTCGTGAGTTCCTTCAAGGTAACTCTGAAGCATACTTATTTCTTTATGGATCGGTAGTCCTTTCGAGAGTGAATCTTCCAAAGCAAGTGCACCCTACAACAACAGGAATTTACTTTTAAGTCATATATCAACTTACAAGGTGCTATAGAAAAGCATAGTTACATGACGTTAACATGAACCCACGACAAAATAAAACAGTAGTTTCTTACCAATGCAAGCTTGTGAACTGAATGACTTTTGCGAGCCTCTTCAGAGCGCGCATAGAATGCCATATGCAATGCCTTTATCTACAAAAATTAGAAGAGAAGAAAAGAAGCATGAGTAAAACATGCAGGAATTCTACTTAGTTAAAAAGAGATAGGTAACACAAATTCATATAATGTAGGCTACAGTTCATTAGAACAGAGATTTTGCGTTCAACATCTTTACTAAATGCCCATCGCAGCATATGTATGCATTTCTCAGCCTTGATGGAATTCTTGGATAACGTATTTCAAGAACAATTCCTTCACTTTCTTTGACTTGATGAAATGTTTTCAACGTGCATCTGATTTCCTAAACTTCTTCCCAATTATGATTTCGAAACAGTATGTGCATATTCTATACTATGAGGTTGGAATCATTAGATACTAGGAAATGAGATACATTGTTGCGTCTTTACTTACGTTAAGATCTGCCTCTGCCATTTTCTCAATTTGTGCTGCCTTTTCTTTAACAATTGCCGCAGTCAACTCAGCTTTTGCCATTTCTTCGGCTTTACTCAAAGCCAACTGAGCTTCACTTTCCTGCAGTGAATAAAAATTATCAGTTATGACTTTCCAAATCAACATACTATTCTCAGCTTCCTGAAATGACCAAACCTTTTGTTCAATTTCTGTTTTGAGCTTGTCTTCCATTCTCTCTTGGATTGACTTGATAGCAGCGGCTGCTTTTGTTTTCTCTCTTTTTAGCTCCTAGATAAGTAACAGTGGCACGTAAATCGAAGTTGTGAGTTTTCTTTCAACCCAGGAACATGGGAAACCGAGATTAGATGGTAATTTACAAGAATCTAGTGAAAAATCGGATCAGATGCCATGTTTATACGAGAAGCAAATATAAAACTGAACAACTTCATGTTAGTCTGATGCAGCAGTGCGAATGGGCACATGTCCTTGAAGTGAGTTAACCAAGCAGAGGTAAAGAGAGAAGCACCTTATCCAATATTGCCGCCTCCTCTATACGCATTAATTCACGTGCCCTAAGATCTCTCAACTCATTTTCGTACTTCTCCTGAGGACAGTCATACCAATTTTCAGTAAATAAAATCTCACAGATAACGCAAGGGCAGTACAGAAATTAAATCATAGTATGAGATATTTTCTCTTTCAAGCAACCTTCAAGGTTCGTAATTTTTCAGCAAAAACTTGGGCTTCCAAATGCGACTGTCTTTCTTCAGCTGCATGAATGGCATCCAGAAAATCAAGTACCAACTTTCCATCCTGAGTCATGTAGCCATCTTTAAGCCCCTCAGTCGAGTTAGGAAGAGCCTAAATCACGAAACAAAGCGGTTAAGAATATTTTCACACAGATTATCAATCAATACAAAGCCCTGCAGGAGTAGAGAGAGGAAAGTCAAGTTTGAAACCTCAGTTTCATTAGTTAGTTGCTCCCCAGCTGGTGAGGATCCATTGCCGTCTAGATTGTATTCCTTAAGGAGAGAACCTGGTGTTTTTACTTCCCGCTCAATGCCATCCTGTAAGAGAAGGATTGATTAGAGATTAACATCAAACCTTCTTTGTTTATGCAGGAAAAAAATATCAATTAGGAAAAACGTAACGTCCGCAAGAGGAGTCTTATCCTTCAATAAGGTACGTAATGTTAGACTTTTACGGACAAATCATGTCTGTACTACAAGATTTGCTCGACCTTTCATAGATTGTAAGAGATAAGTGATAATTGCGAGTCTAATAAAAATTATATCGAGATAGATAGTTAGCCGGTCTTTCAAGAGGCTGAATATTCTCCTTATTGGATTCCAAGGGACAAAAAAAATGTATGAAATGCATGAAAAAGGGGAGCTCTGAGGCATTTATCTGCTGCATTTTAACCTATAATATATTGGTTTCGTTGCGTGTAGTGCTCTTTCAAGCTCAACGAAAGAAAAAATTAGTACCTCAGGTGCCTTTTCAGTGGCAGGATGTGCAGCAGATTCCACTTCACTATCATTAAGAACCGAACTAGGCTGGGCTCTAATAACAGTACCGTCCTCAGGTTTTGGTACAGCTTCCAACCTCACATTTTCTGCCTCAGAAATAATTTCAGGGGACGCATCAGGCTTAGTTTTCGAGTCATCCGAAGAAAGAGGCAAGCTTTTCTCTGCTTTATCAGCACCATTGTCTAGAGGTGTCTCTTGTTGGTTAGAAGAAACATATGTATAACGGTCAGGCGTTGGATCAGACTCGGGTTGCACTTCTATGTCACTCTGCACCTCAGGTTGCGTTTCACCTTTACCATCCATTGATGAGCCAATCCCAGCAGAATCTTCAACACCGGGAGATACACTCGAATGATGAACCTCCTCAAGTTTTTCAGTGACGGCATCAGACTTAACAAGCTCACTTAATTTCTGCGTTTCATTCCCGAGATACTGGTCCAAATAGCCAGTCTGATACGCTAACAGAAAAGCACCAGCGATGGCAGCGCCTCCTATAACCACTTTCGAAGAACCGCCTTTAGAGCCATCTGAAGGAGGAGGAGGCACTTTCGAGGCATCTGGTTTCCCTAGAGGTTTAGCTCCAGGGACACCGTTTTTACCAGAAGTAGAGGCCTTTCTCAAATGAAATCTCTGAGGCAAGCAAGCAAACAAACACAATCAGAAACAAAAAGTATACTAAAAAACAAGAATCACCAGTACATACATGCATACACTCACCTGAGCAGCTCCCAGATTCCTCGGGAACCTCTTTATCGACAGCTCGAGAACAGACCTAATCAAATGATCAACCACACATTAAGATTCACAATTAATCAAATCACAATAACCCTCACTTTTCGAGAGATCCTAAACCTACGCGAATTTGATTTTGCTACAACAAGAGAATCGGTACAGCACTGAGATATCTCCATCGGAAAACTCAAATCGATTATACGATTTTATAAGGTTGAGGAAACGTACTTCCGCAGCATTGTGGCGTTTGCTCCTCGTGAAGAACCCAAACGGAGACGGACGACTTGAGAAGAGCTTTCCGGTGAGTAAATTATTCTCCTCTAGCAACCCCCCGTAAGCGTTTTGGCATTAACCGACGCCGTATGAAGCGCGTTTTAGCGTTAAAACGACAACGTTGAAGTGATAGCGTTAATACGACGCCGTATGAAGCACTTGACTATCAAGGGTAATATCGACATTTCCGTTGGAAATTAATGGTATTTATAATACAACCCCTTCACTTCTAGTCATCGAGTTTTTCTTCCCCGTTATCAAAAAAAAACAGCCGACGAACAAGAACCCTAGAAATTCATCCTTCGCCTCCAAATTTTGATTCCTTATCCAGAAACTAATGACGGGATAGAAGATTCCCAATGTATGCTTTATCCGTTCGTTTCCTTTAGCTCTCTCTCTCTCTCTCCGTTTCGTATCGTCTAGATTTCGTTTTCTCAGGTTTGTCTTCTTTCTCTGGGTTTGATTAAAAAGTTGAATTCTTTTCGTCTGATTTGAGCTGGAAGAGTGTAAATTTGTAATCTTCCGTGGTGGGTTTTGATCATTGCCTTCTCTAATCGTTCTTTTACAATTTTAGGGTTCTAGCGTTCGTTCACGCGTATCAACAAGTCTCAGGCCAATTCAATGTAAGTCATATCGAAAAGTTTATCTCTTTCCTATCGGGTTTGTTGAAAAATTGTAGATTTTTGCTTCTTTGCATTACTATTCATCTAATTTGTTTTTGTTGGCTAATTTGGATTAAGAGAGGAGCTTTCATTCCCCTGCTTCTTGAATTTTATATTGATTCTTTTTGTCTTGTCTCATAGACTGAAGATGTCGTCATCACCTTTTCCAATCTTGGACAACCGCCCAATTGACAAGTGGAAGGTTACGGAGCTGAAGGAAGAGCTTAAGAGACGGAGACTCACTACACAAGGCTTGAAGGTTGAATTGGTTCGGCGTCTTGATGACGCCCTTCGTGCTGAGCAACAAGAGTCTCAGAGTCTCAATACTCCTGCTACTGTGGCAGCGAATCAACAGGCTGAGATTACTAATGCAACTGGAGGCAACGTTACACCAGATCGGATGCAAACCACTCCATCTGCAGCTGAGACAACTCCAGAACCAACTGTGGTCAAGACAACAACTGAAGCATCGGCTGCGATTGAGATAACGCCACCTCCGGTGGTTTCTAAACCAGAGGTTAACGCTGGTGACCTTGATGATGTTAGAGAAGTAGCTGGTCTTGATAGTTCAGTGGTTGATGATGCGAAGCTACAAGAGCCTGAGGTTGCAGATGTGAAAGATGGAGTGGGATCTGGTGTGACTGCAACTGATGCAATAGTTGCTGATGAGGCGTTTAATAAGGCCCAACCTACAGATTCGGAGCTTGAAAAAGCTGCTACGGACAACCAGGTATCGGTTACAGGGTGTGAGGTAAAATCTGATTGTATTTCTACTGATTCTGTGCCAACTAATGAAAAAATGGATAACGAAATTGCTGCTGATGATGTCAAATTAGAACAAAATGTTAGTAAGTCCCAAGAGCCATCAACAGTCATTGGTGAATCGCATCCAATGGATGTCGAGAAGGTTTCTGTTGGAGGTGGAGATGTTAGTGATGCTGCTAATGCAGCAGATATGACCAAAGGAAATAATAATAATATCGATGCAGGCGACTCAGAGAAGTTGAATTTAGATAGAAGTTCTGGTGATGAGTCTATGGAGGATGAGCCTGAGTCCAAGCAAACCGAATCAGTTACATCTCATCAAGTGGTGGATAAGTCTGAGAAAAATGATATTGTGGATGCTGGGAAAGGGGAGGCCCTCGAGAATAAAAGCCATGCACTTGTTACTTCTGACAAAAGAAAGCTTCCTGGTAATGGTAAGGCTTCTCGTTTCTCATTTCTTTTATGTGTTATGGCTACTTATGATGAAATCATTTTTACGTTTACCTCATTGTAGATCAAGAAGCTGTTGGAAACAATGAGCCTGTGAAAAGGCAACGCCGATGGAACTCTGGGAGTGTTAAAGTTCCTGAAGCACAGGCCACTAATAGCGTGGCACCACCCACTACAACACCGAAGTCAACTGGTCTGAAGCGTGATTTCTCCCGTTCTGACTCTTCGGTTAGTGAGGATGGACCCAAGGAACGTGTGGGTATGTAAACCATCATCCCTATATGTATGTTTCCATCTCTTGCTCGTTGTTTTATAATACATGTGCTCAATATTTGTTGGCAGTTCCTCCATCATCGAAGGAGCCTACGGATTCACTCAGGATTGATCGTTTCCTTAGGCCGTTCACACTGAAAGCAGTTCAAGAGCTTCTGGGCAAAACTGGAAACGTCACTAGTTTCTGGATGGACAGCATTAAGACCCACTGCTATGTATCTGTAAGACCGCTTCTTCAATCTTTTCGGTTTACGAAAATAATGTCTTGTAACTGATTGTTGTCGTGGTGTGAATGCAGTATTCTTCAGTTGAAGAAGCGGCAGCAACAAGAGAAGCAGTGTATAACCTCCAGTGGCCAACCAACGGAGGCCGCCTTCTGACAGCTGAATTTGTTGGATCAGAAGAAGTGAAGGCGAAACTGGAATCTCCTCCTCAGGCTAAGCCTCCTCAGCCACAGGCTCAGGCTCCTTCTCGCCCACCAGCAACTACTTTGCCACCACCACCGCCTTTGGCAAAAGCACCTCCAGTCATTGAACGTCTTCCTCCTCCACCTCCTCTAGTTGCTGAGGAACAAGAGGCTCCCATAGTCACTCTGGACGATCTTTTCAAGAAGACAAAAGCTATCCCCAGGATATATTACTTGCCCTTGTCAGAGGACCAAGTTGCAGCTAAACTTGCGGCTAACAACAAGTGATCTTGGTTGCTTCTTGTGGTGATTTCATGTCATTGTTTTCGTAGCAGGCTTCTTAGGGAATTTAGCTCAGTGCGGACAAAAGTTGAGGACTTGGTTTGGCTATTATCTAGTGTTAGAACGCAGGAGAAGACTTTTATGTTTTTTTACTAGACTTTTGCTTGGAACTTATTTTGCTGGACCTCTTTGCTCTCCATCTCCTTTTTTTTCTTTTCTTCTATGGAGCTTTGAACTATTGTTGGTTCAATAAATAAGTACTGAAATACTATCAATCGTCAAGTAAAATTCTCTCGTCATAAATTTTAGTTGGAGTACAGATCCATTAACATATACATCTTGCATACAACAACCTTTTAACACTCAAACAAGTAATTCACATATGACCTTATATAAACAGACCAAGATATGTTTTAGACCCATACCA